>NC_065584.1:52644439-52947469 GCF_024542745.1 Macaca thibetana thibetana | reverse complement strand
GCTTCCTGGGAGGCTCTATGCCACAGAGACACAGAGAGGCCTCCTATGAGCCTTTCCAATAGCCCTCTCCAGTCTACACACACCTAGAGCCAAGATGTGCACCACCCCTGGCAGTGTGAGGAAAAGACTGCCATCCTCTGCTGCTTCAGAGAGCCTTGTCCTCCAGACCTAAGGTTGTTAGATGTTTAGTCTCTGCAAACACAATCTTATCCTGAAACCAAATATGAAATAGATCAATGCTCTGCATGGAGCAGAGGGGTGGGCCAGGACCACACCCACCTGACCTCCGTACCAGGGGGAGCTGAAGGCCTTCCAAGGGCATCACAGGGCTTCACCAAACAGATGGTGGGAAGACACAGCCCCTTCTATGACTTCTCCCGGGGCTCTATAAAGAGCCTCATTTGCGAACCACTGCTCTCTGCCGTGGCCATTCAGATCTCAGGAACATCACTGGGCCATCCCTGGCACCTCTGGCAGGAGGTGCCACCAGCTCATCTTTACCTCATAGAGGAGACTGGGTCAGCAGCCCCCTAATGAGTAATGGGAGACAACTCAAATGTCCACCAAAGGATGAATATGGCTCAAGAAAATGTGTAGCCATACAGTGAAACAGCATTCAGCCTTTAAAAAGCAAACAAGTACCGCCTATGCAACGCAGTGGATGAATCTTGACATGCTGAGTGAAACAAGCCAGGCATGAAAGACCACAGAGCATTATGATTCCATTTATGTGAGATGTCCAGGATAGACTAATCTACTGGGACAGAAAGTAGATGAGTGGTTGCCAGGGGCTGAAGGGAGGAGGATGAAAATATTCTGGAATTAGATAGTGGTGAGGGTTGCACAGCTTTGCAAATGTACTAAAAACCACTGAATTGTGTACTTTCAAAGGGTGAAACTTATGATATGCAAATATCTCAATTAAAAGTAGTAATGAGAGTCTCCCTGGGACCAGAGTTAGGATGGCAGCTGGTGAGTGAGTCCCCTGAGCTGGCGCCTGCCAGAGTTCTGACATGGGGAGGGAAGTCCCTGTGCTCCCCTGCTCTACAGTGGCCAGCTGGGTGGGGGACTGACTCAGTCTTTCACTGGTTTTGACCAGAGAAGGAGGAGAACTGACCTTTTCTCCCAGGGCTTGATACATCTCAGACAATTGGCATTTTGGAGGCTCATATCAAACTGCTAAGTACTAACATTATCATCATTAGCAGCAAGAATACCAAACGCTCTTTATTAAAGGAAGGTTTTCATTGAAAAGACTTCATTTTTTTTCAGTCTGTTCTATTTTTACAGAAAACCTCTCTGAACTTATGGGTTTTTTGCTAATGTTTTCATCAGGTTAATCTCCTAAGCCTTTTTATTGCTGTGTTTTTTCCCAATAATCCCCTCCGGTGGGAAGCCTCGTAAGCAGTTTCCTGAGCAGAGAATGCAAATTAAGTTCAGGGTGGCCTAGTTGGGCACAGTGGCAGTGTGCCCTCCCAATATGACAGAGCCTCTCTCCTGGCTGACCCCTTCCAGATGCCAGGAAAGATGACCTTGCTGGAGACAGTATGCCAATGAATTAAGTCATTTTATAGGAAGAGGAATGGGCAGGGAGAGGAAAGCACAGTAAAAGAGGTTCTGATGCTTGCGACTCAGGGATGGAGGAAGAGGCTCACATCTGTTGGCCTCTAGGATTGGTGATCTGACACCACTGACACACGCAGGGACCATTGCTTCCTTTCTTTAAAATCTCCCCTAAAATCATACAGAACTTATATACAAGTACACTGGGTCTGTTTGGACTATTTCTTACAACTGCATGTGAACCTACAGTTATCTCAAAAGTTTTGACTGAAGAAGTGCTTCTCCTCCAAGGCCCCACTGGCAGAGTTGCCAGCCTGGCTGCATCCACGAGGAGGCCAGGAACCCCCTGTGGTGGCCTCAGCACGCCCCCTCTATCACTTGGGTCCTCCAGCTTTCCCTGGAACACACTGCCACTCCCTTCTCACACCCGAGGTCTGCCAAGCAGAGATGCTGCATCTGGTGGACCAGTTCTGTGATACTGGGGCTTGGACTGGGACATCAGCAAAGAGAGGCACCCCGCAGCCCTGTCTCACCCACATCTAGTGGTCACTGAATGCCGTTATTTCTACCGCCTGTGATGGCTAATCCATGCCTGTCTTTGCTCACTGGAAAAGACCCTTGTCAGTTCTGGCACAGACCATTATAGGGGCCTCTTAACTGGTCCACCCGCCACCAGCCTTATCCTTCTTCAGGTTATCTGATGCAACTACCAGATAAACCATTCTCAAATTAAATCTGATTACTCTACTGCTTATAATTCCCCAACTACCTACCTCTAAGCTCTTGTTCATGGTATGTAAGACCCTATGGTGTGCTCCTGGGGACCCTCCTAGAATCCATGTGTAAGCAGATAGCCAAAAAGGGGCCGGGCAGGCCTCACACCTCTGATGGGCATATCGCCTGCCTTCTCTGTAGCTTGGGTTTTCCACTTCTCCAAAATGTAGATGTGGCAGATTCTGGGCGGCCTCAGCACTCTCCCACCTCCCCGAGACTGTTCAGTTCTAAGTGCCCACAGCACCTACCTCAGACATCTCTGCCTTTGATCAGATTCTCGAGACAGAGAATCTGGATTTGTTTGGATCAGATGTATCCATCCTTCATGGTCTGCTCAGCTGTGGACAGGGTCACAGCTAGCTTGTCCCCAGTCTCTCATCAGAGACATGGGGTGAGAAGGAGAGGCTGCCAAAGAAAGGGATGTGAGCTAGACAGGTCCACCTGCGTGTCTGTCGCAGCCCCTGCCTGGCTCTTCACCCTATCTCCTCTACTCCATTCCCCACCCTTCATCCTAAACCTCCAATGCACCCTCAGCTCCACCACTGGATGACCTACCATCCCGCCTATGTGTGCACCGCACGCCATCCCCACCCTCCTCCTTCTCCTGCCAGCACCAGCTACAAAAGTCACTTTGTATCTCTCTGAAACTCCTTGACTTCCCAGACCAACTGGGCAGCCATCATTCCTTCCTCCATGTTCCTGCTATCTTGGATCGTTATAGCAATGATCACATACAGCATTATTGTCTGGCTTCATGTCTGTGTCTACCCTCAAATATAAGTACTTGGGAGGTGAGGATTAGATATTTTCATCTTGGTTCTCAGGTTCAATATGGTTCCTGGCAAAAATAGCTATTTCCCAGATGTTGTGTGGGTGGGCATATAAATGCATGAACACATGAACACAGGAGCCCTTCTCTGCCCTCAGAGGCTGGGAGGCCCACCATGCATGGCATTGGCATAGGTGGGCACGAACAGGATGGTTTTGCTCACCTGTGCCCATTGTTTGCTGCTTTCTCTCCCAGACGGGGTTGACCGGACCTCCACAATCTAGAAGCTGAAGATGAGAGTGACCGCGCTGGCCGTGAAATCGACTGCTGCGGGTCCAGTGTCCGCCATCTTCAGGGTTGCACAGAATCCTCCAAGATACTTTGCAGCCTTTCTTTCCCCTGGTCCCTCTCCCGTTTTGATTTTGTGAGAGCGTAGGTCATCCTCGTAAACATATCAGTAGACCTGGGGTTGGTTATTTTGTCATTTGTTTCTGTCATGGGATGGTTTGGTGTGTGGGGTGGGGAGGGGTCTCTAGGGAATTATGAGACTGGGAGGGGGGCGGAGGGAGTGGAGGGAATGCAGGTAGCTCCCTGGATGGAAAGGGGGCAGGGGAAAGAGTACTGCCATGAAAGAGATAGGAGACACACAAGAGGACGGCAGAAGCCCTGGCCCTGGGGAGGCTTCTCGGAAGGCCTGGCTTTACAGGCAGGCCACAGAAGGATATTGTGGGCATGTGCACCCAAAGCAAGATAGTGGCTTGCCTTTTATATCCAATCCAATCCTGATTAGATTTCCCTGAGGCCCCTGCTGGAAGCAGCCATAGGAGAGGGCCCATGGCAACGGGGGAAAGAAGGAAGAAATTCCCTCTAACAAAACTTCAGCTAAACTTTGATTTGTGTATTGTTTACATAATAATTTTAAAGGGTACATAATGTGTAAAGAGTTTGGATAGAACCTCTCTTCATACTATGGTTTTTGTAAAGGATCTGTTGTTGTTATGGATTCATTTTTTTCCTCTATTTTTGTAAGAGCAGCAGAGTGTCTTTTTAAAACGGCTGCTGAGCTCTGTTTCTTGGGAAGATGGATGCAGTCACGTAGGCCTGAGCTGTCCGTCTTTCACCGTTAGGCGGGAGGAGCGTGTGGGTGGACTTGAAGGACATGGACGTGGCCAGAATGAGCACAGCATTGGGTGAGTGCACAAGGATGAGGACATCATGTGATCAGTTATGGGTTTGCTCGCAGGGCACCCAGAGATTCTCAAAGAATCCTGCAGCCTCTTTCTGTGCTGGATTTGCATGTCATGGAGAGGCCTCCCTCCCTTTCCTCCCCACCCATGGGGCATTATCCTGTCACTCCCAGCCTTGCCCCACACACACACAGGTGGGTACAAGTTCCACTGGAGGAGAAGAGGCAAGGATGGACTTTTTCCCCTCGTGAGAGGTTTGATACCCAGATAACGAGCTCAAAACCTTTACATTAGGATCGCTTGTAGGAACTCGAGCCTGGAGGCTGCATCCACTTCACCCATCACTGCTGAGGAAAAGGAGGGAAGAAAGGCCCAGCAACAGTGTACAGAGGGTCCGTCAGCAAGTGCCAGAGAGCGCAGGAAGGGAGATGTTTGGCCCACACGGCGCAGCCCCACCATCCTCGGTGGGCGATGAAAGATGTAGGAAAGGTTGATTTCACGATGGAAATGACAGCGCTATCCGCACAGTATGAATTAGGGATTTGCTGTGTTGGTTGATTTATCCATCCACACAGAGGGGAGGGAAAAGACACTGGTTACTTGGTGGGAGATTGAGAAACTATGGTACCTACCACAAAGTAATAGCTCTGTCTATGAAGGGCAAGAAAGGCTACATTTCAGAATTTGACGCAGTAGAGGGTATTAGAGGAAATCAAAGAGGAGTTAACTGTGTGGAAAATCAGGTTGTGTAAATGAAGGTATGAATGCTCGGCCGGAGGCAAGATCAGGGAGATGGTACAAGACCTGTTTGTTACATGGATGAGTCGGGTGCCTTTCTTTTTGTGTGTGTGTGTGTGTGTGTGTGTGTGTGTGTGTGTGTGTGTGTGTATGTGTGTGTGTGTATGTGAAGTCAGAGTTGAAATTCAGAAGATCAGACTATGGAAATCACTGTCTCTTTTTTTTTTAAAGCTAATGAACTACATACAGACCTAAAAGGCCTTAATGAAATCTGAACAATTTTCTTTTACTTTCAAGATCAAAAACATACACCCAACCCAGTCTTGGATGCCGCCACCAGGTTTTTGAAGTCAATTTGAGTCTAAGAAGGTGAGAACAATGTAACCATAGAAAGCCTTTCGTGAGCATAGAAGGCTTGAAGCCACAATTTCATGCAATGAATAAAAAAAAAAAAAAAGTTTCAGACCTCTCCTTGGGTGACTAAGTTCTAAAGATGCAAATCCATGTGCAGAAAAAGATGGCATTTTTTAGTTGATTATTTTTAACCAAGTGCCATTAACATTCATCCCCCACATCCCTTTTCTAAACAAGCTTAGTGTTACTTGGGGAATGTGTTGGGATGGATGATCACATGTAAGGCAGGAAGAACAGGTCAAAGGTTGAAGGCCAAAGGTAAGACCAGAGGGTTTGCGAATGTGGGTTTGTAGGATACTGAGAAAGCGAATAAAGAGGAGAAAAAACCATGGTGTTACACATCTCGCTGAGAAAGGAAAGCATTCGGATCTGCTGCAAAAACACATATATCCATAAAGACTCATGTTATTCAGAAAACAGATTGTGAACACAATCACATTCGCATGAATCCTTTAAAAGGAAGAAGACCTTAAAGTATTTGCAAATCTGAATTTCTATTTATTCCTTCACTGAATATAGAAACAATGGTTATCTGATTATTAGAGATATTATTTTGGATATGTTACTTATTAACTTGCTATGGCTGGTAACCATGATAAAGTCTGTTATTAATAACAACATAATTCTTTTTTTAAAGAAGAAAAGCTTATTTTTCATTGACAGTGTATAGATTTATCTACTTAGTTGTGTTTTGCTATTAGTGTTTTAATTTTTTTTTTAAGTTGAGTGTTTGATAAATTTTAAGAGCCTGTCCCCACCTTGTTTTGAGTCCTGTGTTGACTACAGGTATACAGCTCAATTTAAAAATCCTAAAGCAAAAGAATTTTATTTATAAAAGAATCAAACAGTTGCATGCATAAGGCTGTGAAGTCAGATATTTAGTAATAAAAGCAGCAGTGCCTTTTTTTGTATTTACCCATTGACCCCCACCAAATGCAACTGTTTTATATTAAGAAAATAGTAACAATTTTAAAATCTCAGAGTAAAATCTATTTCACTACATGTTTTCCCCCTTGTTCTGATTTAAGCAGTGTGTACTTGGCATCTCTACATTGTCCTAGGGACAGTGGTATTCTACAATATTGTTATCATGTATGATGTTTTATTGGTGCTTTTTATTCATAGTGGCTTCTTACCAGAAACAGTAGGAAGAAACACATGAACTGTGTACAAGACATGAAACATTGCTGCTGATATGTTGTTGTTTTTTCACATGCTTTTGAGTTTTCACTTTTTAAACGAGAGCCAGCAAGCAAAATAGACGTGGCTGGGTCTGCCTGTCGGGGCGGCTCTTTGCACCGAGCTCTCAAATCCTGTGTATTGAGGGTTCCTTTTTGGTACTCAGGATTGGAGCTACAGCTGGGCCCCCCTCTCTCCCATTCGTTTGAAGAGACACTGAGGGAAACAAGGGTTTCTTTTGAGGTGTCCTTGGCTGCCTTTTAAGGGATGGGAGCCTTCTCCAGGTCTTTTGTTCTTCTGCACCTCTTGTAGCTACTGCCGGTGCAAGGTTGTAGATGTGTGTTCCCCAGGAGCCTGGGCTGGGGGGATGAGCTGGGCTGAATGCAAAGGCATGCAACCAGAAGGCGGGCGAGGGGACAAAAAGCAGGCCCGGTCTCATTGGTCCCTGGAGATGTCTATAGCAGTTAGCTCCAGCTTGGGCCTGGGGAAGCAGCCTGACCAAGGCGCTCGGGTGTGCCTGTTACAAGAAGAACCTGCAGAAGGATAATTTGCACATGGAGCTGTGATAACACTAATGTTGATTTTTTTTTTTTTTACAAGTCATCAGAGATGTTTGCAAAGTGAGTTTTATTTTTTTGTAATTCCTTTATCTTTACTTAAAGGTGAATGTGTATTCCTCTGGGAGGAATAGGAAGAAAACAGGAATGTTAATAATGTCGAACAGAAAACTTCCTCCCTTATTAATATATAATCCTCATGTATTTATGCCTAATGTAAGCTGACTTTTAAAAAGCTTTCTTTTGTTGCATGCCCTGTGCAGGCATCTGTATTGTACATGCATGCCTTTCGTCCTGTTTTCCTGTATAAAGTTAGTGAACAAAGAAATATTTTTGCCTAGTTCATGTTGCCAAGCAATGCATATTTTTTAAATTTGTCATATATGGAAAGAGCATGTTTGTTACATGTAAAAGCTTTACTGATATACAGATATACTAATGTTTGAAGATGCTGTTCTTTGCAAGTGTACAGTTTTCAAATGTTGTTACCAGTGAAACACCCTTGTGGTTTAAACTTGCTACAATGTATTTATTATTCATTTCCTCCCATGTAACTAAGAATCATGGCTATATTTCATATCAACGTTATATTGAAAGTGAAGGGAAATGATTAATACAAGGTTTTGTAACACTGGTGTGTGTCTGTTTTTTTTTCAACATACATGATTGAATAGAAAATAAGAACTGAGGCCTGGTGCGGTGGCTCATGCCTGTAATCCCAGCACTTTGGGAGGCCGAGGCAGGTTGGTCACTTGAGGTCAGGAGTTCGAGACTAGCCTGGCCAACATGGTGAAACACTGTCTCTACTAAAAATACAAATAAAAATACAAAAAAACAAAAAAAATTAGCCAGGCATGGTGGTGCACGCCTGTAATCCCAGCTACAAGGGAAACTGAGGCAGGAGAATCACTTAAACCCAGAAGGCAGAGGTTGCAGTGAGCCAAGATGGCGCCACTGTACTCCAGCCTGGGCAACAGAGGGAAATTCTGTCTCAAAAAAAAAAAAAAAAGACAAGACCAGAAAAAGAAGAAGAAAAGAAGATCTGAGTCAAATAGCCCCCTCAAGGAAAAACCAGAATGGGATCTCCATTAACTATTCCTACACCTTGCCATTCTGCACATGCCACATCTTCAGCTATGAGCTTTTTTTTTTTTTTTTTTTTAACAAAAATATGGAGAGAGGGGTTTATTTATGCAGTTTCATCTGTGCCCATAATAGCCAATAAATGTGTCACCAGACTTAGGGACATGTCTCTAAATACAAACTCTAATTTTGCAGACATTGCTATTTATAGCTTGTTCCCCTCATTGCCTTTGAAATATTTCACACCTTAATCATGGCATCAAGAAACAGCAGCCTCTTTGGAGCTTACGTATCCATGACTTAAATCTCATTCTAATATTTCTAATTCCAGTATGATATGTATTCTAACTATTGTGTCAGTTAAGCATATGAGTGGAGAGATGCACCTGGTTTTGAATTCTGGCTCAAGCATTCTCTAGCTGTGTGATCTTAGACAAGTTATTTGACGTCTCTGAGCCTTGGGTTTGTTTTTTGGCTTATGATATTCAAAGTTTATATAATTAAACCTCTAATAAAAGGTGAAAACAAAAACCGTATTAATAGAGAGGTTACTGCCACCTAACAACCCGAGTTCTGAGAGGCAGCCACAGCTTGACATTATGACAGTGACCACACAGTGACTCCCTTTTCATCAGGCTCAGCTGCTCAACTGACATGTAAAATCGAAATTGGTCCCTGGAAACAAAATTTCTCACAGGCTGAGATGTAAAATATAATTCCTCACAAAGTTGAATCCTTGTAACCCAGATGAGCTATATCTCAGTATGACTGCAGTATTATAAAGGAAGGAGAGAGAAGTGTGCAAGAGAAAATGTGAGCCTCACTTTGAAATGTGTGGAATGAGGGTAAATGTAAGAGTTGTGAGATTAAAGGAGAGGGACCATGAAGAGCTCAGCATGGTGTCTGAAGTGGGGTTGCTTAGTGATTTTCATCAGCAAAGCTGTAGCTCTTTGCCAGTGATCTTTGTTATAGAATGTTCATTCCTGGAGAAAACATTACCCACACAGTAAAGCAGTTGGGATGCCCCTCAACAGCCCCATTCCAAAGTGAGATTTAATGCCACTTGTTAGAGGGGAATGAACATGTATATAGCACAATGGTTTGGAAGAGGCTGCAGGGGGTTTAATCCAGGAGTCCAGAGCTGGGTCTTATCCACACATACTACATGTGCTAACACAGACAGGAGCTGAAGAGACAACACAAGCCAGGAATTCAAATTCTCATGAAAGTTTCTTGTTCCCTTGGACAGTCACTACATCTATCACTGGCCCTGACTCATAATCAGCCCAAGACCTTCTGTCCCCAATGGTTGTAGGGAAGGTTGGGGGACAGTGCCTTCATCAGTGAAAATGTCATCCCTAACCAGCACTTAATCCTTCTCTAGGAAAATATGGAGCCTTTAGGGTGGCTCTGGCCAACCCAGGAGCACCATTGTGGCAGCCCACACTTTGCCATTTTCCCCCACAGTGCACCCCAGCACCGATCTCACAGATGTCATTCCACAGGCTTCTGTAAGCACTTCCACGTTTGCTATTTTCCATCCATACTTCTTAACACTTGAAAGCCACCCCTTCTCTGGGCCCTTCAACCTCTGGACCCTTAGCAGTAGCTCTAGGTCCTCCTAGCTTATCCAGTGAGTCTCAAACCATCTGTGAATTCTAGCTGTGACACCGGTTGGTTTTTTCTTTCCAATTTACGTAGTCCAATTCTTTTGTAAAATATAATAAAAATAAACTCCCTCCCCTACTATCTTATTTAACAGACAAAAGTATTCCGTCCAATTGCTATAAAGTAGCTCTATTCTGGCTCCCTAAGTTCTGAGGTCAACCTGCAAAATTCAGTGTGGGAGATTGCTCTCAGGATGAGATGATGGAAATCTTGATGCCAACATACCCCTAACCAGGCCAAGAATGCCCTCAATACAATAGAGAGGGACCCATCAGATCAGAGGGGTGCCTCAAAGTTGGCCCAAGAATGGTGACTGATTTCTTCACTCATCATTTCTAAAAGCTGAAAGCAACATAGTTGGGAAAGGGCACATGGGGAAGGAAGAGGAAGGTCCAGGAGGTGATAGGACTGGTGGTGGGAGGTTAGAGCCTGAACTCGAAGTCTTTGGAAATGGGTCAATCGTTAGAGGTGGTTTCCAGAGCCACCCTTAGACTGTGGCCTTTAGACCTCCCACTATCAGTTTCTGGCTGGATTAAGAACAGAGAATGACTCTGTGTGTGTGTGTGTGTGTGTGTGTGTGTGTGTGTGTGTGTGTGTGTGTGTGTGTGTGTGTGTACATTTGGAAGACATGACTGGGAAACTGGGAAACTTTGGCAAAACTTAAGCATGACATCTCAGTCATCACTGAGGAACCTGGAGCCCCACTGGAGCAAATGATTATTCACAGTACACAGTGTCCTCCCAAACTTCAACCCAGCCCACTGGCTTCCCACAACCTGCCTTGACCATGGGGCTCTTGTCCACAGACATTGACTTCTCTGTGACATAAACCTGGGAATTCAGTGTCCAAGAATTTCCTCCATGGAATATTTTTCACTCTTAAGTGGTTTCTACTTCAATTTTTGAAACCAACAGAGAAACATGCTGGCAGCCTTATAAAACTTGTGCTTTATAAAATATCCCTTTTTGTTTACGTTTGACTTGGAGTGCATGTTTTTAAATAGTGTGTTGCACAGTTTTTTGAGGTTTTGTTTTTTAAGTCTAATCCAGGAGAAACAAAATTGGAGCTTTGGTGAGTGAAATGGTCCTACCAGAGCTGTTGGAACTTGGGACTGCCAAAAGGCTCCAGTTAAATCTTCCTGTGGGAACCACAGCCAGGCCTGGGTGTCCCTTGGCTTTCTCCAGTGTCCTTGGGACATATTTCTGGTTGCCCATGTCAGAAAATTTTTTTGACAGGGTCTCTGTCACCCAGGCTGGAGTGCAGTGGCACAATCACAGCTCACTGTAGCCTCAGTATCCCCAGGCTCAGGTGATCCCCCCGCCTCAGCCTCCTGAGTAGCTTGGACTACAAGCACGCACCATTACACCTGGCTAATTTTTTTATTTTTTGTAGAGACAAGGTTTTTCCATGTTGCCCAGGTTGGTCTCCAACTCTTGAGCTCAAGAGAGCCCCCTACCTCAGCTTTTCAAAGTGCTGAGATTACAGGTGTAAGTCACCACACCAAGCCCCGTAAAACAGCCTCAGTTAAGTGAGGTCAGGAGAACCTACAAACCCAAATCAAATCTGTCCAATTGGACCTCAATAATTTGCTTTCTGTTATATTTATCCCAGATCTCTTCACTGAGAAGAGGCTAAACATTGATTTCCTATGATTGTTACTCATCCAAGATGGATGAGTATAAAGACAGCAAATTGTGGATGAGAGAAAATGCATATGTGATGAATCATTCCCCTCCATCCATTGTCAGTTGTGCCAATCCAATTCCAGGGCAGTGAGCACATTCTACATACTTTCTCTTGTTCCTGTGCTCTGGGGTCTGGACTACTTCATCTTCTAGCCATTTTGCTCTTGTAAGACACAGAATCCAAGCCCTCATTCACCTGAAGTTCACTGAGTTTACCCAGTGTGTGCCTTTTTAAGAGAAAAAAAGAGATGAGGGTCTATGTTCCCAGGCTAGTCTTGAACCCCCAGGCTCAAGCAATCCTCCTGGTTTAGCCTCCTGAGTAGCTGGGATTACAGGAGTGAGCCATCACACCTGACCAGATGTGTATTTTAAGTGTTTATATCCAACCCATCCTCCAAAACACAAAGATTTAAGGGGACAGGCTATCTTCCTTGTACACAGGGATTGATGAGGACAGGGTGCTAACCAACTGGATGTCTGGAAATAGAAGATACCTTGCAGGACACAAGCACCAATTTCCTTCTGCAAATGGGAGGTGAAGTTCAGAGTTCCAGTGAGGCATCTTCCCTAAGGCCACTTGAGAAAGCATGAGATGCCCCCACAGGCCCCTGGGCCCCTTTCAGTCTCTTAGCCCGAATGATATGAGCCCAGGAGTCAGCATACCTAGAAGAAGGTGGGAGGGAGAATAAAGCCTGCTACGCTCCTCCCCAGGCAGGAGGTGGACACCCCCCACAGTGGGCAGGGCTCTGCCCTGGTTCTCGGGTTCCCTGGGGAAGCCTCGTCGCCCATGGCTCACTGCCTGGAAGGTAGACACCACCCAAGCCACCCAGGTCCTTCGGAAGAAAGGAAGCAACACCAGAAGGACTAAAAGCAGGAATTCCTGGAGACGGCCTCAGGGAAAGTCCAGATTAAGGGGCAAGAAAGAACATGTGAACTGGAAGAACTGAAATAAGTAAATAGCCAGCTGGAATTCTGAATGCAGAGAATGTAGAGTTGGAGGTGTTGGGTGGGTAGGAGTGGGGACTGGGGATGGAGGCAGGGCCGGTACTAAAGGGCCATGGCAAAAAGTATAGGCTGTCCCTGAAGGACAATAGCTGTGCTACTGGCAAGTGGCATCATCAGCTGGAAGGTTTTTTGTTGTCTTGTGGAAGAGAAGGGCATAAGTGAACAGTCTCCCTTCTGTCCCATGTCCCAGTCACTCAGTTTCCCTCACTGGAGGCCCCCAGTGTAGGCTTCCTGTGTACCCACCAAGAGATTTTCTCTCCATTCGCAAACATGGATCTGTATTTTGTTCCCCCTTTGTACACACACAAGAGCATACCACACACTCTGTTCATCATGGTGTGGCATTTTTCTTTTTTCACTAAATCAGTTTTGGAGACCATTCTATATTAGTTGACGGCGACACAGTGTTCCATGCTGTGGATGAACAGAGCTCCTTTAACCAGCTCTTTACTGATGGACACTCAGGTTTCCTTTACCCTATTACAGACAAGGCTCTGATGAATAAATTATGTGTGTGTCATGCAAGGGTTCCCACTGTGAGAAAGCAGGATTGCTGGATTAAAGGAGATTATATCAGCCAGGGTTCTCTGTAGAAACAGATCCAGTCTCAGGGAGGGGTAGAAGGGAGAGAGAGGGGGAGAGATACTTATTTTAAGGAAAGACTCAGTTGTGAGGGCTGGCGAGTTTGAAATTTGTACAACAGGCTTGAAACTCAGCCAGGAGTTGATGTTTCAGCCTTGAGATAGAACTTCTTTCAGAAACGTCAGTTCTTGGTCTGAAAGCCTTTAACTGATTGGATGAGGCCCACCTAGGTTATCAAGGGTAATCTCCTTAATGTCAAATGGTTGTGGATATTAATCAGATCTACAAAATACCTTCACAGCAACATCAATTAGTGTGTGATTAAATAACAGTATTATAGCCTAGCCAAGGTGATGCATGTAGCTAATCATCACAAGTATCATTGGTCATCCTGCTAGTTATTGCCAAGTCATCTTCCATAGATTTATACTTCCAGCAGCAATTGGTGAGAGTGCTTTATTTCCTATACTTTCAGCAATTCATAAACCAAACTTTTGTATATTCTCCAATCTAATACATGAAAAAAATGTTATCAGCACCCTTTATTTCTCAAATTGAGTTTGAGCATTTTTATATGCTTAATAGTCTTTTATATTTTCCTTTGAACTAAGTGTTCATATATTTGCCCATTTTATCATTGAGCTGTGGGTCCTCTTCTTATTTTTGAGGCCGCTCTTTGTATATTGTAGAAACTGACCTTTGGTCTGTGATATGAGTTACAAATATTTTTCCCAGCTGGTCTTTTGTCATAAGGAACTTATTTTTATTTTTATGTGGTTGAATTTCATCTATTATGTCTTCTGGATTTCAAATCATATTTTAAAAGACCCTTTCCACTTTGAGATAGCTATATTTTCCACTAGTATTTTCATGGATTCATTTTATATTTATATATATTTGAACCATTTTTAGTATAAAATATGAAGTTTGGAACCAATTGTATTTCTATGTAAAGGTGGGTACCCAGTTGTGCCTACACTATTTATTAACTAATATATTTTTCCTCCAATGATCTGATATGCCACCCCTTTAACATAGCAACTTCCTCTATGTATTTAGATCTATCTCTGCACTTCCTATTTTTCTTTTCATCAATACATTTGTCTATTCATGTACTAGCACTCCCACTATTTTAATTATTAATTTTAAATTTTGGGTTAATATCTAACAGGGAGATTTATATTTTGGAAAGGTCACTCTGACTGCATTTTGGGAAATGGATTAGAGGAGAGCCCAAGTGGAGGAGTGAGGATGCCCCAGGGGACAGATGATCCAGACAGTTCACAAGCTCAAGGGTGTGGCAGCAGGGACAGAGAGAACTGGACAGATCTGTGAGATTCATAAGATGTAGCCTCTCCTATTCAACATAGTATTGGAGATTCTTGCCAGGGCAATCAGGCAAGAGAAACAAATAAAGGGCATTTAAATAGCAAGAGAGGAAATCAAACTATCCCTGTTTGTAGATGACATGATCCTGTATCTAGAAAACCTCATTGTCTCAGCCCAAAAGCTTCTTAAGCTGATAAGCAACTTTAGCAAAGTCTTGGGATACAACAGTCAATGTGCAAAACCCACTAGCATTCCTATACACCAACAACAGTCAAGATGAGAGCCAAATCACAGATGAATTCCCATTCACAACTGCCAGAAAAAGAACACCTAGGAATACAGATAACTAGAGAGGTGAAAGATCTCTACAAGGAGAACTATAAACCACTGCTCAAAGAAATCAGAGATGACACAAACAAAAGCATTCCATACTCATATATAGGAAGAATCAATATTGGTAAAATGACCACACTGCCCAAAGCAATTTATAGATTCAATGTTATTCCCATTAAACTACCACTGACATTCTTTACAGAACTAAAGAAAACTATTTTAAAACATATGGAACCAAAATAGCCAAGACAATCCTAAGCAAATATAACAAAGCTGAAGACATCACATTACCCAACTTCAAACTATACTACAGGGATACAGTAACCAAAACAGCATGGTACTGGTACAAGAACAGACACAAAGACCAATGGAACAGAATAGAGAACCCAGAAATAAGACCACACACCTACAACTATCTGATCTTTGACAAACCTGACAAAACAAGCAATGGGGAAAGGATTCCCTATTCAATAAATGGTGCTAGGATAACTGGCTAGCCATATGCAGATTGAAACTGGACCCCTTCTTTATACCATATACAAAAATTAACTCCAGATGGATTAAAGACTTAAATGTAAAACCCAAAACTATAAAAACCCTGGAAGACAACATAGGCAATACCATTCAGGACATAGGCACAGGCAAAGCTTTCATGACAAAGATGCCAAAAGCAACTGCAACAAAAGCAAAAATTGCCAAATGGGATCTAATTAAACTAAAGAACTTCTGCATGGCAAAAGAAACTATCAGAGTAAACAGACAACCTACAGAATGGGAGAAAATTTCTTCAAATTCTGCATTTGACAAAGGTCTAATACCAGCATCTGTAAGGAACTTAAGCAAATTTACAAGAAAAAAAAAATTAAAAAGTGAGCAAAGGACATGAACAGACAATTCTCAAAAGAAGACATACTATGTGACCAACATTTATATGAAAAAAAGCTCATCACTGATCATTACAGAAATGCCAATCAAAACCACAATGAGATATCATCTTACACCACTCAAAATGGTTATTAAAAAGTCAAAAATAACAAATGTTGGTGAGGTAGTGGAGAAAAAGGAGCGCTTATACACTGTTGATGGGGGTGTAAATTAGTTCAACCATTGTGAAACACAGTGTGGCAATTCCTCAAAAACCTAAAGACAGAAATACCATTCAACCCAGAAATCCCATTACTGGGTATATCCCCAAAGGAATATAAATTGCTCTATCATAAAGACACACTCACGTGAAAGTTCATTGCAACACTATTCACAATAGTAAATATGTGGAATCAACCTAAATGTCCATTAATGATAGACTGGAAAAAGAAAAAATAGTACATATACACCATGGAATACTATGCAGCCATAAAAAAGAACAAGATCATGTCTTTTGCAGGAACATGGAGCTGAAGGCCATTAACCTTAGCAAACTAATGCAGGAACAGAAAACCAAAAACCACATGTTCTCACTTATAAGTGGGAGCTAAATGATGAGAACACATGGACACATAGAGGGGAACAACACACACTGGGGCCTATGGGAGGGTGGAGGGTAGGAGGAGGGAGAGGATGAGGAAAAATAACTAATGGGTACTAGACTTAATAACTTGATAATGAAATAATTTGTTCAACAAATCCCCATGACACACAATTACCTATGTAACAAACCTGCACATGTACCCCTAGACTTAAAAGTTAAAAAACACAATGGACTTTGGGGACTCAGGGGAAAGGGTGGGAGGGGGGTGAGGGATAAAATGCTACAAATTAAATTCAGTGTATACTGCTCGGATGATGGATGCACCAAAATCTCACAAATCACCACTAAAGAACTTACTCATGTAACCAAACACCACCTGTTTCCGAAAATCTATGGAAACAAAAAATTTAAAAAATAATAAAGCCAGATATCAACAAGGAAAAAAAAAAAAAAGACATAGCCTCATTGTGCTTGCTGATGGATCAGACCTGGGCTGTAGGGAAGAAACTAATGAGTCCAGGACGCCTCCCAAAGTGTCTTGCTTGGCCAGCTGAGGTGCTGGGGAAGGATCGGGCTAGGGGTAAGGGCATGAAATTCGTTATGTTACATAACCCACCTCCTCATCCAGACTAAACACTGTTTTGCTAAGCTGATACATTTGTTGTTAGATTATCCCCCACTTTGCAGATGGAAAAACTGAGGCTCAGAGATGTTAAGCAACTTGTCCAAGATCACAGAATTGTTATGGAATGAGGCTCCACAAGAAGACTCAAACCCAGGTCTGTCTACCCTAAATATTGCTAGGAGATGACAATGGCCCGTTGTCTTAGGCTCTGGAGACCCCATATGAGCACACACAGTAAGGAGACTGTGATGAACCTCCAGGACTTCCCTTTCCAACATCTGTTGCACCCTGAGACATGAGGTTACTTGTAGGCAGCAGAATTCTGCAAAATGACCATCCTGAGATATTTGTTTAAATATAGCCCCAATTGAAAGAGCCGACATGGCTGTGGTTCTCAACCTGACTCCATATGGGAATCACCTGGGGAGCTTTACCAACTACTGATACCTGGGGTCCATCCCGAGAGACTCTGACTTAGTTGTTCTGGGGCGTGACTGGGCATGAGGTTATTAAGCTCCCAGGTGATTCTAATGGGCAGCCAAGTGGGAAAACTGCATATCAAGGGAAACTGCTTCTCCTCACTTACTGGTGTACGAGGCTAAGTGCATCTGCAGCCTTGGTAGGTGAGGGCAAAAGGCAGCTGTTTCCACAGACTCATTATAGAACTAAGAGCAGGCACCTGACCCATCCAGTTCCTTGGGTACTCTACCTGTGGGAATCCTCTAAGCCAGGCAGCATTAGCAGTGGGGTTTCAGCACCCTCCCAGTCACTTCTCAAATTTCTTCCCCATCGGCTTCAATGATGCTTGCAATGCCTACCGCAAAGGCTCAGTTTTGTAAGCTACGTGTACTTTAATTAGGTTGATGAATTGTTCCCTGGGATACTGTCATGCCAGACACCTATCACCTCTAATAGGGATGGCACCAGGCTTGAGAGGCTGAAGAAGAGACCCACAGGCAGCAGACGAGACGTGGGGCTTACTGAGGGGAACTTACAGACAGAGCAGCCCAGCAGTGGGGGCTGGACAGGAGAATCACCACTTATCAAAGCATGCAGTTTATACAACATTTTCACTTAACACATTCCTCCTAGCAACCATCACCTGGCAACCTTCATTTAACCCAAAACAAAGGGCCTCAGTACTCTGTATGGCCCACATTTTATGGGACAGGGCAGGATGGGGCCTCAGATACGCCTCACAGATAAGGAATGAATCTCCAGGTTGGCCACGCTGGAATGCTGAACACACATTCAGGTGCATCTGCCATACAGGGTGAGTCTCAGGGACTGCTTACGTTATCGCTGTCAGGTGTGTCTGCCGGGCACAGGTGCCTCTACCATACAGTTGCATAGCATTATCAGCTGAGTGATCTATTAACCAGAATTCAGCAGCCTGATTATCCAGGTATCTGCCAGCATAGTTTTGGGTTGTTTGTTAATGCAGATTAGGTTACACCCCATTAACGGATACTCCCCAAAACTTCAATGCCTTAAAACCACAAAGACTGGCCTGCATGTCCATCACAGGTCATCACGGACATCTGCTCTCTACAGCTTCCTCCGGAACCCAGCCTCTGGCACAGCTGCCACCTACTGGAGTACTGATATTTGCCACAGCAGAGGGAAAAAAGGACATGCCTTCCACTAGAAGTGAAATGTGTCACTTCCACTCACACTTCATCAGCCGAAGCCAGTCACATGGCCACATCTAACTTCAGCGGAGCTGGGAAGTACAACCCTACCCTGCCACAAAGGACTCACAGACAGGGTTGGACCACAGCGCCAATGTCTCCCACCCTGTCACCGCATGCTGCCCCCCCAGCAGAGCACAAACGAATGTTCAAGACGGCTAAGGTCTTAGGGTCCCCATCCGGCCAATGCCTCTCCCCATTTTTGAGGAATGTGGGCCTGTTGCAAAGACAAACTCTGGTCACTTTACCTGGGTTTGCTGCTTCTCTTCAGGCCCTCAAAGTCTGGAGGAGCTTAAAGTGGCATCATCAGATGAGGTCATGTCCTGGGTGGCTGGGTGACCTCCTGTTCCGCTCCCATTGTGCTGCAGGATCACCAGGGTCCCAGGGCCAAGCCCAGCCGTGTCTTCATCAAACTCTCCTTCTCTGTTAGCTCCCACCTGACTCTGAGCGGGCCAATTTCTTTCATCATCCACCTCCAGCTGGGCTGCAACCTGTGGATCACTCCTGGTTCAAAGACTCAGAAGCAGGGAAATGTAATGCTCTGAAATGTGCTTTCATGCACAGCGGCTCTCGCCTTCAGGGGATGTTGGAGGCTGCTCTGACTCAGTCTCCCATTCAAAGGCTGGGTTCAGTGGAGAGCCCGCAGGAAGCTAACAAACTGGACTGTCTGAGGGACTGACTCAAAAAAAGAAAATAAAAAGAAATAGGTGATAGAGTAGCAGAAGTGCCCACAGCGGCCTACCGCCCGCGGTGCGCCAGGAGTGAAGCAGCCTCAGCTCCGCCCTCCCTGCAGCCAGTGGAGCTGAATGGGCCGAGGACTCCCTTTTCCTGGCCCTGCGTCCGCGGTCTCACTGCACCTGTATGCAAAGGGACTGGGCCCTGGCTCCCCAGCAGAAAAGACCCTCCCCGCTTTGCCACTCCTGCAGCCTTCGTTTTTAATATTTATACTGAACAGAGCATTCCTTGCCCAGGAGGCTGGGGAAGAACCTCAAAACTGGAAGCAAGGGCTCATTTTGAAATCCACCTTCCTTCACGTTTAAAACAGGCAGCTCTCCCATCTGGGTACCTTGAAAATGTGCTGCAAGACTAAATGCACCGGCTTCAAATCCCGGGGGCTCTGAAGCCCAAGCCTGCGTTTCCTCCAGTCAGTTCCCAGCTCTGCCGCTTACCAGCTCAGCTAGGTGTCCTTGGGTGCATTACTTTGCCTCTCTGTGCCTCCATTTCCCCATCTGTGCAATAGGGGTACTAACCCAGTGGTGCGTCGTGGAGGGTGAAGTGAGTTGATGTGTGCACAGCACCTAGAACAGAGCCTGATACATAGGTTGTGCTCTTGAGTGTTAGCAGCGGGTATTGTCATCGTGATTGCAAGCCTCAAGCACTGTCCAGTCCTCACCTTGTCAGTCGATGACAGGAGTTACTACAAAGTCTTCCCTCGGGCCATTCCCAGCACTCTCCCCAGCCTGGAAGCAACCACAAAATCAGGCATCCTGTAGACAGACGGTTCTCCCTTCCGCTTGGGACCCACAGCCCTTGCCGTAGCACCCAGCATGAAGGCTGGATCCAAGACTTGGGAGCCATAAGCAACACAGGATCTGCTGAGAGAAGACGTCCTCTAGCCACACCACACACCCTGATATGTACACATGTGCGCCACAGAGGCTCATGCACACCACACACCCATCCCCAGGGTGGTTATGCCGTTTCTGCAGCACTTTTGGTAACTACAAATCCCTCTAGCCCTAACAGGAATCAATTAAGCAATGCATTTAGTGGCCTTAGCAAGGAGGGAAAGGGTCACCTTAAACATCCCCCGCAAATCTGACACATTCTGGCAGCCCAGGAGGTTCCAGAAGGGAGAGGGAAAGCCATGCGCAGCTGGCGCCCTCTGGTGGTCAGTGTCTTCCCACTCAGCGCTTGCTCTGGGGAGGCGGCACCAGAACGGCTCTATTCAAATCAGCACAAAGTTGCTATGCCCCCTGCCACGTGCGGTGTAGGGAACCAGGATGAGAAGGATGCCATCCTGGCCCTCGAGGTGCTCATAGTCTCTCAGATCACTGTGTCTTCTAGCCTGGGATTGTTCTCCCGCCCTGGTATCATGAAGTTAGTACGTTAAACATAATCAGTAAACGATCATGGAGCCCCGCCTACTGAATCCCCGCTAAGTCCATGTCCTGAACAAGGCACTTAGTATCCACTAGCTGTCACCTTTACAGCAACTCTGTGCCTTCATCTTATCTGGTTTTACAGATGAGGCTCCAGCAACTAGGTGACTTTCCCAAAGTCACACAGCCCATTTGATGCCAGAGATTTTATTTAAATTTACTTTATTTTAAATACATACAAATAACACATAACTCAAATTTTCTGAAGGATTCTATAATGAAAACATCTCCCTCCAACCACTGTTCTGCCAGGTTGCCACCCCGTGGGCAACCTTCGTTTTTAGTTTCTCGTGAACTTGTTCAACTATCTCCCATGGGTATAAAGGGAGTTTTTTTAAAAGCTTCCCCCTATTATGGTTGTACCAACTGACCCCCTCATTGCAGGGAGTAGAACCCAGGACCTCCTAACTCCAAAGTCAAGGCTGTCTCCCCCTGTCAGGTTCATGACTATGCCAAATGTCATGTTGAGGTCCAAAGGGAGTGGGTGGATGAACAGAAAGAACGCTCGGGGGGCCGTAGACAGGTAAAATAAGATTTTACTCAGCAGCGTCTCTCATCAACAGCTTTCTTACACTGTCTGTCCTGTCTCGGCTGCTTAGTCCAGCTCCCACACACAGCTGCACAGCCAGCTCTCCCTTGCCTTTAGGGTCACCAGCTTAACTCTCTCTCTCTCTCTCTCTCTCTCTCTCTCTCTCTCTCTCTCTCAGCATGAGTGAGCCAAGCTGTGTCCATCCAGCCAGTAGGCAGCAGCTCCTGGACAGACTGGGCCCTCGTGGAACACTCCTCGGCCCCCCAACCCCCAGCAGCTAAAGGAGGCAGAGTAGCTTTGACTCCTAGGCCTTCAAAGACATAACCTATCCTTTGTCCACTGTCCAGCAATCTGCACACACTCTGGCCTCCGCTAGAGGAATAGGTCCCGTTATTGGGGAGCCTTTAAGACTTTGGCCCCACTGCACTGGGTGCAGCCCCCGTGAGCCCACCTTCCTGGCTGCTTCCTACTGAGCAGCCTTCAGCCCTGAGGACAGCAATAGGAGAGCTTGGCATCCCACTGCTACCTGTGCAGACTCCTCCACCAAAAAAGCTCCTTTTCCTATGTTCCTGCTCCTCACCGGAATCAAAGGACACCTGGTCAGCCAAGGACACGGCCATCTCAGTTCCAAGGGGCCTTGGATATGTGGGAAATGGTGCCTTCAGGAGCAAGGACTGGAAGACAGTCAGCCCAGGAGCGCCTCGCTGCACACTGCAGAGGGTTCTCCAAGGCAGGCAGCTGGAGCAAGAGCTCCAGCAGGGCCTGCTCTCCCCACCAACCTTGGGGGCTCTGAGTGCTGGGAAGCCCAGCTGGTTCCTGTTTGGCACCTGCAAGAAACCATGAATCCAGCTCTTGGGATAAAGGTAGGGCCTGGAAAACCATCTGGATGGGCTCCTGGATAGGCAGTGGGCACACAGGGGAAGATGGGTGATCTGTGTCACCACACACTCCAGCATCCAGCATGTTTATCAGCATGTCATCTACTGTCATTATCTCAAAAAACACCCCTGCCAGCCGATTACAGGAAGTGTCAGCTTCCCAATGCACAGTGCATAAACTGCAGAGCCACACATCAAACCCAGGGGGTCTGACTGGATATTCAAAGACTGCCCAGAGTGACATAATACTGGTAAGCCCCTAGGAACTACTCCATAGGGAACTCGACAGTGGCTTCCCTGCACCCCTTAAGTTAAAATGCAAAGTTGCCTTTAAAAATAAATAGAAGGCATGGACAACAAGATTCTAGATAATGGTCCTGCCTGGGACCCAAGGCCCCCTTTGCAAAACAGATGGTCAGCGTAACTTGGTGCTGTTTTTCTCTTACGGGCTTGGATTTCCAGAAGCAGAGCTCCTGCTGGCTTCCTTTCAAATTGCACACCCTCTTGCAACACGTGTCAGGCACACAGGCGCAGCTCCCACGACCGGAGGAAGTGACCTCCCCATTGGCTGAGAGAGCTGAGGACCATGGTCCTCACGCTTGACTAGACACCAGAAAGAAATTAGTGCTCATTTTTAGATGGGATAATAATATTGTGGTTATGTCTTTAAAAAGATCCGCTTATGGTTTAGATAGGGGGACCTGTCTATGGATGAAATAATTTAGTGTCTGGGATTTGATTCAAAATCATACTGGGGACAGTGAGTAGGAGATGCAACAAGATTGGCTGTCTATGGGTAACTATTGAAGCCGGGCTGTGAGTGCATAGGGTTCATTATACTATCCTGTCTACCTTTGTGTATGTTTAAAGTTTTCTATAACAAAAAGCAGAATGGGGAGGGGGAAGAAACACACAGAGAGCATGGTGAAAACTCAGTTCTTCAGGGTCCGGGACCAGGAGGGTGAATGAAGGTTGAGGGCCCCGGAA
Source organism: Macaca thibetana thibetana (assembly GCF_024542745.1). Taxonomy (NCBI): domain Eukaryota; kingdom Metazoa; phylum Chordata; class Mammalia; order Primates; family Cercopithecidae; genus Macaca; species Macaca thibetana. The sequence continues at coordinate 52,924,262 of NC_065584.1, read as the reverse complement.
TCTGCTTTTCTTAGGCTCCCTGCAGGCCAGTGAGAAACCTCATCTTCAGGGTCCCAGAGCCTGCAGAGCCCAAGAGGTTGAAGCCAGAGGTCCCCCGGAGCAGCCCCTGTAAAGGGTCCCTGTCTGTAGTCAGACATTATTTAGACTGCACTGGGCTCGTCAGTGCCAGGAGTATGAATGGCCTCATAGTCTATTCATTGTCGCCCAGCATCACTGTTGAGATCACAATAAGCAGCGTGGCAGGATCTACGCACGGAGCCGGCTGAATCTTTATTAAAATCTTTTTTTGTGCACGATGTTCCCAATTTGTTTCTTTGTTCCCGGTATCTGGAGTCACGCGGTGTCTGATATTTGTCTTGGAGATGGAGGAAGTTTGACTGACGTGCCATAGTGGTGGAAAGGTAGTATTGACATCCTGAAAAACCTATTCCATCCAGCAAGAAATATCACCCACTAGCCCAGGCTGCTGCATCCGGGCCACCTCCAAGGCTCATCAGTTTGGAGGCCCTGGTGAGGTGAGGTTCTCAGCATGGCTGGCAGGTGCTGCGGCCCAGAACTTACATGGAAGTCAAATCTGAGTCACGCTTGTCACCTAGAGCGGGTGTTCTACATGTATGTGTTCCTGGGGCCCCAGAGCTGGAAGAGGTGGCCCAGGGCCTCAGGCGCCACATGTCTCCTACAACCCTTCAGCCAAAGCATCTATCTCCTTATTCTCTTTACTCACTAGGGATGTAGGTATGGCCTTTTTCATTTTTTAAGGTTTCTGCTTCTAAAACAAACAAACAAAAAATAAAAACAGGCTGGCCAGGCATGATGGCTCCTGCCTGTAATCCCAGCACTTTGGGAGGCCAAGGCGGGTGGATCACAAGGTCAGCAGATCGAGACCATCCTGGCTAACACAGTGAAACTCCGTCTCTACTAAAAATACAAAAAATTAGCCAGGCGTGGTGGTGGGCACCTGTAGTCCCAGCCACTCGAGAGGTTGAGGCAGGAGAATGGTATGAACCCGGGAGGTGGAGGTTGCAGTGAGCCGAGATCGTGCCACTGCACTCCAGCCTGGGCAACAGAGTGAGACTCCATCAAAAAAAAAAAAAATCAAAACAGGCCAGGCAAGGTGGCTCATGCCTGTAATCCCAGGACATTGGGAGGCCAAGGCAGATATATCCCTTGAGGCCAGGAGTTTGAGACCAGCCTGGGAAACATGACCAAACCCCATCTCTACTAAAAATACAAAAATTAGCCAGGGATGATGGTGCACGTGCCTGTAGTCCCAGCTACTTGGGACACTGAGATGGGAGAATCACTTGAGCCTGGAAGGTGGAGGCTGCAGTGAGCTGAGATCATGCCAGTACACTCCAGCCTGGATGACAGAGCAAGACCCTGTCTCAAAAACAAAAACAAACCCAAATTTTTTAAAGTTTGAAAAGCACTAACTTTGAGATATGGGGAAGAAATGAAAATGTGGCCAGGGAGTATGTACAACTAGAACCACTGGGAATGTAAAATGGTACAGCAACATAAAAGAGTTTAAAAATTCAATACATGCCTACCCTTTGATCCAGCCATTCCACTCCTAGATATTTGTCAGGATAAATGAAAGCATATGTTCATATAATGACTTATACACAAATGTTCATAGCAACTTTATTTGTAAAACCCCCAAACTCGACCCAAACCACCCACATGTCCACAGATGAACTGATACATAGTGGTATATTCATGCAAGAGAACACTATTCAGCAGTGAAACAGAAAAAACTGTTGATATACACAATAATAGAGACCAATCTCAAAGTAATTCTATTGAGTGAAAGAAGCAGGACAAAAAGATACAAACCATATGATTCCATCAACATAGAATTTTAGAAAATGCACATCAACTGTTGTCACAGGAAGCAGATCTGTTTTGGAGTCTGTCTGGGGGGAAAAGGGAGGTAGAGATAACAAAGGAGTGTGGGTACTGCTCAGGGGTGAAGAACATGTTTACTATCTTGATTGTGGGGACAGCTTTGCAGGTATATACATATTTCAAAATTCTTCCAATTGCACGCCTTAAATATGTGCAGTTTACATCAATTATATGTCAACAAATTTGTGGGGAAAAAAATTTAATAGGAAAAATAGCTTTAACAAAATGTGGTCAGGAAAAGAAAATTTCAGGGGCTGAGACAGAAATTCATCCCAAACCAGGTTTTTTCCAACGATCTGTGTCTCCTGAGCCCCACAACATGAATGGCATGCTGCTACGTGCTGGAAGAGGCACAAAGCTAATGGTTTAATTGGGGAGATAAGAGACACACCAACCACCACAGGGCGACGTGACAGGTGTCTCATTAATATCAGCGAGAGCTGCAGGGGTTAGGACTTGAGATGATCAAAGAAGGCTCCTTGGAAGAAGCAACATTTTAGTTGTGTCTTGAGTATATAGAGTTTTGAAAGATGAAGATGGAGCAAGCCGTGTTCTAGGCAGAAAGGCCAGCATGAAGAGATGTATAGATGCAGAAGGGCCACTGCGAAAGAAAGAGAAAGAAAGAAAGAAAGAAAGAAAGAAAGAAAGAAAGAAAGAAAGAAAGAAAGAAAGAAAGAAAGAAAGAAAGAAAGAAAGAAAGAAAGAAAGAAAGAAAAAGAAAGAAAGAAAGAAAGAAAGAGGGAGGGAGGGAGGGAGGGAGGGAGGGAGGGAGGGAGGGAGGGAGGGAGGGAGGGAGGGAGGGGGAGGGAGGGAGGGAAGGGAGGGAGGGAGGGAGGAAGGAAGGAAAGAAAAATGGTAAATCCATCAAAGGGAGTAATGGGAGGACATTATGGAGGCCGGATGACGGAAATCCTTGAGTGCCAGATGACAGAGGCTGGATTTACGAGGCAGGCATGGAGAGCGCAGGAAAAACATGGCTCATTCATTAATTAAACCTTTACTGCGAACCTGCCATGTGTCACGTCCAGTGTGGGGGGCCTTGGTATACAAAGAAAACCCCTGCCAGCAGAGCATGCATCTGGTGAGAGATCTTGATATGTAAACACATAAACAAAACCAAATGGTATTGGTGCCTCAAGCAGAGCCTCCAAGGGCACGTATTATCCAAGATTCTTTTACTTGAAGTGATAGACACCAAACACCAAGTGGCTTAAGTAAAAAGGAAAATTTACTGGCTCACATACATGAAAGTTCATGGGGGCATCGGGTACAGTTGGATCCAGGAATTCCATCCATGTCATCAGCACTGCTCCCTGTCTCTCAACCCTGCTTTCCTATGGGTTGGGACCATCTCAGGTCAGCTTTCTTTAAGGGGTAGCCTGAGGATCTCAGCAGTTTATGCCTTACTTAAATCCAAATTCTCTTTCCCAATAGTTTCAGCTGAAGTCCTGAAATTGAGTCTCATCATCTCTAATTTCCCCAACTTAGTCACATCCCCTTTCATGAAACAATCCCTGTGGCCAGAGTGATGCCATGCTCTGATTGGTCATCAGTGACATGCCTGGAGTAGGAGTCAACTCCACTACCTGCGCTGAGACTGGGGAGAAGTTTTCTATAGTAGACAGCGTTGGCTGCATAACCCCACACCCCCAAGATCCTTTTCTCTTTTTCTCCATTTTGGAGGCTAGAAAAATGAAATGCTAGCCTTCCCCATCTCCTTTGCAGCTAGAGAGAATCTTAACACAGCTCTGGCTAATGAGATATAAATGGAAGTATGGTGGGGACAACTGGAAAAACTTTGGCTTTTCTGATTAAAAAAAAAAAAAAAAAGAAAAAGAACAAATGCAAATTGTGCTTCCTTCTTCCCTTCCTTCATCCTGCCTTGAGTGCAGATGTGATGCCGGAGCTGTGAGCATGAGGAGAGAAACACTGAATCAAAGCAGGCAACCACCTACCTTCAGACTTAGTGCTATGTGAATGAAATAAATCCTTATGTTGCAGCCACTGTACATCAGCTTTCTTATCATTTACAGCTGAATGCATTCCTAACTTATCCACCCGCATAGGAAAGTCTGGGTGCTGTCATCCGAGGAATGGGGAGCTGGAGAGGCAAAAACAATTCCAGGGAGGGTGCAGAAGAGGGCAAAGACAGAGGAGGCTACAGGCAGGGAGTGAGAGGCAACTGAGGCTGTGGAAAAGGGGCACACATTCAAGAGAAGCTGAGAAAGAAGAATTGTTAGGTAGAGGGAAAAAGCTAGGAAGGAGGTAATGACAAGGAAGGTTTGAGTCTGGACACCTCAAATATCCTCAAAATTCCTGATCATGCAATAGGAGCCATGAGCTATTCCCCATTCCTAGGGCTGTAGATACACACAGAGACAGGATGACTTAGACCCAGCCCTTGGGCAACCAGAAGGACATCACCTTCTCCCAATCTTCACATGGGGCAACCACCAAGGCCAGAAGATAGGTCCAGCCAAGGTGGGGGAACCCTGATGAGTGCTGTTGGTATCTTTCATGGCGAGGAAGAGAACTATCACAGGACAAGTCCTGCCATGAAATAACCTGCTTCCTCAGTTGTAAATCATAAGCTGTAAGGTAGCTCGTAATAAGAGGATTTGTAATGAACATAATAATGAGCATAATGATTGGCTTTTACTGAGCCTTCACCTGGTTCCAAGAATTTAACAACTTGCTAGGTATTCTACAGATATCACCTGATTTAGCAACCACAACAACCCTATAAAATAGTATCATTCCCATTGACAGATGAGGGAACTAAGGCTCAGAGAGATTAAGTAACTGGCCCTGGTTATATAGCTGGTAAGTGCCAGGGCCAAGAGTTAGAGGACAGCACACACTCTTTCAGTTCTTGGCATCCCACTAGAGAAGTTGCTTCACTGCTGCCTTTGATGTAGTTGAAGAGGTTAATCAAATTTTCTAGGTCAAGTTCCCCATTTTGGCTTGCTATTTCATAAAAGCACAGGACTGGTTATCCTTCCATCAACACCTTCCTGAAGAACCATAGCTCCTCCTCTTTATGCTTGTCACCACGTCCCTGGCAAGGCCACCCAGGTGGAGAATGGGGATTTGTTAGATTTGTTAAAACCTTGCTGGGAGACCAGGAAGCTGTGCAACCAGCCTGGGCTTCCTCCATCTATGAAGTCCAATATGCGTGGTCATTACTACTCTTGTCATCATAATAGTTCATACCCATTGAGTGTTCTCTTTTTTTAAAAATGCACTAACTCAATTAACCTTCACACAATTCCTTGAGATCGATGCTATTATTATGTCATCTTACAAATGAGAACTAAGGACTGGAGAGCTTAAATAACCTGCCAAAGATCACACAGCAAAGACAACAGTTCTCAGGTAAAAGAGTCTCCTGCTCTAGTTACACACAGATCCGGGAACAGAAAACAAGGCCTTGACACCTCCAAGGTGGAGTGGGAGCTGAGCTTCCACAATGGCGTCTACTGTGGTCTCACGTGGGACTTTCACTAGGCCACATTCAGCCCACGATTGCCCCGCAGCGCCCCCGTCAGGACTGGGGGAGTCCATGCCTGACCCCTCAAATGTGCTACCATGGCTTGTAAGCACACTTAGCTTCCTCTACAAGCTTATAAAACCCCCCTCCCATGAGGCTGAGCAGTTGTTCAAACACTGGCAAACACTGCCAAAAATTAAAATTCAATAAACTTGTGGAAAATATTTTATGTTATGAAAATCAAATCAGATCTATAAGAATGCACTGCAAAAAACACAAAGCAGAGTCACCATGATTAATAATAAATGCAGGCGCACCACTAAATTCAACTAAATGCCTCCAGATTCTTTCAAAAGCAGTTCTCCTCTCCATGGCAGCCAATTGTATGTGCCGCTGCCCCCACCACATCATCTCCTCTGACTCCACTGTGCACTCAATACCAAAAGACCCAAGTTCCTTCACAGCAAGGAGGGCTGACGTAAACCCCGTTCTCGGATTTTCTTAGCCACCAGCTCTCAAAGAGCTGTGGAGGGTCCAGGTTTACCACCTCAGAAGAATTTAGAGCTCACCGGTGCCAAACCTGGTTTTTCCGTTGTGAGAAATCTTTGTGGCACTACATTACCTTCCAGGGCCCTTTTCATCAACTGACTTCAGTTGGCTTTGGCCAAGTGACTTCAGAGTCAATACCCAAAGTGAAAGATGTTGGCAATTGAACTTCTTCTCAGTCTCCAGCACCTCGGTCTCGGTGAGCATTCATGTTTAATTATCCTGCCCATAGCCTCTCTGGGTTTATTCATGCCCATAATGGATTCTAAGGACTGCAAATTACACATTAAACCTCCACTCTCTTTCCCACATTCCAGGGAATGAAGCAGTTTCTCTCACACCTTGACCGCTCTTCTGGGAGCACCTGCTAGTTTGGATGAGGAAGGGGCCGTCCAGGGAGGAGCACACACTGCCAGCTGCCTCCCTGACTTCCAACACCACCACCTCCCAGACTGTCCTCACGCCGTTTTCTCCTCATAAACCCAGCTATTAAAACTGGCAAAAACACTTGGTGATATTGTCTTCCTGGGATCAGATCCTTCCCTGGACCTTCTCACTGGAAGGTCCCAGCTCTGACCTCTCTCCCCACCTAGAAACGAGAGAGCCTGGCAGCACTGACAGTCCTAAACCACCCATTCAACAGATTCGCCACAAACCTCACACTCAAAATCTCCCACCCGCACCAAGTACTCTAGCTGTGCTTTCACGGAAGGTAGCAGAAGCCACAGAACCCAGTGAAAGCTGCTGATACCCGATTATCTTCATGACCGAGGGGAAAGCAAGGGGAAAGCCTGGAGGTGTAGAAAATCAATCTACAAGGCAGCCAGACCCATCCTGCCTCCTAAGGGCACCCCAAGCCTCCTGGGTCCCGCCGCATACTCCTCCCAGGTCTGCGCTGCTGTAGGCCTGCACAAGCCAGATTCCTCCAGATTAGGAGGCCCACTCAAGGAGATTGAAAACTGACGCTCAGGAAGATTGGCTTTGGGCTCTGAAGACTGATAGCCACTACTTGAACTGCCCTCAGCTTCCTGGCAGCATGCTTCAATTTCATCTTCCTAAGTGATCACTAACAACACTTAACCTCCCCCATCTGGAAGCAGGAGAGCACAAAATATCCCTTCTAGTAATTACTCCCAAGGAGAATGTTTAACCTCCCATGATCCAAGATATTAAAATCAACATCGAGATGCCCATTCTTCACATATCGAACTGACAAATATATTTCAAATTGCAACAAGAAGAATCCATACACAGCTGGTTAGAAATATGTACAGCCTTTCAAAAGGAATGTAGCAATATCAAAGACTTAAAAATGTGCTTCAAACAATGTTGCCGCAAAGAGGAACCCCAAGGATGTTCGTTACAGCAATGACTATAATGGCAAAAAAAAAAAAAAAAAAATTAGAATTAATCTAATTGTCATTTAACAGAGGATTGGTTAAATAAATTAGAATGTATCCATATTATGAATTATAAGCAATCAAAGTGATGATGTAGAATAATTTAATGACATGGGAAAATGTTTATAATATGATGTTAAATGGAAAAAGTAGGGTACAAAATTGTATGATCCCATTATTGGGATCATACAATACATATATATGTATATAGAACGGTGGTCCTATAAGATTATAATGGAGTTGAAAAGTTCCTATCATCTAGTGATGTTGGAGCCACCATATGTGGTAATACAATGCATTACTAGTGTGTTTGTGGTGATGCTGGTGTTTCAAAAAAAGTATATGTTCCCAGATGTATAAAAGTATAGCATGTACAGAATACTTGATAATAAATGACTATGTTGCTAGCTTATATACACACGCACACACTATACTCTCTTTTTATCACTTTTTATTAGAGTGTACTTCCACTTAAAAAAAAAAAAGTTAACTGTAAAACAGCCTCAGGCTGGTCCATCAGGGTCCACTCCAATATTATTGTCATAGGAGATGACAGCTCCATGCGTTTTATTGCCCGTGAAGACCTTCCAGCAGAACATGATGTGGCGATGAAAGACAGTGATATGGATGATCCCAACCCTGTGTAGGCCTGGACTAGTGTGTGTGTTTATGTCTTTGTTTTTAACAAAAAAATTTAAGCCAGGCATGGTGGTTCACACCTGTAATCCCAATGCTTTGGGAAGCCAGGGCAGAAGGACTACTTATGCCCAGGAGCTGGAAACTAGCCTGAGCAACATAGTGAGAGACTTCGTCTCTACAAAAAATGTTAAAAGTTAGCCAGGCTTGATGGCACGTGACTGTAGTCCCAGCTACTTGGGAGGGTGAGGTAGGAATATTGCTAAAAAAAAATAAAATAAAGTAATAAATTTAAAAAAGAACCCACCAAGGAAAAACACATATGCAACCAAGCAAATGATGGCCCTCCAAAGAAATGAAATGGGCACTCTCTAAATCTGGCCAGCATTTCCTTCCTTGAATGGAAACAGTGGTAGAGGGGATAGAAATCATACAGCTTTTGATCGAATTTAGGAAAGAAAACACTTGGTAAAAATAATGATATGAAAAGTAACCACTAGGACCCAAGCACCACAGTACCCTACACGAAATAAATCATAGCTCACAGCTACACAAGATTTGCAAGGCACTACAAAATGAGATGTGTTGGTGGCTTTGACCTGTGCTTGGTCAAGTGTTTCATGGCATGACATGTGTCATCCTCCCTGTGAGGATGGTGTGTGGGGATGTAGGAAATACAGTCAGATCAGTGGCCAGCCTGTGAGTCCCCACACGTCCGTCCGGTTCCAGCAGAGCACAGCTCTTCCTTAGGGAGAGAGGTCCAGGCCTGCAGCAAGCTCACAAAATGCAAAGAATGCACTCGATTATGTAGAGTTTGATTTAGAAACATCCCACTTGCCTCCTCTGGGGACAGCCATGTCTCCCATCACACAATGAATGCCAGAAAGCAGCTCTGGAATTCTCCTCCATATTCTTCTTTTCATGAAGACTGGGACTGGCTGTGCCAGATTATCAAAAGCTCCCAGCGGATGAAGCTCAGGGCTTGCTCAGACCTGGACAGGACAAACACACCCACTGTACCACAGGCACTGTCCTCCAGGCAGCCGGTAAGCCCCACACGCCGGTCACCATGCAGAAGTGATGTGAGACCCAACCCACCTGAATGAGTCTTGAAAAATAATCATCAGCATTGTGGAGAAGATGCAATGAAAGATACTAATTAAAGGGGAGGTAATTCACTCTTCCAACCCATCTCAGGAGCCCAGAGCAGTGAAGGTAGAGGGCAACCTTTCAGAGGGGAGCTGGGGCAGGCCCATGGGCTCCAGGCCCCCATCCCCCACGCAGCCCCAGTGTGTTGACTTACTAAACTGCTAACTGCCAGCACAGCTGTGGAGCTTCAGAAGCGCCACACTGGGCTGGTGACACACATGCTCAGTCCCCACCTGAGTGAACTCAGGGGGCCACATATAGCCACTGCCTTATTCGCTGGGGCTGTGCCCCAGGCTCCAACCTTTGTGGGTCCATGAGGAACCAAACTCTGAAATGGACCTGGATGGTCTGACTGGAAAGAAATGGGAAAATGAAGTCCACTTCCAGGTCTAGCTCAGCTGCCCAAGCATCCTGGAGGCCAGGACCCCCATTCATGGCTCTAGGACTTTGTTGTAGAAACAGAAAAGCCCCCTAAAGAAAAAATTGTCCTGAGGAAGAAAATGCCAGGAATGCCGTCACCCGCCTGCTGCCCCATATTCCTAAGAAGCTTCCCAGAATGAAGCCAATAGGCATTCAGCTAACACGGCCTGAGTACCATTGGCCAGGCCCCTCCTGGCCCAGGGCCAAGGGGTCCAGGGGAGGGCAGGATGGCTGTCTGTGTTCTCCCACACCCCCCCCCCCCCCACTTAGCCATGAGACCATAGAGCTCCAATATATACCCATAAACACACACACCCCTAGCATCTGGGAAGGGAAATTCTATCTCTCGTTTTAACCAAGTTACCCCACTTTCTGACCTTAAAAAAGAACAGCAGGTTTCCTTTGAAGGATTCAAACCTCATTAGCCACAGCGGGAAATGATGCTTTAATGGGCCTGTGATGGTCTCAGCTTCGGGTGTCTGTGTACGCAGCCATATTACTTAGCAACACCATAGCCATTTAGGTTTAATTTCCTAGCTTGCCTGATAAGGAGGTTGCAAGTGTAATTTGTGATGCTGCAAGCTGGGCAAACTCACAGGGCTATTAGATGAGTCACTGGGTGATCCAGGCCACTGTGCCGGGCTCTGCAGAAGAAGAGAAATTAACTCTGATTTGTGGGGCTGATACCGCTCAGGCGGATGCAATTTTCTAAGTGTCTGTGAGCTGTGCTTCCGTCTCTCCTGCTTTCTGGTTTGGTGCCATCATTGATTAAGGGAAGCTTCACTCACCTTTCAACCCCTGTTATGATCATCTTCCAGCTTTCTGAAATCCTCACGCAAACTCAAAGCCTGGCAAGGTAATAAATAATAACAATATCAATAATAACAGCAATAACAATAATAGCTCACATTTCTGAATGCTATTCAAGTACTACTCATAACTCATCTCTGTTAATTTTCCTTACAACCCCGGGAGGTAGGAACTACTATTACTCCTATTTTCAAATGAGGAAATCAGGGCACAGACAGGATAGCAGTTGGCTGTAAGACAATGAAAAAGTAGAGGACTGGACGGCCCACTGAGCACGGCACACTTTACAGAAGAGCCGCACTGTTATTCATCACCACCCAGCACTGCCATATCTTTCACTTTTCCAAAAGATGCCCTAAATCCAGATTTTGATATAAAATGCCATGAGTTTTAAACATCAACAACTAATTTAATTGTTTAATAAATATTGTGAGAACCAAACCAAACAGATCGGCCAGCCAGATTCGGCCCCTGAGCCACCAGTTTGCGATCTCCACCTCATTCAAACAAGTAAGCATGTTCATCAATAAATACTCTCCAATTGTATAGCTTGGCTTCTGTGAGTTGCTGGTGGCCCAGCCCTTTGTTCACCCTCCCTCCAGCTGCATTCCTCCCAGAGCCTCGGTGAGAGCTCTGTTCTTCCAGTTGCTCAGGCTACAAATCTTAGGGTCATCTATGGCTCCTTTCCATCTCTCACACTTCACATAATCTGTCAACAGATCCTGTCTGCTCTACCTTTAAAATGTATTCACAATCCCTCCACTTTTCACACCCCTACCACGGCCACCCTGGTTCAAGCCACCAGCGTCTCTTGCCTGGATATCATGAGCCGCCAGCTGACATCACTTTCTCCCTTACCCTGTTCTCACCAGAGCAACTGGGGTACCCCTGTAAAACCTAAGTCAGATCCCGTGCTTCTCTGCTCAGCCCCTCCACTGGCTCCCACCTCACTTAGTGAAAGTCAGTGTCCTAAATGACCCACAAGACCATGACCTGGCCCCTTCCCACCTTTCTCTGCTTCCCTCCCTGCACTACAGACATTCGGCTTCCTCCTTGCTGTTGCTCAGATACATCAAATGTGCTCCAACCTCAGGCCTTGGGCACTTGCAGCTCCCTCAGAAACCCTCCCCTCCACTGTCCTCTTGACTTCTGCCGTCTTTTGCTCTGTTCAGTCTCCACTGAAGTAGAAACATCTTCCTGGACAATTTATCTAAAATAGTAATCTCCCAATCACTCCCCCTCTCCTTTCCCTTACCAAGCATCTCTGCCACACAGCATACACTTATCTATTTGTGGTCTCTCTTCTCCAGCTAGAATGTATGCTCCATAAAAGTAGGGAATTTGTTTTCTTCTCTGCTGTATCCCCGGTATCTAGAACTGTGCCTGGTACATAGCCAAAATTCATTAAATATTTGTTAAATAAAGAATGGTCCACACAATCGTGCCTTATGATAGACAGTTCCATTCTCCGAATGTTGCACATGACTTGCCCTATTCCCTCTTTACTCCATCTGCACCTGAGAGAGAGGAGCACTCCCCACTAGCTATTATCACCTGCACCATGGCCATGGCTTAACAATGTGAGCGCAGTATCATTCTGTATTGATCACTGGGTGAAAAATGACAAGGAGACAATCATTTCTCTCACCCACCTGCTGTGTCAAGTAGTAGCTTATGATTTGTGGGTGTCTTGCCCTTGATGGATACAGCTCAGTCATGAGGCTGATGAGTTTTATAATTAGTCTTGATAGGAGGTGGCAGATTTTGTGTGAGGGTGAACCATTTTAATCCTTAATTATAAGGCTGGATGTAGCTGGATGTGGTGGCATGCACCTATAATCCCAGCTACTCAGGAGGTTGAGGCAGGAGAACTGCTTGAACTTGGGAGGCGGAGGTTGCAGTGAGCTGAGATCACGCCACTGCACTCTCAGCTCTGCACTCTCAGCTCACCCTATTGCCTGGGCAATAGGGTGAGACTCTGTCTCTAAATAAATGAATGAATAAATAAATAAGACTGGATAAAAGGGCTTTACTCATTTATCTGCAGATTCTTTGGCCTTATTTATTTATTTATTTATTTATTTTTGAGACAGGGTCTTGTTCTGTCACCCAGGCTGGAGTGTAGTGGCACAATCACAGCTCACTGCAGTCTCAACCTCCTGGGCTCACACAATGCCCTTGTTTCAGCTTCCCAAGATGCTGGGACTACAAGCACGCACCATCACGTGTGCCTAATTTTTTAATTTTTTGCAGAGACAGAGCCCCACTATGTTGCCTGGGCTGGTCTTGAACTCATGGGCTCAAGTGATGCCCCCACTTCAGCTTCCCAAAGTACTGGGATTTCAGGCATGGGCCACCATACCAGGCAATTTTTATTTCTGTATTTATTTGAAAGCACATATATCCTAGGAAGGTAGATATGGTTCAGTTCCTCATGTTTTTTTCATGTAGACAGAAACAGAGAAATATTGGCTGTATGATCTCAACTCCATCCAGGTCCTGCATAAAATCTGGACAGAGCTGCAATGATTGAGTGCAAGTTCCCTCCAAGGATACCATGGGTCTTTCACACCCAGCACAGTATGATCAGCTCCCAGCAGGATCCAGGCACACTTTGCTCTATGGCAGGGCCTGCCTGATTAGCCACAGGTGATTCCCTGGATGCTTGTCCTTTCTTAGCCACCAAATGCTCCAGTTTAACAAAGAGAGTATGCTAGGATGCCAGGATGGCCCATTCCAAAGCTGAATACCCAGGAAGGGAGGATGGCCACATGCAAGGGTGGGAAAAGCATCCAACTAGAAGTTCCAACAAACACTAAGGTTGAAAGAAGAGGTTCTAGAAGTGTATTTAGAGGTGTAGTCCAGTTCTATGCAAGGGATGGGGAATGCAGCTGGGCCATTTGTCATTTGCTGAGGGATCTAGCACAAAAAAAAAAAGGCATCTCCATTTGACTACCTTCTCTGTATGCCACCGAGTCTTGTTCTCTCAACATCTTTTCATTATTGTCACATAACTCTCAAGTTGATATATTTCCATGAATGTTTGTTGAGAAAGATATTACATTTGACACACCTTTCACTACTACTGTCTCACCCTCAGCTACCCTTCTGAGGATGGCACAGATCGTTATTATGGGAGTGTCCACAGCCTTGCCTCCTTGGTCAGCCTGCCAAAATGAAGCCTGTAATTGCCAGTCTAATTTTCCTTTCTTCTTCCTCTTCCCAAAGAGGGAGGATCCTTTCTTCTGAAGAAAGACAAGTCAAGTGACATAATAGAGAAATGGAGTTGAGGGGAGTAAGAGACAGGCAGCAGAAAGTGGGTATTTGGGGACAGCTGGGATTATGAAGAGGTATATTCTGGGGCAGTTGGAGGTAAAAGAGAAGTGGGAGACAAAGGCAATAAGTTTTATCATTATTTCTGCAATTTATGGAAGAGGATTTTCTTTGTATTTTTAAAGAAGTCTAAGCAAAAGTGACACCAGCAAGATGGCAGAGTAAGATGCCCTGGACCCTCCTTCCCCTCATAAATACACTGATTCAGCAACAATTCACAGATAAATTCCATTTGAAAGAAATCCAGAAACTAATTGAAATGTTCCTGGGCCCCAGGCAAACATGAAACCAAACTCACTGAAGCCATCAGGGAGATTTGAGACACCTTCTTGCCATAATTCTTATCACTGGCACAGTGCCATATAATCAGGGAAAGACTCCCTTCCTGCTCCCAGATTCTCCCAGGGGAAGGAAAGGGTTGGTTCACATGTCCATCACCCCAACTTTTTTGAGAGGGCTCCTCAGAGGTCTGGCTTTTATCTTGCCAGTCTTGGAGTTCTGACAGGTCTGACACAGTCTAGTCCCCTGGAGAAGAATGAAGATGGCTGTTTTGACTAATAGATGCCATAGATTCTCCTCCATGCTCAGCAAAGAGTGAATGGACAAAAAATCCCAGCTTTCAGCTTCCCCCTGGGAAGGGGAACAGTGGATCCACGCATTCTATGCCCCAACTTCTCTAGGGCTGCCCAAAGAATTGGTATTTGTCCTGCCAGTCCAGGGGCTCTGATGGGTCTGGCACAGTCTAGCTGCCTGGGGAAAAAGAGAGATGGCAGTTTGGCCTGGTAGATGCCATAACTGCCTTCTCTCCCCCACTGGCTCAGCACGGAGTGAGCAGACAATAACCACAGACACCTGCTTCTCCATAGAGAAGGAAAGAGTTGGTAAAGGTCCCCAGAATCTCTGATTGGGCTAATTGGTGTATGAAGCTCTGATCAGGCTGTTTCTCCTGTACAAAGTCAGTCTGTGAAGACTGAGAGAAGTGCCTGCTTTGTCTAAAGCCCAGACACTGACACAGAGTGTCAAGAAAAAATGAAGAGTCAGGCAAAGATGTTTCAAAGTATAATAACAAAGTAAATCTCCATAAACCAACTCTAATGAAATGGAGTTATATGATTTACCTGACAGATAATTCAAAATTACTGTCATAGGGATGCTCAGTGAGGTCAAGAGAACAGTGCATGAACAAAGTGAGAATTTCAACAGAGATAGAAAATATTTAAAAGTACCAAACATAAATAATGGAGCTAAAGAACATAACACTTGAACTGAAAAATTCACTGGAGGGATTCAGCAGCCGACCAGATAAAGCAGAGGAAAGGATCGGCAAACTCAAAGACAGGTCACTGGAAATAATTCAGTCAGGAGTAAGAAATTAAAAAAAGAATGAAAAAGAGTAAAGAAAGTTTGCTGAACTTATGGGACACTATCAAGCAGACTAGTGGAGGCATTATGGAAGCCCCAGAAGGAGAAGACAGAGAAAGGACCAGAAATATTACTCAAAAAATAATGGCTGAAAACTCCAAATTTGGGGGAAGAAAATGGACATTCAGGTCCAAGAAGCCTAAAGAACACCAAGCAGGATTAATCCAAAGCAACTCTCACTGAGATATGTTATTATTGAATTGCCAAAAGCCAAAGACAGGAGAATTTTGAAAGCAGTAAGAAAACAGTGACTTGTCACATACAAGGGAACCTCTATAAGATTATCAGTGGAATTTTTAACAGAAAACTTACAGGCCAGAAGGGAGTGAGATGATATATTCAAGGGGCCAAAAGAAAATACTGACAATCAAGAATACCCAGCAAAATTGTTCTTCAGAAATGAAGGCGAGATACTTTCCCAGACAAACAAAAGCTGATGGAGTTCATCACTGCTAGACCTGCCTTAAAAGAAATGCTAAAGGGAATTCTTCAAGTTAAAGCAAAAGAATGCTAAACAGCAACACAATATTATATTAAAGTTTAAAACTCATTGGTAAAAGTAAATATACAGACAAATACAGAATACTTAATTACTGTAATGATGGGTAGTATATAACTTTTAATTCTAGCATAAAAGTTAAAAGATAAAAATATTTAAAATAACTAACTAAAAATATGTTAAAGGATACATGATGTGAATAGATGTAAACTATAACAGCAATAACATGAAATGTGGGAGGGGAATTAAAAGTGTAGGATTTTTTTTTTTTTTTTTTTTTTTTTTTTTTTTTGAGACGGAGTCTCGCTCTGTCGCCCAGGCTGGAGTGCAGTGGCCTGATCTCAGCTCACTGCAAGCTCCGCCTCCCGGGTTCACGCCATTCTCCTGCCTCAGCCTCCCGAGTAGCTGGGACTACAGGCGCCCGCCACCTCGCCCGGCTAGTTTTTTGTAGTTTTAGTAGAGACGGGGTTTCACTGTGTTCACCAGGATGGTCTCGATCTCCTGACCTCGTGATCCACCCGTCTCGGCCTCCCAAAGTGCTGGGATTACAGGCTTGAGCCACCGCGCCCGGCCAAAAGTGTAGGATTTTTGTATGCAATTGAGTTTAAGTTGTTATCAGCTTAAGATATTCTAGATAAGCCCCAAGGAAATACCTATAGAAGTTACAAAAAAGAGAAAAGAATCAAATCATATTGTTTTAGTACCAGTTCTCCAGAGAAACGGAATGACATATGCATGCACACACACTCATATACATGTAATACATATTCGTGTGTGTGTGTGTGTGTGTGTGTGTGTGTGTGTAGAGACAGACAGAGATTGAGATTGATTATGAGAAATTGCTTATGCAATAATGGAGGTTGAGAAGTCCCATAATCTGCCATGTGGAAAATAGAAACCCAAGAGAACCAGTGATATAATTCAGTCTGAGTCTGAAGACCTGAAAACTGAAGATGTAAATCCCAGTTGAGGGATGAGATGAGATGTCCCAGCTTAAGCACGCATTCAGGAAGCAAAAGAGGCAATTCCTCCTTTCATCTTTGTTATATTCAGGCCCTC
The DNA here is from genome assembly GCF_024542745.1 of Macaca thibetana thibetana. Taxonomy (NCBI): domain Eukaryota; kingdom Metazoa; phylum Chordata; class Mammalia; order Primates; family Cercopithecidae; genus Macaca; species Macaca thibetana. The sequence continues at coordinate 52,907,590 of NC_065584.1, read as the reverse complement.
AGTGGGTTGGATGATGCCCAAACACACTAGGGAGGAAAATCTACTTTACTAAACCAATTTTTATTTGAGTGGGTCATGGGGTACCCAGGGAGGTGTAGGACTTCTTAAGTATTTCTTGTAGCCAGTCTTCTTCAAGGAAAAGTCTAAACTTGTGGTTTCTACTTCCTCTTGGAAGTAGAAATATTACCAAAAAAAATGGAATGGGAACATTCATTCCTCCAGTAGCTTTGGCACTATCAGGTTAATGATTTCCTAAATTCAATGGCATTTCTCTGGTATTTTCCTACCTACTTAGATGGGTTTTCTTACCAATGTAACGCAAGCTCATTGTATAGAATTTGGGAAAGAGAGAAGGCAAATAAGAAAACTTACATGACTACTAAATAAATATTAAATAATAAATATTAAAATAGTATTTTATTATTTTTTATTTTTTATTTTTATTTTATTTTTTGAGATGGAGTCTAGCTCTGTAATCCAGGCTGGAGTAAAGTGGCGTGATCTCGACTCACTGCAACCTCCACTTCCCAAGTTCAAGTGATTCTCCTGCCTCAGCCTCCCGAGTAGCTGGGATTACAGGCACCTGACACCATACCCAGCTAATTTGTGTATTTTTAGTAGAGACGGGGTTTCACTGTGTTGGCCAGGCTGGTCTCGAACTCCTGACCTTGTGATCCCCCCGCCTCGGCCTCCCAAGTGCTGAGATTACAAGCATGAGCCACCACGCCCAGCCTAAAAGAGTATTTTCTATTGCTCATGCATTTTGATGTTATGTGCTGCCATTGATTTTTGTTTGTTTGAGACAGAGGCTTGCTCTGTCGCCCAGGCTGGAGTGCAGTGGTGCAATCTTAGCTCACTGCAACCTCCACCTCCTGGGTTCAAGCGATTCTCCTGCCTCAGCCTCCCGAGTAGCTGGGATTACAGGCACCTGCCACCATACCCAGCTAATTTTTTGTATTTTTAGTAGAGACGGGGTTTCACCATATTGGCCAGGCTGGTTTTGAGCTCCTGACCTCAAGTGATTTGGCCTCCCAAAGTGCTGGGATTACAGGTATGAGCCACCATGCCTGGACTGTTGCCATTGTTTTATATATATATAAAAAGTGTGTGAGTGTGTGTATATATATGTAACAATGTGTATATATATGTAAAACAATGTGTGTATATATAATAATGTGTATATATATAACAATGTATATATGTATATAAAACAATGTGTATATATATGTACACACACACACAATTTTGTAATAAGCACCACCTAACATGGTGCCTGACAAAAGTAGTGGCTAAATAAATATTTTCTAAATAATAACTGTTTTCACTAATAAATCATGAATTTTTTTTTTTACATTTTAATGGCTGCATAGTATTTATTCCTTCACATGGACACACCGTGATTTATTCCAGTTGTTAGGTAAGTTATTTCAACTGTTAAATATTATTAACAATGCTAGAATAAACATTCTCATAGGTACATATGTGCACACACATCCACTTTGATTCACCCACATTCTCTTTCTGGAAACAACACTCTTGACATTGGGCACACCCATCTCTCATGGCTCCCCAAATTCTGATTGTGGGTGGTCTTTGGAGAGTTATCTTTTCTCCAATCTTCTCTCTCTTCACTCTTTCCTTAGCTGACCTCAGCTCCAAGCACCATGTGTGTACTGACTGGTCTGCAGCTGACTTCAGATCACTGCCTCCAGCCCAGACATCTCTCCTAAGCATTGGCTAATTACTGGATGTCTCCACTTGGGCATCCCACAGGGACCTCAAACAACGTGTCTGAAACCGAAGGCTCCCCTGCTCACCCTTACTCCCTCCAAGACCTCCCACATGCCCATTTCTCTCATTATCATTATCTCAGTGGTCAATGCTGCTGTGATTCCCAGACACCCAAACTGGGGACTGTCCTGGACTAATCTTCACCCAGTTGTAGACAAACGCTTCAGCTTCTCCCTCTTAAATCTCTCTGCTGTTCCCTTGTCTCAGCCTCCACTGCCACTGACCTAGTTTCAGCCTCATTATCCCCCCTGAATTAATACAATAGCCTCCTAAGATGTCCATCCTCCAACTCTGATTATAATCCACAATGCTCTGCTTGAAATCTTTCCGCCAGCCTTTCGCAGCTTCAATATCAGTTATTGAGCAGGGCATATGTGTGACTTTCTGTCGTCTGGCCTCTGCCTATCTCGTCAGCTCTCCATCGCCACTACTCCGCTCTCCAACATGGGATCCACCTATATTAGAGCTTTTATTCAGTGTGCTTGAAATATTTGTTTACATTACATATATCTCTCCCTAGACTTGAGCACAGGGAAGTCTCACTCATCTTTTTACGCCAGCATGCAGCACAGTTAAACCTAAGGAAACAAAGCCTTAACAAAGCCACTTGGAAGATCTGAGTTCTCCCCATCAATGGCAACTACTGGTGACAAGGAAGGAAGCTATGGGTGCTGTCTTCTGGGGAGTCTTCTCAGGGCAGGCAGGAGTTCACTTCCAGGACTCACCTGGCCTGGTCACCTGTGGGTGGAGACAGGGGCCTGACATTCATGAAGTCTCCTTTATGTCCAACCCTTCAGAAGCTTCTTTTGATGCCAAGGGGCCCAACTCAGAGCCCACATCTCTATGTCTATGACCTCCTACATTATTTTTTTCTTTGGTAATGAAATTTCCAACAATGTAATACTCACTGAAATAGAGCTTCTTAGGGATGTTCCTATACTTAGACAGTAAAAACAAATGAGAATAGGGTAGGGGAAAAGGAGAAGCATGAAATTTAACTCCTTAGAGCCCATCAAGACCTTGAAGCCCTTTGAGACAAAATCTCCATAGTTGCAAATGGTGGGGGAACTGATGCTTACCTGTTCCATGTAAATTCCTCTTTACAGCCCAGATGGCTGGAGCTCTTTGCTATGCATGGGAGGGAACCACACAAATGTGTTAGATCTGAAGCAGGGGTTTGCAAATTACGGCCTGCTGGCCAAATCCTACCCACCATCTGTTTTCATATGGTCCATGAGCTAAGAATGCTTTTTACATTGTTAATGAATGAAAAAAAAAAAAAGAATATTTCACGGCCACAAAAATGGTATGAAATTCAAATTTTGGTGTCCATGAATAAACTTATATTGGAACACAGCCACACTCATTCATTTACATATTGTTTATTGTGGATTCCACACAAGAATGGCCGAGTTGAGAAGTTACAACAGAAACCGTGTGACCTGCAAAGTCTGAAAGATTTACCATCAGGCATTTTCCAGAAAAAGTTTGCCAACCCCGATCTGAAGTACCAAACACCTGTGAACAACAGAAAAATAAAGATGCAAAATGCAGGCCAAATAAGGTTAGTGAGAGCAGTGATTCCTTTATTTCATCTAAGAATTTATATATAGCCATGTGCCACATATGGACGTTTTGGTCAACAATGGACTATATACATGACGGCGGTCTCATAGGGTCCCACACCCTATTTTTAGTGTACCTTTTCTGTTTTAGTAAGTTTAGATACACAAATACTTACCACTGTATCACAATTGTCTATAGTATTCAGTGCAGGTTTGTAGCCTAGGAACAATAGGCCATACTGTACAGCTTAGGTGTAGTGAGCTATACCATCTAGGTTTGTGGAAGAACAATCTATGATGTTCACAAAATGATGAAATCCACTAACGATGCATTTCTCAGAAGGAATCCCTGTCATTAAGCAACACATAACTGTACTTCACTTTTATCCTTTTCTCCCAAAACATCATTTTAGTTGTAACAGTCAAGGATATTTCAAATAATCATTACAGACATCCTACTTACCCTTATTCTCTTGGCTCCATATATGTAGATGTAGATAAATGTTTTTACTCTTAACAAAGTAAATACAGGCACCTAATTTTTAAAAATCAAATAGTGACAAACAGAAGTTTTATAATCTAAGCAAGAGTTCTTTGTCTTTCTCCCTCCCACCCCCTCTCTTAAAGAGACAATCACTTATAAGTATTTTTGCTGTTGCTTTGGTAGTTACTTAACAAAAAATTGTGCTTAAATTGTTCCTTCTTGATTGATGAATTTCGATGTTATCTAAGCTGTGTTATGACAGATGAAGATTTAACTCATACTCCTTCCTCCCAAGATAAAGGTTATCTCACAATTTTTCGTTAACTGAGTAATCAGTACTTACATTATGATTACGCAAATACTTCTCACCACAGGGGCAAGTGGTAGCTCATGGTGACTTTTTTTTTTTTTTTTTTTTTGAGAGAGAGGGTTTCACTCCTGGTCAAGCGATCCTCCTGCCTCAGCCTCCACGTAGCTGGGACTACAGGCACACGCCACCACACCTAGCTAATTTTTAAAACTTTTTTGTGGAGATGAAATCTCATTATGTTGCCGAGGCTGGTCTGGAACTCCTGGCCTCAAGCAATCCTGCATTCTCAGCCTCCCAAAGTGCCATGGTTATCTGTCTAACTTGTACTCCTTTTTGTTTTGTTCCATGTATTTGAAAGCTTTAGTAGGGGAATGCTGTCCTGGTACCATCAGAAGTTCTAGGCTCCAAATAATGATCTTCCCCAAATTCAGTACATTATCAGAGCAATCACATATTTAGAAAACAGATTATGCAGCACAGATACTGCTCTAAAAATAAAAGGTCAGTTCAGAATTATAGGAACATGAGTCTGAACTTTCCTTCCAAGTCATAATGCCTCAGCGTGGCTTTTACAGAAGGCAGAGCCTGGAGTTTTTACTTCCACTCCTAAGGGAAAGAGTAAAAAGAAAAAGGTGAGGCAGGCAGTTTTGCATCCCTCACTTCGTCTGCTTACACAACACTTTATCAAGAACAAATTCCCCCAACTGTCCATTCTCCAGTCTCTAAAAGTAAGACAGTAATGAACGCCATGACTCCCAGACCACAGGTATCCCTAGATTTGATACTAACTAATGCTTTGAAGGATTCTCAACAAGAACCAATCAACTGCTCCTGCCTAACCTCAGAACTTTGTTCAGTGTGAGCCCAAGAGATTAAAGTGGACAGTGGATCAGAATCTGATCTACCTAAGTTGGGTGCAGTGGTGCATGCCTGTAGTGCCAGCTACTTGGGAGACCGAGGTGGAAGGATTGTTTGAGCTCAGGAGTTTAAGACTAGCCTGGTCAACCTAGCAAGACCCCATCTCTAAAAAAAAAAAAAGTGAATCCGGTCTACTCTTGGTGGAAAGACTCTACACATTTATTTATTTATTTATTTGTTTGTTTATTTTTTATAATGTCAACTTCTATTTTAGATTCACGGTGTACACATGCAGGTTTGTTACGGGTATATTGTGTGATACTGAGGTTTGGGCTTTGATTGATCCTGTCACCCAGGCACTGAGCATAGTACCCATCATTAGTTTTTCAACCTTTGCCCCCCTTAGTAGTCTGCAGTGTCTATTGTTGCCATCTTTATATCCACGAATATTCAATGTTTAGCTCCCACTTATAAGTGAGAACGCAGAGTATTTGGTTTTCTGTTCCTGTGTTAATTACCTTAAGAGAATGGCCTCCAGCTGCACTCATGTTGCTTCAAAGGACATGATTTCATTCATTCTTTTTTATGGCTGTATAGTATTCCACGGTGTATATGTGCCACATTTTCTTTATCCAATCTACCACTGATGGGCATCTAGGTTGATTCCATGTCTTTGTTATCGTGAATAGTACTGTGGTGAACATATTAGCACATGTCTCTTTTTGGTAAAAAGATTTCTTTTCTTTTGGATATATACCAGTAATGGGATAGCTAGGTTGAATTAGTTCTGTTTTAAGTTCTTTGAGAAATCTCCAAACTGCTTTCCATAGTGGCTGAACTAATTTACATTCTCACCAGCAGTGTATGAGTGTTCCTTTTCTTCACAGCCTAGTCAGCATCTGTTGTTTTTTGACTTTTTAATAATAGCCATTCCAACTGGTGTTGGATGGTATTTCATTGGTTTTGATTTTCATTTTTCTGATGATTAGTGATGTGGAGTGTTTTTTCATATGTTTGTTGGCTGCTTGTATGTCATCTTTTGAGCAGTGTCCGTTCATGTTCTTCACACATTTTTAATGGGGTTGTTGTTTGCTTGTTCTGTTGTTTAAGTTCCTTATAGAATCTGGATATTATTTGCTGTGCAGAAGCTCTTTAATTAGCTCCTACTTGTCCATCTTTGTTTTTGTTGCAATTGCTTTTGAGAACTTGGTCATAAATTCTTTTCCAAGGCTGATGTCCAGAATGGGGTTTCCTAGGTTTTCTTCCAGGATTCTTAGTTTGAGGTCTTACATCTAAATCGTTAATACATCTTGAGCTAATTTTTTTTTTTTTTTTTTTTTTTTTTGAGACCAAGTTTCACTCTTGTTGCCCAGGCTGGAGTGCAATGGTGCGATCTCTGCTCACTGCAACTTCTACCTCCCAGGTTCAAGCGATTCTCCCGCCTCAGCTTCCCGAGTAGCTGGGATTACAGGCATGCGCCACCACGCCCAGCTAATTTTGTATTTTCAGTAGAGACGGGGTTACTCCATGTTGGTCAGGCTGGTCTCGAACTCCCGACCTCAGGTGATCTGCCTGCCTCGGCCTCCCAAAGTGTTGGGATTACAGGCTTGAGCCACAGCGCCTGGCCAGTTGAGCTAATTTTTATATGTGGTAAAAGATAGGGGTCGAGTTTCATTCTATTTATGGCTAGACAGCTATCCCTGCACAATTTATTGTACAGAGATTCTGTTCCTTGTTGCTTATTTTCGTTGACTTTGTTAAAGATCAGATGGCTGTAGGTGTGCAGCTGTATTTCTGGGTTCTCTATTCTGTTTCTTTGGTCTATGTGTCTGTTTTGTTTGTTTGTTTCATTTTGTTTTTCTGAGAGTCTCACTCCCGTTGCCTAGGCTGGAGTGCAGTGGTGTGATCACAGCTCACTGCAACCTTGACTTCCCAGGCTCAGGTGATTCTCCCACCTCAGCCTCCCAAGTAGCTGGGATCACAGGCGTGCACCACCACACCCAGCTAATTTTTTGAATTTTTCATAGTGACAGGGTTTCGCCATGTTGCCCAGCCTGGACTCACGTGATCTCCCCGCCTCAACCTCCCAAAGTGCTGGGATTAGAGGCATGAGCCACTACGCCTGGCTATGTGTCTGTTTTTGTACCATACCATACTGTTTTGGCTACTGTAATCTTATAACATAGTTTGAAGTCAAGTAATGCCTCTGGTCTTGTTCTTTTTGCTTAGGATTGCTTTGGCTATTTGGACTCTTTTTTGGTCCCATATAAATTTTGATGTAGTTTTTTCTAGTTCTGTGGAAAATGACATTGGTAGCTTGATAAGAATAGTGTTGACTCTGTAGATTGCTTTGGGCAGTATGGCCATTTTAACAATATTGATTCTTCCAAACCATGGGCATGGGATGTTTTTCCATTTGTTTGTGTCATCTATGATTTCTTTCATCAGTGTTTTGCAGTTCTCCTTGCACAGATCTTTCATCTCCTTGGTTGAATGTATTCCTAGGTATTTTATTTTTTGTGGCTGTTGTAAATACAATTGCATTCTTGATTTGGCTCTCAGCTTGAACATTACTGGTGTACAGAAATGCTACCAATTTGTGTTCATCGATTTTGTATCCTGAAACTTCACTGAAGTCATGTATCAGTTCCAGGAGCCATTTAGTGGAGTCCTTATGGTTTTCTAGGTATAGAATAATATTGTCAGTGAAAAGATAAATTGAATTCTTCTTTTCCTACTTGCATGTCTTTTATTTCTTTCTCTTGCTTGATTGCTCTAACTAGGACTTCCAGGACCCTAAAAATTGCAACCAAAACTTCATGTGATCATTTTACATACTTTGGGTTTAGAGCTAACTAATAAACAAGAGCTTTCTTATGACAAACAATGCTGCAATGAATAACCTTGTACACAAATGTCACCTTCACACATACATATATAAATACATCTAAAGGCTAAATTCCCCAAAGCAGAATTATTGCGGCAAAGGATATAGGCATTTATCGTTGTTTTAAATAGCAAATATATATACACAGGGTCTTCTATAATCTGATCTTCTTTGTTTATACTCTCTCTGACTTCTAGATCTAAAATGTGCACAACTACATGGCTAAAATTCAATAGCATCTTCCATGTATCATGTGTGTTAACTTTTCCAGGCTAAATGAGAATTGATTTATCATAAACTGTATTTCTGACTGAAGTACCTCCCATGCTATGTTTGCCTGAGGACAGAGCCTTCTAATTCCACCTGTCATCTACCACTCTTCCCCAACACTGTTTCTATCTGCTCTATTCAAGGTTCATCCTCCATACTGCTGTTTATAATCGCCTCAACTCCAACTTCAGTAATGCTCTACCTTTAGCAGAAATGATGGTTTATTACGAAAAGCAGGTCCACAGTGACTTCACTTTAGACCAGGAAGAATTCTGACAAAGGGAGCCAGCCTGAATGCCAGGGTGACGTGGGTTACCCGGACCAGTCCCAAGCAGAAGGAATATGCTCATTTCTCAGAGAGAGATATTGAGAGGGCCCTTTCTCTCAGAGATCACCTCTACCTGAAGAAAATAAAATTATTTTTCATTGAACTGTACTTAGAAAAGGTAAGTATCCTTTGAGTTAGATAAAATCCCTTTTAGAAATAACTTCAGCAAAATCTTCCAGTCTGCTCTTAGCCAGAAAACCCTATTAAACAAAATACAATGGCCTCAACCCCCCAAGTAGTGCTCCTGAAAGTTAGTACCAGCTTTGTTAAAGAAGGCTGTATGCTTCTTGCATTTGGCAGGGTTCGTGATTTGATTTTCACTGAAAACAATGTTTTGAAGTATTGGACAAGCAGAGAAATGAAAGAAACATCTGCCTCGTTTCTTCTAGGAGAATATTTGCAATACATTTTGAGGCCAAGTTTGAAAATACATGTATTAACAGACTTTAACAGAAAGCTAGACAGTGAAAACATTGGCCACCTAGTAATATGTTTTTTAAATGATATTCAGCGCTGGCAGGGTAGTATGAATTAGTTATATCTTGTTAGAAAGAAATTTGGAATACGTATTGAGTGTCTTTTTGGCTGGGTGCAGTGGCTCTTACCTGTAATCCCAGCACTTTGGGAGGCTGGAGGCAGGCAGATCACTTGAGGCCAGGAGTTTGAGACCAGCCTGGCCAACATGGTGAAACTCCACCTCTACTAAAAATACAAAAATTAGCCAGGCATGGTGGTGCATGTCAGTAGTCCCAGCTACTCCGGGAGGCTGAGGCACAAGAATCGCTTGACCTCAGGAGGTAGAAGTTGCCGTGAGCCAAGATCGCATCACTGCACTCCAGCCTGGCTCAAAAAAAAAAAAAAAAAAAAAAAAAGAGTCTTTTTAAAATGTGAAGGGGCTGAGGGTGAGTGGTGTGGTTATAGTAAGGCAAAGCGAGAGATCCTGTGGTGTTGGAACTGTCAGCATCTTGACTGGTGGGGGATACACAGACCTGTACAGGTGGTAACATTGCAGAGAAATTATCACACATGCAAATGAGTACAAGCAAAACTGGACAAATCAGAATGAAATAGGTGTATTATATCAATGTCAGTATCCTGGCTGTGATATTGTACCTCGTCTGGCTAAATGTTAGCACTGGGAAAAACCCAGCAAAGTACAGAAGTGAACTCTGTGTAGTCTTTCTTACAACTGTATGTAAATCTACAATTATCTCAATAAAACTTTCCGTGTAAAACTGAATCTGCCAAGATAAGTGAGGTGCAAAGTTATCCGTAGGTAAGAGAAAAAATTAATTTGTGTGCTATAAAATTTTAGGTGTAAGACAGTTACAATATGAGGACAGTTGTACAGCGCAGGGCCAGGGCAGGGGGTGGTAAATAGCCCACCTGAGTCTGTCCATTGTTACTTAGAGAGGGGAAGATAGAAAGGCAGGTGACTTTTTTGTCCCAATAAATCTATACCTAAAAGCCTATCCTTTGGAAATAGAGATGTCCACTGCAGTGTTATTTATAATAAAGAAAAAACTGGAAACAACATGACAACTCATCATTATGAAAATAATCAATACATGTGATATTTATACCATGGAATGTCATGTAGCCATTTAGACAAAGATACAAGATAAGGGAGAGAATGACTATGAGACTTATTGCAGATAGTTACACAGAATAAGGAGGGGCAAATGGAAGAAAACATATCCAAGTGAACTCTAGGAAGAAATGTGAGGAAATCTGGGAAAAGGTCAATGCAGAATATGATATGATATCAAGTAATGGTTGTAACTTTGTGGGGGATGTGATAATGTGCAGGGATTTTAAGTTCTTACCCCTTATCCATTAGTGATACATAGTGAAATAAATACAGATGAAATGATAGACTATCTGGATTTGCTTTAAATACTCCAGAAGCATCCAGATATTATTTGCACAATTTTAAAAGCAGGTAAAATAAAACAAATGTCAACGGTAGTTATTTATTGAACTATGCAATTGGGTAACTGGTCTTTATGTTTCACTGTTTTCTAAGTTTTTTTTTTTCTTTTTTGGGGATGGAGTCTTTTTTTGTCACCCAGGCTGGAGTGCAGTGGCACAATTTCGGCTCACTACAAGCTCCACCTCCCAGGTTCAAGCGATTCTCCTGCCTCAGCCTCCTGAGTAGCTGGGACTACAGGCACGCGCCACCACACCCAGATAATTTTTGTATTTTTAGTAGAGATGGGGTTTCACCATGTTGGCCAGGCTGGTCTCGAACTCCTGACCTCAGGTGATCTGCCCGCCTCAGCCTCCCAAAGTGCTGCGATTACAAGTGTAACCCACTGTGCCTGGCCATTTTCTAAGTTTTCTATGATTAATAAGTATAAAAAAGGAGATGGAGGAGGAAAAAAGTAGGATACGTTTAGAGATATCAGACCAGAGAAATAAGTTATTTATACACAGGCAATTGCAGCACTGATTATATTAATCTGGAGACAGCCCCTTTTAAGGGACAATTTACCTTTAGACTTATCAGCTGAGTGGTTGCAGACGCCCTTAACCATGGATGGTAGAAACGATTGTTTGCAGAGTGATCCACACAGCTGTTCTCCTGCCCAAATTGCCTGGGAAGGAGCTACTGGCTTCCTGATGGGTTCCGTGGGTGTGAATTTCTGTATCTTAGGCTAGTCATTCTCAACTGAGGGAGCCCACCAGAATAACCAAGAGCAATTTTCTTTTTCAAACTATAATTACAAATACTGAATAGTTCCTCACAGGGTACAGAAACATTGTCTAAAAGTTCCCTAGGAGATTTGCATAGGCACACATGGCCAGTAGTCCCTCATTTAAATAAAGGGGTGTGTGTGTGTGTGTGTGTGTGTGTGTGTGTGTGTGTGTAAATATGCCTTAAATATTTGGGGAAGTATATGTAAGAAAGTGGTAAAGTGGGCCGGGCACAGTGGCTCATGCCTGTAATCCCAGCACTTTGGGAGGCTGAGGCAGGCAGATCACCTGAGGTTGGGAGTTCGAGACCAGCCTGGCCAACATGGCAAAACCCAGTCTCTACTGAAAATAAAAAATTAGCTGGGTGTGGTGGCGCATGCCTGTTATCCCAGCTACTTGGGAGGCTGAGGCAGGAGAATCACTTGAACCTGGGAGGTGGAGTTTGTGGTGAGCCTATATCACACCATTGCACTCCAGCCTGAGCAACAAGAGCAAAAACTCCGTCTCAAAAAAAAAAAAAAAAAAAAAAAAAAACAAAAAAAAAAAACACGTGGTAAAGTGGTGGCTTTGGGGAAAAGAACTGGGCGGCTGGGGATGGAAAGGGAGACTTTTCATGGCATATCCTTTTGTGCTTTTCAAATTTTATGCAAGGGCATATATTACCTATTCAAATAACGTGAAAAGCGAAAAAAAAAAAAAAATTTTAAAAGAGCCTTTTCTTGAAACACTCAGCTTGCCAGAATCTGCTTTTCTTTTCTTTTCTTTTCTTTTTTTGAGACGGAGTCTCACTCTGTCACCCAGGCTGGAGTGCAGTGGCGCGATCTCGGCTCACTGCAAGCTCCGCCTCCCGGGTTCACGCCATTCTCCCGCCTCAGCCTCCGAGTAGCTGGGACTACAGGCGCCCGCCACCGCGCCCGGCTAGTTTTTTGTATTTTTAGTAGAGACAGGGTTTCACCATGTTAGCCAGGATGGTCTCGATCTCCTGACCTCGTGATCCACCCGCCTCGGCCTCCCAAAGTGCTGGGATTACAGGCTTGAGCCACCGCGCCCGGCCCAGAATCTGCTTTTCTTTTGCTAAGATGGTCAAAGTTCTGTAAAGAGGACACATTTTTCTTTTGCAGATGATTTTGCTAAAAAAAAAAAAAAAAAAAAAAAAAAAAAATTCAGAGAAAGCATCCAATGACTTTGAAAGAACACCAGAAATAAACAAATGGATTTTACATTCTGATAGTTACACAAACTCCTCACCAGTTTAGAGTTACACCTTTAACCATTAGGAAGTACATAAAGTCAGCCTACATGCAGGAGACAAAGATTTTCATTCTGCAATAAAAGTAAAGAATTTCATTAAATATCTCTGATGATAGCAGCTGCCTGGCTTACTTGGGAGCAGAGGTGAAGGTAAATGTTTCCTTAATTATTTTATGATGTTTGAATTTTGTGCTAACCACAGAATTACCAGTTTTTATTTATTTAATTTTTTAATCTGAGCATTTAAGACAGTGTGACTAGATGGAACTACAAGGCGACCATCTCACACTCCTATAATTACTCCCAGCAGCACCTGTGAGTTCAAAGGGCAAAGGTGAGAGTATACATCTTCAAAAACATGTGGGGGCACAGAGTGACAGAGGGCATCTGGAAAAGATTAACCAGCTGCAATGGGGAGCCAGAGGTAACCTAAGGGGCTGGGCCCACTGGTTAACAGAAAGGTCAACAGAAGCAGAGTCCAGGCAGCAACATCAGCTCTTTAACCCAGTGTGGGTGATGCACGTCATTTGACCCTCCCTGACACCCAGCTCACTTATAAAATGGAAATATTCAATTAGCCAGGCATGCTGGCATGTGCCTATAGTCCCAGCTACTTGGGGGGCTGAAGCAGGAGGATCGCTTGAGCCAGGGAGGTAGAGGTTGCAGTGAGCTGTGATCGTACCACTGCACTCCAGGCTGAGCAACAACAGAGGGAGATCCTCTCTCAAAAAAAAAAAAAAGAAAGAAAGAAAGAAAAGAAAATATATATTCTTCCTTATAATGAGTCTTCCAGATTCAGTGTTGGGTACACACACACACATACATACACACACACACACAATCTGGAGGATTTGTTTTCCATCCCCCAAAACTAAAATGCAGGAAACAAATTATGAGTTCTCAGAACTCAGGGTTTCATGTTGATTTTAATGTCCTGTTTTGTGTGTGTTCTAGTTAAAAAGCCAATGAGAATTCATTGTTGGCTTGTCTATACTTCAAGTGCACGTGATACTTTTTATTCATAATTTTTTTTAAATATATTAAATTTATATGGAAATTCTGTTATATTCAAGTATTGACTCCCCCATCCTCTTGATTAAGAGGTGATTCTGGCAACTGTTAAGCAAGAGAAGGTCAGCTAAGATTTGGATAAGACTTCAAATACTCCTTGATTACATGCAAATCAACTTTCAGAAATACTCAGAAATGAGACTTCAGGCAAGAAATTTTGCTCTGAGATTAGTTGTCTTGGACTGGGCGCAGTGGCTCAGCACTTTGAGCTGAGTGTAGTCTCAGCACTTTGGGAGGCCAAGGTGGGCGGATCACTTGAGGTCGGGAGTTCAAGACCAGCCTGACCAACATGGTGAAACCCTGTCTCTACTAAAAATACAAAAATTAGCTGGGCGTGGTGGAGGGTGTCTTTAATCCATTACTTGGGAGGCTGAGGCAGGAGAATTGCTTGAACCAGGAGGTGAAGGTTGCAGTGAGCCAAGAGCATGCCACTGCACTCCAGCCTGGGCAGGAGACTCTTGTCTCCGGAAAAAAAAAAAAAAAAAGAAGAAAGATTAGTTGTCTCTGATTGGTTAAAGGTACTTGAAAGTTTAAAGGTACAAACTGAAACAGTCAGGGTGCTTCCTCTCTCTGGTTGGACTTGTTCAATATGCAAATGGAAATTCCTTTAAAATTTCCCAAATTGAGAGGAGCGGAAGCCACTGTGTGGGTCTATAAGAGACTGTCATCTATGCGGACAGATGTCAAAGGCTGTTCTTCCCAAGCAATCAAGAACGCAGTTGAGGCTGGCAGCAGTGAAGCCAAAGAGAGACATAGACCAAAATCCACCTCCAGCCAAAAATGGTTGAGCAGCTGCTGGGAGACCAATGACCAGATGACCAATATGGACCAATAATTCTGTGGTCCCTGCTAAAACCAGAATGGTTTTAAACTGATTTTTATTTACTAGCTTTTCTTTTTTTTTTTAATTCAGTTTATCCCCCTTGGTTAGAAGTAAAATGTCCTTGCAAAGAGAAAAATTTCCATAAACAATTTTATCAGTCTAGATAGAATGACTGTAAAAATTATCACTACATATATAATGGGAAACTTCACAAAAAAATGAATTAGAAAAAAAAATCTATTTGTTCAGTACATTTTTGAATGTGAAAGGATCCATGAAAAGGAGGAAGAATCAAAAATCCACATTCTAAAATCAGGGAAAATCAACAGCCTGAGAAGAAGTTGTACATACACATGCCCAGGCATTTCATCACAGGACTCCCTCCACACAGCCTTCCCAGTGCTCACCGGCAGGCAAACCACGTTTCTCTGGGCAGCACAGTCAGTTCCAGATTGAAAGGATTTCTCAAAAGGTCAGAGTTGTGGACATATTGCTCAAAACAAACAGGAGAATGTAGAAATAAGAGGAAAGATGGATAGGTGCATTAGGGCTGTGTAATGCAGGTGCCAGGAGTTACACTACCAGGACCGACGAGCATGTCATAGCTGCACTGCTAGGGAGGGAATAAAAGGAGCTGCTTAAATGCAAGACGTGGTGTGTCTTTCTTCCCCATCCTTTGTCGGCCAGAGTCTGACATTCATACTCAGGATGTCATGAAAATGTAACTGATGAGGTCAGGGAGTGGGGGGAAGAAACCCAAGCACTCCTACTGTCCAACCCAATGGAATTCCCTATGGGTAGGCCCTCAAAGTGATGCCAATTACTGTGAGATTCATGGTTTTCACTTCTGTAATAACCTTTCCACCTTAACCAAAATCTTGGCAGCCAAGGAATCCACCAAGCTGAAGCCAAAGGCAGCATGTTTTAAAATGGAATCCTTGCCCAAAAAGGACACACTCAGAAAAAAGCAATGAACTCTATTCTGTACCTGGGGAATGGCTCTAAGTTACAAAGCCAAGGAGAGCTATGTTCCAGTTAAAAGCCAGCCAGAACCAGACCAAGCTGGGCTGCCCAGGAGTATGGGTTTAGGGATGTGGAGAAGTGTTGTGGCAAAGAACAACTCTTCTTTTCCCTGTTTAGCTGGAGTTTGACCTCATTTGGACAGCCACAGACATTCCAGCAACAAACACGGGGCTTCTCCAAAACAAGTGACCAGATACATTTTAAGGAAAACAGAGGAGGGAGTGGGAAGAGAACGTATAAGATTCTTAAGAGACTTAAATCAACCTGTTGCTATGTGTGGATCTCATTTGTACCTTGATTCAAATAAACTACTAAAAATGACAAAATAGCAGGGGAAAATCTAGATATTTGAATTGACATTAATTTTTAGTGTGATAATGGATAGTATTTGTTCATATATTTATTTACCTGATTCCACCTTATTTAGATAATCTGAAATATTTATGGATGAAATGATGCCTGGGATTTGCTTTGCAATAATCTGGTCAGATGGGTATAGAGGAAAACAAGATGGCGGCATTGAGTTGAGACTTCTTGAAGCTGGGTGATTAGTACACAGGGGTTCATGTGCTCCTCTCTCTACTGATGTGCATGTTTTATTTTCTGTAACAAAAATCAAAATAAAAGAAGGCAAGGGCCTCTGGGAGGGTGGGCAGTCAGGTACTCACACTTCCCCTTGAACTCATCTCTTGAGACTTCCTCTTCTATCCATCAGCAGGAGGACCCATGCCTGTGATGGAGAATCCAGGTGCTGTTTTGACAGAAAGCCTTCTTGAAAACCTTTCATGTCTGCAACTGCTCTTCCACTAAGTGAAAAGGAACTTGGCCAATCAATCTTCAGTGACAAAACTCAGGAGCAGCAACTTGGGCTTAGCTAAGCAGCTCATCATTTTATTGACACCTATGAATGGTGGTTCTAGGAGTGTTTTACGCCAGTAAGCATTCCTACTTTGATAAGATTTGCTACCCAATGGTCTACAGGGTCCTGCAAGGAGCAGCAGGCCCCAGTACTTGGACATGCTGGCCACCGGTGAGGGCAGGGGCCTCTGCCTATGGGTAGCGTGGAATGGGGAGCAGACCACCAGCAAGAAGGAAAGGAGGTTGTTGGGCATGGGACAGAAGAACAGCACAAAATCCTTTGCACTAACTGGAAGTTTTGCCCCGGGCAGGCTCTTCTTAGAAGAGGGAAGGAAACCCTCTTCCACTCCCTGCCCCAGCCTACTCTTCCTTCCCCAACAGCTCCCACATAGGAAGCAGTGCCAGTTCCCAGGGGGCTGAAGTTACCTACTGAGCATTAAGACAATAGGGACATGAGGGCAACTCAGATTCCTGACTCTTATCCCAGGCCTCCTCCTCCCATTACCTCAAGACAGTGAGGACGGTAAGACTTCAATCAAATACCAAGGAGAAACTGTCAGAACTTGGGGTTCCTTCATACAATAATTGAAATTAGTATTCAAATAGCTTGATGGCTGGGAGAAGCCCTTATGATGTCTTTGCTGAAACAGAATACAGCCAAAATAATCAAGTTATTTAAATATTTATAGTGGTAGTTGAAAAAGAAACAACTTTCACAAGAACAAAGTTACAATACTTTAATAATTTAAATAGGACCAACTTCAGGAACATACATACACATACATAAAATTAAACAATTTAATTTTGAACAGTGTATTGAAATACATCAAATTCTTAAAAAGCCCCCAAATGGACTCAAGATCATGGATATGAAAAGGTAATTTTGAAGTACTAGAGACTAGAGTAAAACAGACAAAGTCATTACTTCGCATTTACTAATAAGACAACAGTCTGTGGATACATTAGACCTTTATAAGAACACTTCTAGGAAATGTTAGAACAACGAGTCATTAAAAAGGAATATAAATGACCTCATAAAGATAAATGTATAGCTATCAATTTCTTTGGTCCTCGAAGTCACACTTGTTTTTACTTTAAAATACTAAACATGAGTGCTTAGAATTCTACCTATAAATGTCTACATATTAAGCAGGCTAATGTTTATACTGGGTTAGATTTAAAAAGGAACTCAAGCCAGCCGTCATGGTAGTTAAACTCCAGAAAGAAAAAGCTAGAAAACAGACAGAAGTAGAGAGGAATGGAAAAAAAACAAAAAACAAAAAACCCAATACCTCTGCCATCTTGCCCCATCATAACCCAAATAACATCAAAGTGGCAGAGATGGGACTAAAGTTAAAGCAAGCATCAAAGTTAATTACTTTTAGGGTAATGGGATGAATTTGAAGAGCACTATGTCAACCAAATAATAAACTTCATAGAATAACTGTGTTTGTGTTTCTGTGGAGGAGTTGTGGTTTTGTTTGTTTTAATTTGGCCCACACTGCCCCAATGGAGGAAATTCTAAGATAATCATTAATAAGGCAACAGCTTCCAGGATTAAAATACCTATACCACCTATACAGAGTTACAATGAGGACAGGACCCACGTAGACCACAAAGGAAACCGGGACCAGAAGCTTCCAGTGCGTTTTCACAGACCGTTGGTACGATAACCTCTGGTTAGAACACTGGACACAGCTCGTAATGTCTTCCACCATCAGTTCATTCTGTGCTCTTTCAGGTACGTGGAAGCTATGGTTTTGCAGACCTGAAAATGATGGGCACTCTCAAATGTTTCTGGAAATCCTTAGAAAAATATCTTATAAGATTAAAAAAAAAAAGAAGAAGAAACATTTTGAGGCATCTACATGGAACACACAAAGGAAACTCCCAATAAACCTATAAAGTTAAAACTGAGATGACTAGTTATTTGCAGTGTGCGTACCAAGTCTTATAAAATAATGGCTTTTTTAAAAAGGCAAAAGTATCTACACTCTAAATGATATTCTCATCAAGGCACAGAGAGTTAAATATCTAAATCCCTGTATGTTGACATGAGAATATACTCGTAAACAACACCAGGAACTAATTCCCTATTCTTGAATTTAAAAACAATAGAAGGTAGAAATGTGCCTTTTTAACTCACAGTAAAATCAAAAACATAGACATTCCACCACCTTCCCTTGGTGACTAACATTACAACTGCTAAAAATATATTTTTAAATGTCACTGGTGGTTTAATAAACATGACCAAAGTGGAGTCTGTTGAACTTGAATCCACAGAGCAATACCGCATTAAATATTTTAGCACTTTCAGCACTATACCATTTTTATTGGAGGAAGAAAAAAAAAAACAGTATACTGGGCACAGTTCCCTCCCATTCCCAATGCTCCTATGCTTATGAGTCAAATTACTATACTATTTGAACAAAATACACGAATTCTTCTCCCTTCCCAGGCCCCTCTGGTTATCTGGCAGTAGTTTTGTGCACATACTTACACTATTAGCAGTTCACTTTAATATTGCCACAAAAAGGTGGCAAGAAGAAAGTAGAGGGCTCAACCCTTTATTATATTTATTTAACTTTCTAGAAATCATTTTAAATATAATTAGTGACAAGGAAAAAGTTCACATGTATAACAACTGAAAATGGAATGTACAAACAAGACCAGACAGACAGACAATGCTACTGGCAGTACAATCGGCAACCCCCACGCACACACACTGAAGCTCAGCTCCTAATGAGAGTCAGGAACTCTTCCCGAGTCTTTGGATCCTCCCGGAACACACCCAACATCGTGCTGGTCACAGTTTTGCTGTTCATTTTCTGTACACCTCGCATTACCATACACATGTGTCTACAAAATAAGGCAACACAGGTTGTTTAAAGGAGTAGACAGCTGCTGATTTGGTTTTTAAAAGCAGACCTAAAGATTAAATCTCAGTTCACGGTTACCAAGTATATCAAAATATCCCTTCTTACACAAATATTATCTATTAGGTTCGTGCAAAAGTAACTGTGGTTCTTGCCACTGAAAGTAACGGCAAAAACTGCAATTACCTTTGCAGCAACCTAGTTTTTTTTTCTTCAAGTTGTCTTGCAACTTTTATTCTTATCAGTAGTTGATCCTTAAAGCATCCAAAAAGGGGAAAAAATGGAATTTTCTTCTGGGGTGAAAGAAATATAAAAGGCATACAAAGATACTTAACTTCTAGATCAAAAGAAAGTCAGAATTCTCACTTGCTCTGCCTTTAGGACCAAGACAGCACTATGCAAGCCTAGGTGTTGAGATAAATGCTCAGGTATACTGGTGTTACCAGGCAGAATTCAGATAATGGTGACCAGGGATCCTGTCTGAGCAACCTGGTGACATTAGATACCAGACATAGAACAGAGTTCACACCATGTCACAGAACACATATGAACTCTGTCCACACAATGGCTGCAATTCTCTTAACTCATCCTAACTTAAAGAAATGTACCAATTCTTGGCTTTATTTTTGGCTTTTTTTTTAAATGTGTGACAAAATATTAGAAAAACTCGGCTTGGAGCAACAGAGAGCTAAAGAAGAAATCAAGAGAAGACATAAAAATGGCTCCTGGGGCTGGGCGCGGTAGCTCACGCCTGTAATCTCAGTATTTTGGGAGGCTGAGGCGGACAGATCACCTGAGGTCAGGAGTTTGAGATCCCCAGCCTGGTCAACATGGTGAAATTCCATCTCTACTAAAAATACAAAAATTAACTGGGTGTGGTGGTGGGTACCCATAATTCCACCTATTTGGGAGGCTGAGGCAGGAGAATTGCTTGAACCCGGGAGGCAGAGGTTGCAGTGAGCCAAGATTGTGCCACTGCACTCCAGCCTGGGTGACAGAGCATGACCCTGTCTTGAACATTTAAAAAAAAAATGGCGATTGAGCTGGGCGCAGTGGCTCTTGCCTGTAATCCTAGCACTTTGGGAGGCCGCAGAGGGTGGATCACGAGGTCAGGAGTTCGAGACCAGCCTGGCCGACATGGTGAAATCCCATCTCTACTAAATATACAAAAATTAGCCAGGCGTGGTGACACGCACCCATGGTCCCAGCTACTCAGGAGGCTGAGGCAGGAGAATCGCTTGAACCCAGGAGGTGGAGGTTGCAGTGAGCCAAGATCACGCCACTGCACTTCAGCCTAGACAACAGAGCGAGACTCCATCTCAAAAAAAAAAAAAAAAAAAGGGCTATTCATCGTGTAAATCTCTACACCTGTGCTTATAACTCCCTATGCCTCCACAAGCCCCATCCTACCCTCAGAAAAATACTTCTTCCGTACTCTGTTCCTATATCAGTAACACAGTAAATGAAAAGTGGTAAAAGAGCTTTAGGCTCAGGGATGGAAATCTACAGTTATCATGTCAGTTGTGTGGCATCACCTGGTGCTACAAAATATGAGAAGCATTAAATAGCAAGATCACTTCTAGTGCACCATTATGATGTTACTAAAGGCAGATGCAGACTTACGTTGCTTCAACCACTACCCCGACTCCAGCAGGCCGCAAGGCTTCTGTGATTGCTACAGCAATTTGTTTCGTAAGGCGCTCCTGAACTGTGGATGTGACAAGGAGCTCAGTTTGAGAGTCTGACACAAACAGCTGGAAGCTTTTTCTGTCTCTAGAACATTTGAAATCTTAGAGAGCAGACTTCTGTGAGATTTAAGAGCCAAGACACACCAGCTTTTACCAGTCTGCTTTGTCTGCTGACTGGGCCACAGAGAGGCCCGGATTCAACTCCCTCACCTGAAGTACAGGGCTAAAGAGATCTCAGAACCCCTTGAAGCCCTCCAGCATCACTAGGGGAAGGAATTAGAATAGTAATTATCTCATAGCTGTGCAGTAAGAACAACACAGTACTGGTTACCAAGCACCTCCATGGAGGTAAAGTAGTGCAGCAAATAAATAGCTTGCAACAGGGTTAACAAAGGGGCTGCAGTCCTATTATTGAGCTGTACTTAGAGCAATGTTGAAAACCAACAATTTAACCTAAATAATATAGTTCCTGTCCTGAATAAAATGACTTGTCTTTTAATTCATATAAGAGTATCCATTGCAGCACTGCATCTATTCGAAAACTGATGAAACCCCCCAATGTCTATCAGAGCAGGTATAGGTTATGCCAAGCCATGGCATATACAGAATTCTAGACAGCCACCAGAATGAATGATAGTTACATGGATGTGGTAAAATTGTTTAAGATTTGTTAAATGAAAAAAAGCAGGGCAAAAAGCAAGGCTGATTATATATAAAATGAGCCCATTTTTGTTTAAACATAATCCAAATAAATTGATTTGAAAACATAGGTATATGCATGAAAATGTGAAGGAATGTGCAAATACAACAGTGATTTCTTCTGGAGGCTTGAAACAGACTTTTTATAGTCCTATGAGGTTTTACATTTTTATAAGTCATACTTACTACACTTGTAATAAAACAAAAAATACTTTTTGTGTAGGAAAAATGTTTTCTGTAGCCAGGCACAGTGGCTCACTCCTGTAATCCTAGCACTTTGGGAGGCTGAGGTGGGTGGATCACCTGAAGTTGGAAGTTCGAGACCAGCCTGACCAATATGGTGAAACCCCGTCTATACTAGAAATACAAAAATTAGCCAGGCATGGTGGTGCACTCTTGTAATCCCAGCTACTTAGGAGGCTGAGGCTGCAGTGAGCTAAGATTGCACCACTGCATTCCAACCTGGGTGATAGAGAAAGACTTTGTCTCAAAAAAAAAAAAAAAAAAAATGTAAAATGTTTTCTGTTAGTAAAGATTTTTAAAGCTTACCTTGTAGTCTTCTACTATAGATTTCTACAATCCTAGAAAAGAAAGAATTGTTTTAGTTAATCATAAATCATTTGAAGCAAAATTGATAAGGCTTCCTCATAAAACAAAAAGGACACTGTTGAAGCAACAGTGGGCTGCAGGAGGGGATAAAGCTTATGGGAAGATGACAGAAAGATACAAGTAACACAGGGAGATGTAGTCTAAAGTCAACTTGATTGGATGGAAGGATGCAAAGTATTGTCCCTGGGTATGTCTGTGAGGGTGTTGCCAAAGGAGATTAACATTTGAGTCAGTGGGCTGGGAAAGGCAGACCCACACTTAATCTGGGTGGACACAATCTAATCAGCTGCCAGCGAATATAAAGCAGGCAGAAATACATGAAAAGGCAAGAGTGGCCTGGCCTCCCAGCCTACATCTTTTTCCAGTGCTGGATGCTTCCTGCCCTCAAACATCGGACTCCAACTTCTTCAGTTTTGACACTTGGACTGGCTCTCCTTGCTCCTCAAGCTTGCAGATAGCCTATTGTGGGACCCTGTGATCATGTAAGTTAATATATAATAAATTCCCCTTGAGATATATATATATACATATATATATATCCTATTAGTTCTGTCCCTCTAGGGAACCCTGACTAATACAGAAGACCACCAACCACTACAGAGTGGTGCTTCCTGAAGTCCCCAGAAAGAGAATTAATGAGTCTCCAAGTGTGACATTCACTTAGGAAAAACACAGAGATAAGTAACAAAATTTTAAAGCTCCAAATCATCAATTTTAGGTCATGTCTCAAGTGCTCTGATTAATCATATTGTTTTATCAGAGCTTAAAATTCAAGTTAAAAATAAAAAGACTTTGTTAATTAATAGCACACCATGGTCAACTACTATACCAACTAAACCTATTGGGGGGCAGATTAGAACTGATTAGACTTCTTCAGACACCTCTTCATAAGACAGGTTTATCTAAGCATTTAGTATGATTAACCCGCAAGAAATAAAAGCCTCCTGATCTTAGCTTATAGCACAATCTGTCAAGTGATAAGTTTTCCTTTTTTTTGAGACAGAGTCTTGCTCTTGTCGTCTAGGCTGGAGTGCACTGGCACGATCTCGGCTCACTGCAACCTCCTCTTCCTGGGTTCAAGCGGTTCTCCTGCCTCAGCCTCCTGAGTAGCTGGGAGTAGCCTCCTGAGTAGCTGAGTAGTGTGACAGGTGCCCACCACCACACTCGGCTAATTTTTGTATTTTTAGTAGAGATGGGGTTTCACCTTGTTGGCCAGGCTGGTCTTGAACTACTGACCTCAGGTGATCTGCCCGCCTTGGCTTCCCAAAGTGCTGAGATTACAGGCATGAGCCACTGTGCCCGGCCTATTTTTAAATACATAGTAAATCCCTGCTTAAAGTCAACAGGTTCTTGGAATCTATGACTTTACTAAAACACTGAGAACAAAACCAATTTTACCCTAGGCTAATTGATATAAGAGTTAAGCTCCTACAGCATATTTCTGGTCACAAAAATGTCAACAAACTTCTAAATAAACACAAAAACACCTCTAATATTAAACACTAAAATACATGTGAGTGATACATACATTTAAGAAAGATTAATGAAAAGATATTGATTTCCCCAATTATTCCAGTTCAAGGTCTCAAGTGGCTGGAGCTTCTCCTAGCAGTTCAGGGTGCAAGGCAGGAACTGACCCTGGACAGGACGCCATCCCATTGCAGGGCACACACATCCACCCACTCTCACTCAGCCTGGGACCACACAGATACGCCAAATCACCTAACGTGTGCATCTTTGGGATGTGGGAGGAAACTGAAGCACCTGGAGAAAACCCACAGATGTGGGAAAAAACATGAAAACTCCACACAGACAGTGGGTCCCAGCTAGGAATTTTTTTTTCTCAATCATAATGAAATTACATTGAATGAAACAACATTATTCCAGGACTGCTATATGCCAATTTGCCTAAGTCATTTCGCTTCAAGTTGCAGTCTCCAAGAACCCATCGACGACGTAAAGTGAGGACTTACTATACTTGTTTTATATCCTATCTCTGATACCTCTGCTATCTGCCCTCTTCCATCGTGT
The DNA here is from genome assembly GCF_024542745.1 of Macaca thibetana thibetana. NCBI lineage: Eukaryota > Metazoa > Chordata > Mammalia > Primates > Cercopithecidae > Macaca > Macaca thibetana. Next base: position 52,883,471 of record NC_065584.1, on the reverse strand, counting down.
TCGTCCGACTCAACTCATGGTGGCTTGTTCATGCTTCTTGGAACTTCATCTTTGGGTATCCTTTGAAGCCTGGATAAAAGTGCATCAGAGAACATGCACTAGCTTCTGCTAGCTGCCTACAGGGATACCTCTATGGAGTCGTTTTATTTATTTATTTATTTATTTATTTTTGAGACAGAGTTTTTGCTGTTGCCCAGGTTGGAGTGCAACGGTGTGATCTCGGCTCACTGCAACCTCCACCTACCGGGTTCAAGCAATTCTCCTGCCTCAGCTTCCTGAGTAGCTGGGACTACAGGCGTGTGCCACCACGCCCAGCTAATTTTTGTATTTTTAGTAGAGACGGGGCTTCACTATGCTGGTCAGGCTGGTCTCGAACTCCTGACCTCAGGTGATCCACCCGCCTTGGCCTCCCAAAGTGCTGGGATTATAGGCGTGATCCACTGCGCCCGGCCTTATGGGGTCGTTTGAAACTAAATTATTCCATTTGATTTTTTGAAGGCCACACAGGTAGTACAAATTCTGATCCCAAACTTTATGAATGTGTCTATTAGTTCTTTTTCCTTTTTCCTGCTCTTCCTAGAATAACGCTAATAGGTAAGTATCATTCTCGATCTGGGATGGGAATAGGGAGGACAGAATCCAGACTTTGGCTTTAGTGCTAATTCCAGTGGATTATCACTAGAATTGCCTCATGCTTCCCCCAAACTGTAAAATGTACATATGCATTATATCTTGATATGCTGTACCAAGAGGGACATTATTACAATCTAGTTCACCACACTCAGGATCAGTAGTTGTCAATTTTAATCTAAACCATTCTTACATTCTTGGACTAAACATCCCTGGGTAATGTTGAAAACAGTACTTCCATACTAGCCTGACATTTTAGGATTCTTACAACTACATTCATCAGTGAGATTTGCCTATCATTTTTTTTTAACGCTATGCTTATCAGGCTTTGTTATCAAGAATAGGCAGCTTCATCAAATTAATTGACACTTCACAGGTTTTTCTATGCTCTTGAATTATTTATACACATGCAAAATTAGTGGTTACTTGAAAGCTTGAAAAAATACTTATAAAACTGACTGGGTACAGGCACTTTCCCCCAAAACATGAATTTGATCTTTTCTAATGGTTATTAATGTATGCAGGCTTTCAAACTCTTGGTCCATTCCTTTCTCTCCCCATCTTTTTAGAAAACTTACTCATCAAGATGTAAAGATTTATAAAGCATATTTTTAGTTACATATCCTCTCCTTCCTAGATATCAGACTCCCCAGCAACCTATGATACAAGATTTTCAACTTGTAGATTTGTGATTTCTATTCTTTGGGATTTTTCTAAATTATTCTAAATAAGGAGTTTAAACTTGATCTGAAAAGCTGTGGCGAGCCACCAAAGGAGCAGCATGATCCAATCCACACTTTAGAAAGAACACCCCAGCAGCTCATGAGGGCGGACTGAAGGACCCTCAGAGATGAGAGGCAGGGAGGAGGCAGGAGCTTAACACTCCCTCCAGGAGGAAGATAAGAAAGGCCCAGCAAAGACCCACAGCAGGGAGGGCAGGAAGGAAGGAAGAGGGGGTGCTGCGGCCGCCAGGCAGTGAGCACACACAGCAGTAGATGGGTTCTGCCTCACTCCTCACCCCAAAATACATTTAATGCGGCCATACAAGTACCAAAAAAAAAAAAAAGTTTGTGACTACAGAAAAGTTTTAAACTTCTTTATGGAAATACAATACTAGAAAGCAAAATCAAAAGACAAATGACGAGCTGGCAAGCATTGTCTGTAGCACCTGACTTGATTGCTTTAACATTCAGAGCTTGTCCAAACCAAGAATAAAAAGACAAGTAACTCAGTGGAAAAATTAACACTGGAGCTAAGAACAGGAAGTGTCTGAATAGATTCAACCTTGCTCTATTAAGGAAATGCAAACTAAAATAGATACTATGTTTTACTTATCAGTTTGGCAAAGATTTAAAAGTGTGATGAAACTTAGTGTTGGCCAAAGTGTGGAGAAACATACACCACACTTTGCCTATGTATCAATTTATTAGAGTATAAACTGGCAGGGTCTCTTGGGAGAGCAATTTCATAATATCAAAAATTCAGCTACCCTTAACCCATCAAGTTCCATACTAGTAATTTATACTTCAGATAGATTCAAAGCACACAAAGATAATAGAATTTGTTCACCAGGGTACTTTTTTACTTTTTGGCAAGTCTCAAACTGCAAACTGTACTTATCTATAGCAAACACTGGTTACATGAATTATATTAATCAAAGAAATATTAGGTAGCTATGAAAAGAAACTTGGACTTTTGGGACTAAATGATATCCAAGGAACTTTGAGGTATTTTAAATTTTTAAAAAGCTGGCCAGGGCCGGGCGCAGTGGCTCACTCCTGTAATCCTGGCACTTTGGGAGGCTGGGGCGAGCAGATCACCAAGGTTAGGAGTTCAAGATCAGTCTTGCCAACATACTGAAACCCCATCTCTACTAAAAATACAAAAATTAGCCAGGCGTGGTGGCATGTGCCTGTAATCCCAGCTACTCAGGAGGCCGAGGCAGGAGAATCGCTTGAATCCAGGATGTGGAGGCTGCAGTGAGCCCAGATAGTGCCACTGCACTCCAGCCTGGGCAACAGAAAAAAAAACCCTGTCTCTAAAAAAAAAAAAAAAAAAAAAAAAAAATACCTGGCTGGGTGCAGTGATTCATGCCTGTAATCTCAGCACTTTGGGAGGCCGAGGTGGGCTGATCACTTGAGGCCAGGAGTTCGAGGCCAGCCTGGCCAACATGGCAAAACCCTGTCTCTACTGAAAATACAAAAATTAGCCAGGCGTGGTGGTGCACGTCAGTAATCCTAGCTACTGGGGAGGCTGAGGCAGGAGAATCACTTGAACTCAGGAGGCAGAGGTTGCAGTGAGATCACACCACTTCACTCGAGCCTAGCCAACAGACAGAGACTCCATCTCAAAAAAAAAATTAAATTTAAATTTAAAAAAACAAGTTGTAGTACAGAATATAAGATATGATCTTATGTTTGTGTTTGCATAAATTTTTTCCAGAAGGATAGTGAAAGAAGTCTCTAGTTCTAACTCTGGGGAATGAAAATAGGTAAAAAAAGGTTTTACTTTATTCATTCATTTGTATTTAAATGCTATGTTGTTTTTATAATCAAAAAAGAAAAAAAAAAAAAGACTGCTCCCTCTGTAATCTAATACCCACCTCACCTTTTCCCCTTGTCTACCTCTTACTTCCATCAGTCAATCTGGTTCCCATCCACTGGAACAGGCCTCGCTCCTACCCTCTGACTGGTCTTTGCTCATGCATTAACTATACCTAGAGAAACTTCTCCCCCATTTAGAATTCTGCTCATCCCTCCACCTCTAGGTCTATTCACCTGCCAGGCCACAGCCATCGTGGCTCCTCTGAACCTGGAGCTACAGTAGGCATTTCCATGGCACCTGCAGTCTTGCCCTGTGCACTCTCCTTGAGGGTGGCTGCCATGTCCTGCTTCTTTCGCCTCCACAGTAGCTGGCACAGTGCCCACCAACAGGTCAGCCATGGCTACCGAAGGTACTACAACTCTAAATTCAAGATTTCGTACATTTATTTACTTATTTATTTATTTATTTATTTATTTATTTATTTATGGTGACACAGAGTCTTGCTCTGTCACGAGACTGGAGTGCAGTGGTAAAATCTCGGCTCACTGCAACCTCCACCTCCCAGGCTCAAGCGATTCTCCTGTCTCAAGCCTCCCAAGTAGCTGGGATTAGAGGCGCATGATACCATGCCCTGCTAATTTTGGTATTTTTAGTAGAGACAGGGTTTCACCGTGTTGGCCAGGCTGGTCTCAAACTCTTGACCTCAAGTGATCCGCCCACCTTGGTCTCCCAAAGTGCTGGGATGACGGGCATGAGCCATCTCGCCCAGCCAAGGCTCAGTTATTTCTAAGGGAAGAAAATGAATACATGTCCAATGACTTCAGCAACAAAAGAAAGTTCTATTCAAACTAAGTTTATTCTAGAATTGTACTAGAGTTGAGCCAGATCAACTCACTTCTGGCATTTTCTTGTTACTTAAGGCTTTACTGCTTGATATTTGACTTCACTGGCACTGAAAGGTCATTCATTTAAAGGCAAGCATATAACAAACTTCACATACAAGATTAAAATGAGCAGTGAAGTTTTGCTAAGACATTCAGCTTTTATTCCTCTTCATTCCCTAAATATTCTTACTTCTTGTTTCTTAAAAAGAATAAGCAGTTGGATAAAATCTTAATCTTCTTTTCTGTTTAATAGACTCTTTTTTGCAAAATATCTGAAAGCAACATACACTTGGTTCTTTGGCTTAGTGTTCCATTTTACTCTTAAATTTTAATCCTATTAGTCTAAGGACAAATTCCCATGCTAATAATCAACTCCTTTGTATTGCTTCATAAAAGCTTAATTATTTGAGATCTTTTCCTCCCACTTGGAAAGGAAATAACTAAGATTATTTCCTTCTACCACCAGGTTGCCATTTATTGTATGATCTCACTGAATCACTCTTGAGTCTGTTTCCCATAAAGTGTTAATCATGATCAACAGGTGGTTTTTCAGAGAAGGCTGTTACATCAAGACCAAGGCCTAATGTGATCTGCCCAGCTTTTTTACACTATGAAACTATCTATTACACCTTTCACATATGGACAGTCTGTTATAGGCATCAGCAGTGCCGGAATTTCTATATGGGCAAGGTAAAAGGTTGGCAATCTTGCTGACAGGGAGGGCGGGCCCCAGGGGACTGGGCCTACAGCTATGTTTGCACAATAAGCATGCTGATTTTACTTAGACTGTATTTATAAAATGGTAAGAATAACCGATTTTAGTAAAGATATTTTTACTCACAGTTGACATGAAATTGGCTTAATACATTATTAGTTGAGAGTAAGTTACTGGGAAGGGAGTTGTTAATAAAAAGTACAGTAAGACTAATTACTCCCAATCACTACCAATACACTTTTTCTCAGCAACTTTTCAGCACTGCCACCAGGGACGGATTACATGCAAGCAGCCAGAATGTTTCTGGATTTGTGCTAAAAGCCTTATTCCAGCGAAGCAATTACAGCTATGTTATAATATCCTTTCATGGTGCCAAGCAGCCCTGTCTAATAGCAAAATAGCTGAGCAAGAATGAGGTCAGAAACTGAGGAAGTTAAATTTGTCTCTTCTACCCACTTTCTTATTGATCCCCAAAGGAAATGAATGAGAAAGTGAAAATGAAAACAAAGTAAAAGGAACAACTGTAGAGGGTAGGTGTCAGATTGCTGGGGTAGTTTTTACAGATTCCAGCACAGAATTGAGAAATATCAGGACCACTATTTCACAACTGTTAAATCCCAGGGCCTGCGTAAAGAAACAGGAACACATCAGAGCCACAGCACAGTCAGCTGGTCACAGAGACTCATTTATTACTCTTCTTTTATTTTTATTTTTCTGAGATAGGGTCTCACTCCATCGCCCAGGCTGGAGTGCAGTGGCGCAATCTCGGCTCACTGCAACCTCTGCCTCCCAGGTTCAAGCAATTCTCCTGTCTCAGCCTCCCAAGTAGCTGGGATTACATGTGTGCACCACCACACCCAGCTAATTTTTGTATTTTTAGTAGAGATGGGGTTTCACTATGTTGGTGAGGCTGGTCTCAAACTCCTGACCTCAAGTGATCTGCCCACCTCGGCCTCCCAAAGTGCCGGGATTACAGGCGTGCGCCACTGCACCCACCTGACACTCATTTATTTCGATTATGATATGGTCACTATACCTCAAGTTATTCAAACTTAGCTTGATTGTTTTTGAAAAAAAGAGTAGGAACACTTTACCCCACCCTTCAGCTTATTCTTAACTTTTCTCTCTCTCTCTCTCTCTCTCTCTCTCTCTCTCTCTCTCTCCACACAGACACACCTCCCAGTATTTCCTCCATCACCCAAAATTCAGTAACTTTATACAAAGAAGTAACAAGGATATTTAAGGGCAATAAAATATTGGTGGCTGGGGCCTACCGAGATATCTGAACACAAACCCCCATGTTGACTTCCAGTTAAACACAGATGAATGTGTATGTACATCACCTCTCCTAAAACCCAAATAAAAAAGGCAGTAAGGGAATTTTTTAAGGCATGAACTCACAGGATAAGGAACAGAAAAGATTGTAGCAGGAAAGAGAGAAATGAGAGCCGGGAGAGGGAACACTGTATCAGAACAAAACTGCGCAAAGCCAAGGCAGGCAGTCTTGTGTTTGCAGAAACAAAGAACCTAGACGTGAACGGACTGGCCTGCAGGACTCCTGAAATATGCCTGGAGGCATTCAGTGCAGAGCAAGGCAGGGTTGAGGCTAGGGATCCCACAGGGAAGTTTCATTACAAGTCTGAAAGCAGTGTTGTATGAAAGGGAAGAAGTTGAGCACTCCCCTTGACAAGGATAGAAGAGTCCTCAAGCCTGACAAGTCTGACAGCAGGGCACTGCAGCTAGACCCCTGACCAGCTTCTCCCCCAACCCTTCACTGTTAGCTAAACCCCTCTTAAAGGATGGTGCCGGACTGAAGGTAAGTTCAGGACCTCTCTAGTCAGAGAAGGCTCTGCAGAGAAAGAGGTGAACTGAGACTTCCAGGATGTATGTATCTGTGGAAGAAAGAGTGGGAAGTGGAAGAGGGAGCAGGCAATAGCGGACGAGAAGGAAGGGACATCTGTGTTTCAGGCCCTCTGAGTCTGTGCCTCTGCAACTATAAACTTTAAGTTGCAATGTGACTTCCAAGTTAGATCCATACAGGTAAAGAGAGAAAGCCTGATGAGATAGATTCTCAGCAGGCGAGGGCAGGTCCTATAAACCTGTATTCTTATTCATTGCACAGTCACACTTACCTTGCAAGTTTGCTGAGGCCAAGGACTTGCTTGTTAGGAAGATAACCAATATGGACCTTCAGAGAAGAGACGGAAATCATGAGCTGAGTGAAAATACAGTGCCTTCTTTGTGACAGAATAAGGAAATACAAAAAGAATATAGCATACTTATATGTAATTTATCACAACAATGTATCACCTTGAAAACATCTGGAACGGTTAAGACTTAGAAAATGAAACATTTACATACGTATTTTTAAAATTACATAAATGCAGTAAAAGAAAAATGTGTAAGTATGAGTCTATTAATCAAATAACAAACTTGAAGTACAGTTGTCCATCGATAAATGCAGGAGATTGCTTCCAGGACCCCTGTGTATACCCAAATCCTACATACTCAAGTCCTTAAGTTGGCCCTGCAGAACCTGCATATATAAAAAGTCGTCTCTCCATCTATACAGGTTTTGTATCCTGCAAATACTGTACAATTTTTGATCACTGTTTGGTTGAAAAAAAAGCCATGTCTAAGTGGACCCATGCAGTTCAAATTCATGTTGTTCAAGAGTCAACTGCACAGCCCTGACACTTACCTGTGAAGTTGAACTCTTGACACAAATCTGAAAGTTTCTTTACGGAGGAGAAACATTCTCAAGAAAAGGCAAATGATCTCATAGCAACATTAAAATGTATACAGGAAAGCCTCCTTTAAATGGCAAAAACTGTAAGCATAAGTATTGCCATTCCACACATCACAGCAGCCTTAAGATCCCACCGCAAAGCCCTGTAGCACAGAAGGTCTCCATGCCCTTTTGTGCTTGGCTTCCTGGTTTCTAAGCTGCTAGAGAGCACCATCCTCCTTTTTTTTTTTTAGAGACGGAGTCTCGCTCTGTTGCCTATGCTGGAGTGCAGTGGCCCAATCTCGGCTCACTGCAAGCTCCACCTCCCGGGTTCACGCCATTCTCCTGCCTCAGCCTCCCGAGTAGCTGGGACTACAGGCGCCTACCACCACGCCCAGCTAATTTTTTGTATTTTTAGTAGAGGGGGGTTTCATCATGTTAGCCAGGATGGTCTCGATCTCCTGACCTCCTGATCCGCCCACCTCGGACTCCCAAAGTGTTGGGATTATAGGTGTGAGCCACCACGCCTGGCCCCATCTTCTTAACAGGAGAAAAAGGGCACTGCTACCACCATGGCTTGGCAAGAACCTGTACCCTAAGAACCAAGTTTTATAGAACCCGGTATACAGCCAGGCCATTTCTGTCATCTTAAATGGCACCAATTAATATCAAATATAAACGTTACCTCTTTTTGAGCCAAATACTACATATGAAAAACATTACTTTCCTGAAAAGACTAATAGAGTAAATGGTCACTTGTAGGCAATTAATTAACCAAATATAAAATTAGAGACTCAACAGCATCATGGTTTGCCAACAGTTTCATTGTTCACTTACTATTTACATAACTGATCTAGTAGTACTTAGTGATTTTTTCCCCATCCATTAGCACTATGCTTTAGGAATTTGAGAAGTCCACCTCACTGCCTTCCTGGTTGGCAGGAGGAAAAAAGTAAAATAGCACCTAAACATTGAGTATTTCAAAGAAAAATTAGAGAGTTAAAACTTTCCCATGAACCAACTTCTTCTATACTGTCTGAAATGTTTACATTTCTATGCAGACACAGAATTTGTTTATTGTTTATACTATTTTTGGTCTTAAGATCCTAGGTCATTTAAATGTCCATTTCACAAAATCACTAAATAGGCCAGGAGTGGTGGCTCACGCCTGTAATCCCAACACTTTGGGAGGCCAAGGCAGGTGAATTGCCTGAGGTCAGGAGTTCAAGACCAGCCTGGCCAACATGGTGAGACCCCATCTCTACTAAAAATACAAAAATTAGTCAGGTATGGTGGTGGGTGCCTGTAATCCCAGTTATTCGGGAGGCTGAAGCAGGAGAATTGCCTGAACCCGGGAGGCAAGGGTTGCAGTGAGCCAAGATCGCACCATTGCACTCCAGCCTGGGCAACAAGAGCAAAACTGTCTTGAAAAAAAAAAAAAAAAATCACTAAATAATATATTTTTAAAACAAAGGTAGCAAAAACACAAACAATGAGGAAGTAGTAGCAGAAAGTAGCAGGAAAAAATGGTGGCAGGCTGAGTACAGAATCAGTGCCTTGGATCTGGCTGCAGACAAGCCACTAACTATCTCTATCCTCTTGAACAAGCCATAGGCTTTCTGTGTTTAATTTGCTCACCAATAGATTCCCTTTCAAAGATTCCTTCATTATTAATTGCAGGATTACCAGATACGGTATGGCTCCTGATGTGATGTATCTGGGTTTTCTGATTGTTTTCTCTTCTTTTCTTTTTAGAGACAAGGTCTTGTTCTGTCACCCAGGTTGGGGTACAGTGGCATGATCGTAGCTCACTGTAACCTCAAACTCCTGAGCTCAAGCAATCTTCCTGCCTCAGACTCCCAAAAACTAGCTAGGACTACAAGTATGCACCACCACGCCCAGTTAATTTAAAAAAAAAAAAAAAAATTCTTTTGTAGTAGAGAGAGTCTCACTATGTTGCCCATGCTGGTTTTGAACTATTGACCTGAAGCTATCCTCCCACCTTGACTTCCCAAGTCACTGGGATTACAGGCATGAGCCACCTCACTTGGCCCTGCTATGACATAATATGAAGTCTTCAGCACCCTTATGAAGTACTACTTTTCTTTCTTTTTTTTTTTTTTTTTTTTTTTTTTTTTTTGAGACAGGGTTTCACTCTCTTGCCAGGCTGGAGTGCAGTGGTGTGATCTCGGCTCACTGCAGCCTTGACCTCCTGGGTTCAAGCAATTCTCCAACCTCACCCTCCTGAGTAGCTGAGACCACAGTTGCATGCCACCATGCTAGCTACTTTTTGCTTGTTTTTTTTGTTTGTTTGGTTTGTTTTTTTGTTTTTTTGTTTTTTGTTTTGTTTTGTTTTTTTTTTTTTGGTAGAGACAGGGTTTCACTATGTTGCCTAGGCTGGTCTCGAACTCCTGAGCTCAAAGTGATCCATCCACCACCTGCCTTGGCCTCCCAAAGTGCTGAGATTACTGACATAAGCCACCGTTCCCGGCCCTTATGAACTACTTTTATCAGAAATGTTTAGCCCTAGTCTTATGAAACTTTAGATCTAATCTAGTTTATAGGAAATCCAGAGGCTGAAGGAAACAAATCCGGGAGGTGGGACACTGCTGAACAGCTGGCCTATTCTCTTTTCAATACAGAATGTTATGGGTGGGAGCACTATTTTTTTTTTTTGAGACGGAGTCTCGCTCTATCGCCCGGGCTGGAGTGCGGTGGCTGGATCTCAGCTCACTGCAAGCTCCGCCTCCCGGGTTTACGCCATTCTCCTGCCTCAGCCTCCCGAGTAGCTGGGACTACAGGCGCCCGCCACCTCACCCGGCTAGTTTTTTGTATTTTTTAGTAGAGACAAGGTTTCGCCGTGTTAGCCAGGATGGTCTCGATCTCCTGACCTTGTGATCCGCCTGTCTCGGCCTCCCAAAGTGCTGGGATTACAGGCTTGAGCCACCGCGCCCGGCCGGGAGCACTATTTTAGAACAAAAGAGACTTAAGAGGTATAACCAAATGCAACGTAAATACAAATGTGTGACTTTCTGTTGGATTCCTTTTTAAACAAACCAAGAGTAAACTTTTGAGACAACTGGAGAAATGTAAATATGAGTTAGTTATTAGATACTATTTAAGAATTACTGTTAATTTTGTGATAGTGCTACTGTGAATAAGAAAGAAGATATTTTAGGGCCGGGCACGGTGGCTCACGCCTGTAATCCCAGCACTTTGGGAGGCTGAGGCACGTGGATCACCTGAGTTTGAGACCAGCCTGGCCAGCATGGTGAAACCTCATTTTTACTAAAAATACAAAAATTAACCGGGCATGGTGGTGCGCACCTGTAATCCCAGCTACTCGGGAGGATGAGGCAGGAGAATCACTGGGATGCAAAGTTTGCAGTGAGCCAAGATCGCACCACTGCACTCTAGCCCGGGTGACAATAGCGAAACTCTGTCTCAAAAAAAAAAAAAAGGAAAATATTTTAGAGAGGCCTATTAATGGCTAGTATGGGTAAGTATTTTAGAGATGCATATTAATAAGTAGTGATAAAGAGTTATGCTCTCTGTAACATACTTTATATTAATTAATATATTGAAAGAGTTATTGCTAACTTACTGGATATGGTAATCAAACTGGGGTTATGTTCCTAAAAATAATTTTTTAATCTTCTAGGCTGGGTGTAGTGGCTCACATCTATAATCCCAGCAATTTGGGAAGCCAAGGTGGGCAGATCGTTTGAGGTCAGGAGTTTAAGACCAGCCTGGCCAACATGATGAAACCCAATCTCTACTAAAAATACAAAAAACTAGCTGGGCATGGTGGTACACACCTGTAATCCCAGCTACTCCGGAGGCTGAGTCACGAGAATCATTTGAACCCAGGGGGTGCAGCTTGCAATGAGCTCAGATTTTGCCACTGCACTCCAGCCTGGGCAACAGAGCAAGGCTGTCTCAAAAATAAAAATAAATTTTTTTTCTTATCTTCTAGAGACAAATGCTAGAAGAAATAATCTGAAATTTGCTTCAAAATAGTTCAGTGTGGACCTATATTGAACAAGATTGGTCCTGTACTGGTAACTGTTGAAGCTACTTGATGGGAACATGAAACTTTGTTATGTTACTCTTATTACATATTTGATATTTTCCATAAAAGTTTTTTTTTTCAAAAAAAGAGTAATACTACTAAACACATAACAGCATACTAAACTTAAGACAAAGTACCAAGTGTTGGCAAGGATATGAAACAACTAGAAATCTCATATACTGTTGACAGTGCAAACTGGTACAACCACTTTGGAAAACTATAGGTCAGCATCTAATAAGTTGAAGATGAGTATTACCCTATGATCCTGCAATTCCACTCCTAGGTACATTTCTAATAGAAATGCATGCATATGCCAGGCGCAGTGGCTCACGCCTCTAATCCCAGCACTTTGGGAGGCCAAGGCGGGCAGATCACGAGGTCAGGAGATCGAGACCATCCCGGCCAACACAGTGAAACCCCATCTCTACTAAAAATACAAAAACAAAATTAGCTGGGTGTGGTGGCAGGCACCTGTAGTCCCAGCTACTCAGGAGGCTGAGGTGAGAGAATGGCATGAACCCAGGAGGTGGAGCTTGCAGCAAGCCGAGATCACGCCACTGCACTCCAGCCTGGGCAACAGAGCAAGACTCCGTCTCAAAACAAAACAAAACAAAAAAGCATGCGTATGTACACCAAAAAAGTATTGATAGCAGTATTGTTTGTAATAGCAAAAACAACAACAACAACAACAAAAAAAAAACAAAAAAAAGAGGCAACAATACAAATGTCCACCAAGAGCAGAATAAATTGTGGTATGTTTGTACAATGGAATAAGATATAAAAATGAAAATAAACTACAATGACAGGCAATGACCTCAATCAATCTGACAATGTAGAACAAGAGAGGCCAGACACAAAGAGTGCATATCGTAGAATCTTTCCACTCATATATAGTTGAAAAACAAGAAAACTAATCCATAGGGTTATAAATTGATATGGTTATAAATTGATAGGATAGGGTTATAAATTGATAAACTGGCACAAAGGATGGATTAGAAATTAAGAGAAGAGAAATGAGGTGAGCTTCCAGGATGCTAGTTGTGGGTTTTTGTTGTTGTTGTTGTTTGTTTGCTTTTTTGTTTTTTTGACAGGGTCTGGCAGTCTGGCTCTGTTGCCCAGGCTGGGATATAGTGGCACAATCTAGGCTCACTGCAACCTCTGCCTCTTGGGCTCAAGCCATCCTCCCACCTCAGCCTCCCGAGTAGGTGGCAGTACAGGCATGTGCCACCATGCCCAGGGGTCTTTTATTTTTATTTTGGTAGAGATGGGGTTTTGCCATGTTGCCCAGGCTGGTCTTGAACTCCTGGGTTCAAGCAATCCACCTACCTTGGCCTTCCAAAGTGCTGGGATTACAGGCATGAACCACCGTGCCAGCCTTTTCTAGTTCTTGATCTCTGAAGTGGTAAGGAACACCCTTAAGTTTTGTGCATTTTCTGTCTATATTTTATTTCCATAAAAAAGTGGAAAGATACAATACTTTAACAAAGAAAAAAATGAAGCAAATGTTAACACTTTTTTAGTTGATGGGTATATAAGTATTCATAACACTACCTCTTGTAAGTCTTCTGTTTAAAGATTATTAATAAAGAGTCAAAATTAAATAAAATTATGATGGGGGTTAGGGGAATGGGACAATTCTTTGTTCTAAACCACATGTTCTCAAAGGTATATTAAATAGTCATTCCTAGACAACATCTAATAACTAACTCAGATTTAAATTCCTCCAATTGTCTCAAATGTTTTACTTTTGGTTTGTTTAAACAGGAATCCAATGGAGAGTCACACATTTGTATTGACATTGCATTTGGTTATACCTCCTAAGTCTCTTTTGTTCTAAAATAATGCTCCCACCCATAACATTCTCTACTGAAAAGAGAATAGGCCAGCTGTTCAGCAGAGTATCCCATCTTCTGGATTTGTTCCATTCAGCCTCTGGATTTCCTATAAACTAGATTAGATCTAAAGTTTCATAAGACTAGGACTAAACATTTCTGACTAAAGAAATTCAGAGGTGCTGAGGAATCTAATGCATTAGACTCACCTTTCCTAAAATAGAAGGGATAGAAACAAATCCACAAATACCATAACCTCTGTCACAAGAAATTCTGCAATTATCATTGCTCATGACATGCCATACATACATAAATATCTTGGATCAAACATTATTCAAGTTAAAGTAAAGGGCATCTCTAGATTGGGATGCGAACAATAAATAAATAAAAGGGTAAAGGTTTTCAGAACCTGTAGTAGCTACAAAAAAAAAAAAAAAAGAGATGCTACTTTAACCTCATTATTTTAACCTATGCCAATGGTGTTTAACATGAAAGTCTTGCCCTGAGGGTCTTCTGCTACTTTGCTTTTGTTTTTTAAGTTTCAAGTTGTTAGGTTAATAAAGAATAATCACATATGTATAATTGTAAATACCTGGGATATCAGGAATTGGCAGCTAAAATTTTTAAATATAATTATTCTGATTGAAAAACTTTCATTATGTTTTAAATTGCTGGGAAACAACAAAGAGTACCTTACCTTTCCAACAAATGGAACCAAGTGATGCTCACACATGGAAAACATGTCTATGTCCTTCACGATCACCATCTCATCATGATCTTCATCAAATATAGCATCGTTTAGGACATCTGAAATCAGAGGCTTGCTTTAGTAACATTTCCAATTTTATGGAAAGGTAGAATAGAAAAGCTACTATGGATAAACATGAATAGACAGTCAACATAAACAAATGTTAATCTTCCCTAAAATATTAAGGGAATACAAATTAAAGCTAGATATTTTTCCTTATCAAAGTAGCAAAGTCTTTTCCTTTAAGTGACATTTAAAAATCCTTGATAAAGTGTTACATGAAAAATGCAGGATTATGAACATATTTGCAGTATGGAAGAGGAGGGAGAAGGGAGGGAGGAAAGGAAAAATTATACCAAAATAAAACAGTGGCTATTTCTGGCAGTAGAAATGGGCCACTTTCACTTTCTTCCTTACATTTTCTTCTACTTTATATTTTGTCTATAATCAGTATGTAGAAAAACTTATCTGAGAAAAAGACTAATCCTTAGCCCTCTGACTTCTGAGGCCAGACCCAGACACCTGTAAACTTGACCTCTATTATCGATTCCCCAAGTAATTTTCTACATTTGTAAAGTGTTCTATATATTGTAGGCCAGCATCAGACTTATTCTAAACAGTCACCTTCCTAAGGAAATAAATCCTACAGTTTGTGTGTATCTGCCTCTCTGGGTAGGCTTTGGAAGATGAGCAGTGTCTTGTTTAAGCTGTGGACCCTGGCACTTCCAGCCAGACATACAATAGACATTTTTTTAAAAAAAGCTTTATTTTTAAAAAGTGCACTGACTTAGCCTCAACTATGCTATGTGCAAGAGAAAAGATTAATTAGATGATGCCTGAGAGAGCTCTGAGCTTCCTAACATTCTGTGACTGCAAGAACATCCTGTCCCGGATGCTGAAGAGGGATAGAGATAAACAAGCCACAATCCCCGCCAATCATAATATAGCCAAGCTATTGATAACAGGCAGGTACCCAAACAACAGTGTAGATACATGCCATATTACATGGAAACTTCTTCAGCTATATTGTCAATGAGAAAAGAAGCTACAAAGAAATACAGTAGGATTTCATTTTTGTAAAATAAATATATACATAGAAAAAAACTGTACTGATACCTAGACAGTTTGGCAGACTAGATATAACAAGACACCTAGCTGTGTAATTTCAAGGATTTGGGGGATATGCAATATACATAGAATTAGAAAGAGAAGGGAAGGGATGTATTAGAGCTTTGCCCCTACAGCTCTTTCCCCTCGGAAAGGCAGGTGGCTGAGTGAGTCACAGGAAGATGGACAAATGTCCACCCACACTGCCTGACCTTCAGTGGCTCCACTGCTACTAGAATAGGGGGCTCACAGAGACCAAGTCATCATGTAAACCACAGTTATCACCCTGAGTCAAGCTATTCAGAGATACATTTGACTGTGTCATAGAAAAGTCATTAGTGTGGTCAAGAAAGGCAAACATGGGGCTGGGCACAGTGGCTCACACCTGTTATCCCAGCACTTTGGGAGGCCGAGGTGGCCAGATCATGAGGTCAGGAGATCAAGACCACCCTGGCTAACACAGTGAAACCTGTCTCTACTAAAAATACAAAAAAATTAGCCAGGCATGGTGGCAGGTGCCTGTAGTCCCAGCTACTCAAGAGGCTGAGGCAGGAGAATGGTGTGAACCCGGGAGGCGGAGCTTGCAGTGAGCCAAGATTGCGCCACTGCACTCCAGCCTGGGAGACAGAGCCAGACTCCGTCTCAACAAAAGAAAGAAAGAAAGAAAGAAAGGCAAACATGGCAGGGTTAGACACACACAGACAAACACAGACACCCCTGGTAGAAGTGGCTGATAACATCCCAGGAGAAAAAGGCTCAGTGTCACTCACTGAGTGTTTCTTCTACCACAGCACTTTTCTATTCTGAATATTCTGCCCCACCTTCAGTCATATTTCTGAAAAGAAGACCAAAAATAGATCCTTAATGTTTCCAAAAGTTTCTTGGATTTCTCCCCAAGATTTTAATATGGTATTATTGCCACATATAGCTTACTAAAATCTTTAGTCACACAAGAATATTCCTGGAAGGAAAAACAAGCCAAAAAAAATGTCTTAAAGTAAAAACAAGAGAGAATCATTAAATATAGGAAGCATTTGTTTTCTCTGGCAAAGAATGAGAGCGTCCCCATCCTAAGCTCTGACGACAACCATATGGCCCATGTTAAAGTCAGCCCCTCAACTCAGGCGAAGTGAAGATCTAGCTCCAGGCTGGGCACGGTGGCTCACGCCTGTAATCCCAGCACTTTGGGAGGCAGAGGCAGGTGGATCACCTGAGGTCAGGTGTTCAAGACCAGCCTGGCCAACATGGTGAAACCCTGTCTCTACTAAAAATACAAAAATAAGCCGGGCATGGTGGTGCATGCCTGTAGTCCCAGCTACTTGGGGGGCTGAGACAGGAGAATTGCTTGAACCCAGGATGCGGAGGCTGCAGTGAGCCTGGGCAAGGGAGAGCAAGACTCCGTCTCAAAAAAAAAAAAAAAGATCTGACTCCATCGCTTACCTCAATCTTCTCGGCTATAAAATGAGCATAAAGTGCCTACTTCACAGGGTGTCATGAGGATTAAATGGGCACATGTGTTTAGAACTATGCAGGCGGACCAAGTGCTAGTTATTGTTATTACTATTATTATTACAATTAAGATTGAGGGAGTTGCAAAACTATGTATCTCTCATGCACATGGAGGTACATCAAAATTTAAAAAGCAATAATTTGCCTTAACAGAGTACATAAAAGGAAAAATAGTAACTTAGTGGAGAAATCTGGCAGAGGCTACCTTAACCAAGTGATCAAGGTTAACTTTGCCAGTAACAGGACATACTGACATCAGGTAGCTCCTGATAGGACACCATGAGAAAGGCACATCACCCCTGCGGTATTCTTCCCAAAAATCCGTAACTGCAGCCTAATCATCAGACAAATTGAGGGATACAAAATATCTAAACAAGTACCCTTAGAAAGCATCAGGCCAGGCACAGTGGCTCACACCTGTAATCTCAGCACTTTGGTAGAGCAAGGCGGGAGGATCACTTGAGCCTAGGATTCTGAGACCAGCCTGGGTAACACTGCAATATCCCATCTCTACAAAAAATAAGAAAAAAATTAGCCAGGCATGGCAGCACACTCCTGTAGTCGCAGCTATTCAGGAGGCTAAGGCAGGAGGATCACTTAAGCCCAGGAGTTCAAGGCTGCAATGAGCTATGATTGTACCACTCCACTCCAACCAGAGTGACAGGGAAAGATCCTGTCTCTATTTTTTAAATGTTTAAAAATTTTAAAAAAAAGTAAGGCATCAAAGTCATGAAAAACACAGAAAGACTAAGGAATTGTCAGATTGCAGGAGACTAGAGAAATGACAATGAAAATCTGAATAAAAGTCTGTAGTTTAAATAATAGTATTGTACCAATATTACTTTTTAAAATAGTGTATTATTATTATTATTAATATTATTATTATTATTTTGAGACAGAGTCTCACTCTGTTGCCCAGGCTGGAGTGCAGTGGCACAATCTCGGCTCACTGCAAGCTCTGCCTCCCGGGTTCACGCCATTCTCCTGCCTCAGCCTCCCGAATAGCTGGGACTACAGGTGCCCGCCACCACGCCCAGCTAATTTTTTGTATTTTTAGTAGACATGGGGTTTCACCGTGCCAGCCAGGATGGTCTCGATCTCCTGAACTTATGATCTGCCCGTCTTGGCCTCCCAAAGTGCTGGGATTACAGATGTGAGCCACCGTATCCGGCCTTATTATTATTATTATTATTATTATTATTTTAGAGATCTTTATTATATCTTTATTATTATATATGTCTAAAATAATATTATTATTTTAGAGATCTTTACAAGTCTTGCTATGTTGCAAGGCTAGTCGTAAACTCTGCGGCTCAAGCCATCCTCCCACCTTGGCCTCCCAAGTAGCTGGGACTAGAGGCATGCACCACTGCCTGGCTCCAATATTAATTTTTTTTTTTTTTTTTTTTTTTTCTGAGATGGAGTCTCACTCTGTCACCCAGACTGGAGTGCAATGGCGTGGTCTCAGCTCACTGCAACCTCCACCTCCCGGGTTCAAGCAATTCTCCTGCCTCAGCCTCTTGAGTAGGTGGGACTACACGCACATGCCACCACACCCAGCTAATTTTTTTGTATTTTTAGTAGAGACAGGGTTTCACTAAAGGCCAGGCTTGTCTCACACTCCTGACCTCGTGGTCCGCCAGCCTTGGCCTCCCAAAGTGCTGAGATTACAGGTGTGAGCCACTGTGCCCGGCCAATATTAATTTCTTAAATGTTGTACTATGGCCATGTGAGATGTTAAACATTAGGAGAAACTGGGGAAAGGGTATATGAAAACTCTCTCTACTATCTTTGTAATTATTCTGTAAGTCAGTCTAAAATTGTTCCAAAATAAAAGTTTTCTTTTTTTCTTTTATTTTTTTGAAACGGAGTTTTGTTCTTGTTGCCCAGGCTGGAGTGCAATGGCGTAATCTCAGCTCACTGCAACCTCTGCCTCTCGGGTTCAAGTAATTCTTCTGCCTCAGCCTCCTGAGTAGCTGGGATTACAGGCATGTGCCACCACTCCCGGCTAATTTTGTATTTTCAGTAGAGACGGGGTTTCTCCATGTTCGTCAGGCTGGTCTGGAACTCCCGACCTCAGGTGATCCAGCCGTCTTGGCCTCCCAAAGTGCTGGGATTACAGGCGTGAGCCACCGTGCCTGGACCAATAAAAAGTTTTCTGAAAAGCAAAAGGACAATGTCCCTCAACTGGAATGTATAAACAATGGAGTACACTTAGCAAGAAGATGGAATGAATTACTGATACATGTAATAACATGGTTTGAGTCCCAAAGTACACTACAATGTGAAAGACATCCATACACAGAAGAGACTACCCATGCTCTGGGAAAGGCAAACTATAGTGATAGAAGGCAGGCAGGTGGTTTACCAGGGCCAGAGAGGTCGGAGAGAGGATTTCACTGCAAAAGGAAAGAAAGAAACTTTTTTGGGTGATGGAAACAGTTCCTATCTTCACTGTATGGGTGGCTATATAACTGTATATGTTTGTTAAAATTCACATTGTACATGTAAAGTAGGTAAATTTTACAGAAGGTAAGTGCCACCTTAATAAAGCTAACTTCAGACATAATTTTTAGGCTGGGTGCGGTGGCTCACATCTGTAATCCTGGTACTTTGGGAGGCCAAGATGAAAAGATTGCTAGAGGCCAAGAGTTCAAGACCAGACTGCCCAACCTAGCCAGACTCTGTTTTTACAAAAAAAAAAAATTAAAGTACTGCATGGTGTTGTGTGCCTATAGTCCTAGCTATTCAGGCGGCTGAAGCAGGAGGATCCCTTGAACCCAGGATAGGAGTTTGAGGCTGCAGTGAGCTATGATTATACCATTGCCTTCCAGCCTGGGTGACAGAAGACCCTGTCTCTAAAAAGCATAATGGTAATAATAATTTTAAAAATTGTACTATAGTGTGTAACCTTTTGTGTAATGGAAGTGGAAAGAGAAGCTATGAACCTATACATACATGTATATGCTTATCTGCAAAAGGAACACTGGAAGGATAAATTTAAAAGCTAGTAAAAATGATTACCTGTAAAGTAGTAAGAGAAAAGGACAGAAGGGATATGGATGAAAGGGAAGCATCTTTGAATATAATTTGTTATGTAGTTTTGACCTTGGAATCATGTAAATGTTTTATATACTCAAATAAAATTAAATCAGAGAGAAAAAACATCTAGTGATCCTCATACAGCTAAATGCTTCATGTGATAATGGAACACTAATATGTTGCCTATACCCCATTTTATTAAAATGAACCCAGACTATAACCTTCACCTAGCCAAATCATTTTTCTTCAATAATAAAGTTTCCCTGCTATATTTACTTATGTTTTGCGCCAACACATCTAAAAGCTACCATCTGTAGATAAGAACAGAACACTATCACATATTGTTTTAATTTCCTGCCTGTTATCAGCAGCAAGAAGGTAACCCTGGAAACGGGGATTTATGGCATTCTGTTTCCTACTGTTGGTCATAACCACAAACAAAACCAAAGCAGTCTCCACAAATTAAAGGTCTGCCCACAACAATACCACACAATGTCAGTTCTCAGGTATACCTTTATCATGTCATTCATAATTAAGCAGTGTCAACAAATAACACTGCTGGGTAACATCCCTCAAGTATTTAGTCTGCCAGACCCTTTTCTGAAAGTATAGTAAGACAGGCCCACAATACAAACCCAACTGCTTTTTTTTTTTTTTTTTTTTTTTTTTTGAGATGGGGTCTCCCTCTGTTGCACAGGCTGGAGTGCAGTGGCGCAATCTCAGCTCACTGCAACCTCCACCTCCTAGGCTCAGGTGATCCTCCCACCTCAGCCTCCTGAGTAGCTGGGATTACAGGCGCAAGCCACCATGCCTGGCTAATTTTTGTATTTTTTGTAGAGATGGGGTTTCGTCATGTTGCCCAGGCTGCTCTCAAACTCCTGAGCTCAAGGGATCTGCCTGTCTTGGCCTCCCAAAGTGTTGGGATTACAGGCGTGAGCCACCATGCCTGGCCCCCAAGTGCTTATTTAAGCTTCCCTCGAAACAGGGGTTCCCAGACTCCTCCAGTGGGCCTGTTAAGACACAAATCTCTAGGCCCCACCTCTAGGGCTTCTGTTTCAGGTGGTCTGAGCAGACCTGAGAATTTGCATTTCTAACAAGTTCCCAGAAGATCCTGATGCTCCTGGTCTGAGAACCAGAGTGCCCCTGGTTTAAACTATTCCATGTTTTGTGCTGCTACATAGAAACTTCATCTCTTCAAAATGCTCCTACTCAAATATATAGATATATGTTTAAGGACAAACAGACCTGTTTCTGCTGGGGAGAAAGTGAGGGAAAAGTAAAAAGAAACTCCTGGGAAAGATTTCCTCAAAAGGAAATTTCTGTCCAATGGAGTTCCCTTTGAACCCATAGTATAGGAATTAGTGCTGTCTGGGGTATCTGGTGATCAGCACCAACAACTCCAGCTCTCTAAGGAAGCTGCACACCCGATGCATCCTCCTGGAAGGACAGTGTTAAAAGACAGTGGAAGATGACTTGGAACATTTGAGTGTGCACCCATCCTAAAGGATAGGAAAGAGCTAATGCAGTCAGATTACTGGTTTAAAATTAAGGGAAGAGACAGACAGAAGTGCCTAGGGCATCACACCTCTTTGCTTCTGGTTGGAATTAAATCAACTCAAGGTGCTAACAAAGATAAGCCTATCCTGACTTGGTGGAGAATGGTCCAGACCCTCACAGTTCCATCTAACATCAGAGCTGCCTCCACCAGCATACAGAGCTTATTTCGTCATGCCTCGTAGTACCATGGTTATTTGTGCCCATGTCCCCCAAACACACTGGGCTATAAGTTTCTGAGTTAAGCATTATATCTGAAAGCTTTGGAGCTTCTACACAGTTCCCTGTAATGCAATGCACAGAGTTGGAGTTAAACATAGATCTTCCATGTTTACCCAATTAATACGTCTGTCTTTACCCTATGATTCACTCTTTCTCTTTTTGAGACAAGGTCTCGTTCTGTCACCCAGGCTGGAGTGCAGCAGTGCAATCACTGCTCATTGCAGCTCCATCTCCCAGACTCAAGCAATCCTCCCACCTTGGCCTCCCCAGTAGCTGGGACTAGAGGTGTGCCACCACATCCAGCTGATTTTTTTTTTTTTTTTGGTAGAGACAGAGTCTCATTGTGTTGTACAAGCTAATCTTGAACTCCCAAGCTCAAGCTCTTCCTACCTCAGCCTCCCAAAGTCCTGGAATGACAGGTGTGAGCCACCACACTGGACCAACTCACTTCCTTAAAATACATTTTTAAATGAAGGGACTCCAAAGAAATTCATGCAGCCAAGGGAATACAGAATTTTCAGCTGGGCACAGTGGTTCACGCCTGTAATCCCAGCACTTTGGGAGGCCAACACAGGTGGATCAGTTGAGGCCAGGAGTTCGAAACCAGCCTGGCCAACATAGTGAAAACCCATCTCTTCTAAAAATACAAAAATTAGCCGGATGTGGTAGCACACACCCATAGTCCCAGCTACTTGGGAGGCTGAGGCATGAGAATCACTTGAACCGGGAGGCAAAGGTTGCAGTGACTTCAGATCACACCACTGCGCTCCAGCCTGGGCAACAGAGCAAGTCCCTGTCTCAAAAAATAAATAAATAAATAAATAAAATCACTGCAGTCTTGTTGGTAATAGCAAAAATAGAGAAGTGTGAATCAGAAGAACAATTATACAGTTTGGGTAAACTCACAATAAAATATGACCTAGCAATGAAAGTGAGTAAATATGGGCTGCATTTATAAATCCTTGAAAGGATATTCAGTGTAAAAAGCATATAGCAGAAGAATATGTAGAGTATGAGCCATTTAAATTAAGTAGAAACAATGTTACATGTTGTTTGTAAACATACACAGAAAATTAAAGTATAAAAATAGACATGAGGCTGATATCGGTGGCTCACGCCTATAATCCTAGCACTTTGGGAGGTTGAGGAGGACGGGAATAGAAGACCAGCCTGGCCAACATGATGAAACCCCATCTCTACTAAAACTACAAACATTAGCAGGGCATGGTGGCACGTACCTGTAATCCCAGGTACTCAGGAGGCTGAGGCGGGAGAATCGCTTGAACCCGGGAGGCAGAGGTTGCAGTGAGCCAAGATTACGCCATGGCACTCCAGCCTGGGTGACAGAGTGAGGCTCTGTCTCAAAAAAAAAAAAAAAAAAAAACCGGCATGAAAGCAATCCCAGCTATTCAGGAGGCTGAGACAGGAGAATCACTTGAACCCAGGAGGTGCAGGTTGCAGTGAGCCAAGACCACGCCACTGCACTCCAGCCTGGGCGACAGAGCAAGACTCCATCTCAAAAAAAAAAAAGAAAGTAAGGGACCAAATTCAGGATAGTGGTTACCTCTGTAGTGAGATGATAACTGGATCAGGAAGTGATAACTAGGAAGCTTAAACTATATCTGTATTTTTTAAAAGCAATTATAGTAAAATACTAAGATTTGTCAAAACCCAATGCATTCTGATTAAACTGGTTCTTCATACAGTCTTGTATATTTGAGACATTTCATTAATAATATATATATATATTATATATATATATATGGAGTACAACACTCCAATCTCAGCTCACCACAATCTCCACCTCCCAGGTTCAAGCGATTCCCCTGCCTCAGCCTCCCGAGTAGCTGGGATTACAGGTATGTGCCACCACGCCTGGCTATTTTTTGTATTTTTAGTAGAGACAGGGTTTCTCCATATTGGTCAGGCTCGTCTTGAACTCCCAACCTCAGGTGATCCACCCGCCTCAGCCTCTCAAAGTGTTGGGATTACAGGCGTGAGCCACCATGCCCGGGCCAATAAATACATTTTTTTAAATTAAGGTCTTCATACACACGCTGGCATTTTGTTTTTTTCTGTAAAAATAAAAATTAAAAAAAAAAGAAACAAACATTAAAAAACAGGTTACCTTTGCATGGAGAGGCTAAAGGAGGAGGGCAAGGAGGAACACGCAGGAAGACCCAGCCAGTTTCACACAGTGCTGCAAACTCCTTCAAAACCCTCCCTAGATCACATCCTGCACCTCAAACAAAGTCTTCTGCCCTGAAGATGGCATTAAGATGTTTTGCTTTCTACCACCTGTTTGAAAAATTTGTTCTACAAGTAAGAGCAATGTTAAAACAAATTCAAAGAGAAAAAAAAATCGCTCTCTCTGCTTTCACTTTCATCATGAGTACACCTCTTGTTAGAGCTTCCGACACTCACAGCTTTTTGCACTTACCAAGACAGAATTTGGAAAACTTGGCCAAAATAAGCATGAACCCAAACACTCCACAGACTGACACAATGGCGGAAACTAAGACGACTACAGACAACCAGTCACACCATCTGCTGGAGTGCGCAGAGCTGCCGCACAGCTTTGATACGCTCCACAAACTCATTTCATAAACTGTAGGTTTGTCAGCAGGGAAGATCTAATGTATTGCAAAAAAAAAAAGTAAAAGTTTGGTTATTTTGGAAATTTTCACTCCCTTCATCTTTGGCAGAGACAAATTCATATGTTGCTCTTAGCTATTAAAATATAGCCAAAGCTATTGAAATAGATGTTCTCAGCTGCCCTCAAAATAGTACTGACATGCATGTTTCCTTCAGCCAACCCAGTGCTGATGAGCTATTCTCATCCTCTCAGGCAGCCTTGTCACGAACACTACGTTTCTTGGTAAGAGTTCAAGTTTTCACATATAAAGTTATCTTTACTAACATTTTGCTCCTCATTACAATGGTAATATTCATGGAAGTTTATTGGTAAGATGTAGAAATAATGAAATGAGAAAGTGAAAGCACATATACTGTCTCCACCCAGATGCAATTACTTTATTGGCTCTTAGGGGAACCGCAGGCACAGTGGTTCAAGAGGTAGAATGGTAAAGTAGAAGGAATGAATAAGAGTCCAGAGACCCAGGTTCTAGTGCAAGCTTTGCACAGATTGTGTGACCTGGGCTTCCGTGTCCTCAGTTAAAAGGATGCTTAACATGACTCCCAGGTTCCTGATTTGCACAGCTCAAGGGTATTGGACATTGATGCCAAATTACAAGTTACCCTTCTGCCTCACTGCTCAGCATCTGAGATGTGCATGGCAGTGGCCAGGGCCTCTCTGTACTGAGGTAAGGGGAAAGTACCTGTTTTAAACTGTTTAGATTTATTCCTGGATAAAACTGAAAGCTGCCAATCATGTACATTATTAACTCTCAAAGTTATCCAAGCTAAATAACTTGCCTTTCTGATCTCAGTTTACTACTCTGAATATTTCTGGTAGACCAAAATTAGAGCCTTAGAAACTGTCTAAGGAATCAAAACAGTGTATTCAAGGAGTCATTTTTAAAAACACCACACACCCTTACCAAATTTAGTTTTTTAACTGGATAATTTTGTATATCTTTCACAATCCAGCTGTTAAACTGAAAATGGAATTTACAAAACAGATGGTGATAACAAGGTCTGGTTCACAGCAGTTCTAAAGAAAAAAACACACCAATCTGATTAAACTATCCATTTGCTTCAAAAGCCTCTAATAGGCTCATCCCTTATCATCCTACATTCACTTGTACCATGAGATTTCATACAGATGGATGTTATGGAACCATCTGTAATCCCATCCAAGTAAGTACCATCAGAATGTGCAAGCCACCATCATTAGTGACAGATGAAGAGATAAGGGATCATCCTTCAGAACAGGAGTTCCCAAATACAGCCAATCATAAGGAACTTTGGAAAATACAGTGTCCCGAGCCACCCACGAAAAATCTGATTTACTATGTGTAGGGATGGACCCAGGATAAGCCTTTTTAAAATCTAAGTGATTCTGATGACTGGCTGGGGTGGGAGCACACAGGCTTGAAAGCTGAGGGTACATGAGGGTTGCAAACAGACCCACTGCCGGCTGGGCGTGGTGGCTCACACCTGTAATCCCAGCACTTCGGGAGGCCAAGGCAGGTGGACCATGAGGTCAGCAATTCGAGACCAGCCTGGCCAACATGGTGAAACCCCATCTCTACTAAAAATACAAAAATTAGCCAGGCGCGCTGGCGCGCCCACGCCTGTAATCCCAGTTACTTGGTAGGCTGAGGCAGGTGAACTGCTTGACCCCGAGAGGCGGAGTTTGCAATGAGCCAAGATTGCGCCACTGCACTCTAGCCTGGGCAACAGATTGAGACTCCGACTAAAAAGAAAAGAAAGAAAACAGACCCACTGCTGGCCCAAATTTGCTGTTTACAAGGCCAAAGAGTGGGCAGTTCCTCACTATAACCCTCCCTATAGTCACCATGTCATTCCTGTGGAACACTATGAGGCCTGGGGCAGGGGTAGGGTGGAGGCAGAGTCGAGAAGGAAACTGGAGCCAACTCCACCTAAAGAAGGTGAGGCAGGAAGGAAGCAGGTAGAGGACTCACCTTTACTTTTTGCTGGAGCAAATTTTAAAAATTTGTGAGGACCTCACATCAGAAAGTTGTATCCACATCCTAGAAAAATATCCCCCACTTAAGAAACCAGTTGCATCCTACAGCCAACTCATTAGAAATCAATGTCCAGGGTAATACAATAAAGTTTTCATAGTTCTGAGCTGAAAATAAATCTATCAAACCATGACTTCAAGCAACTTGAGATCTGCAGAAATAAGAGGCGTAGGTGTAAAAATATTTGGAGAATGACTACAGGTTAAATTGTAAAACTGATAGTTCACATAAAGGAAAACTTGTGGGCTGAGAGAAAACAATATGATTGTATTGAAGATTAAAATTTTACCCAGGCCTAAAGGTTGAGTAGGAGGAAAAGCGGAGGGAGAGTTTCCTAGAAAGGGAAAGGAAGAGAAGTACCACATAAGATACGGAAGTGGGAAACAGCAAAAGGAAAAAAGCCTGTGTGTGTCTATGCGTGGAACAGAAACCAGATTCCCTTCTGTTTTAGAGCGTTTTATCTTTTTTTTCTTTTTTTGTAAGATTACACAGTAGGCCAGGCGCAGTGGCTCACGCCTGTAATCCCAGCACTTTGGGAGGCCAAGGTGGACATATCATTTGAGGTCAGGAATTCGAGACCAGCCTGGCCAACATGGTGAAATCCCATCTCTACTAAAAATACAAAAATTAGCCAAGCATAGTGGCAGGCACCTGTAATCCCAGCTACTTGGGAGGCTGAGGCAGGAGAATCACTTGAACCCAGAAGGCAGAGATTGCAGTGAGCTGAGACTGTGCCATTGCACTCCAGCCTGGGCAACGAGAGTGAAACTCTGTTTAAAAAAAAAAAAAAAAAAAAAAAAAAAGATTACACACTAATTTATCAACAGCCTCCTCTCTCTGCCTTGCAGTTGCTTAGAGATTTTGCACACTAGCCCCAGGAAGGTGGCTGGGGGCAGTGGTGCAACACACTGCTCGATGAGACCCATAAGGTGGTTTTAACCATCTTCCACATACTGCAAGAACATGGCCAGCAGATCCAGCTCCTCATATAGTGCCTCCTCCCTGTATTTCTTCTGCAGGATCTGGTGCTGTTCCGGAGTGGCCCATTGTAGACACTAAACCACCAGTCAGCTGCATTTATTGTCATTTGTTGTCCTGGATGTCAGTACAAACTCTGCCAGTGGTGACAGTATGGTCCCCAATAAGGTCAAGGTAATCATCCTGAATCTGAAAGAACTCCCAACTCCAGCAGGATCTTCCATTGGCCTGTTCCTTCCCCTCATTGACACCTGCCATAGACATGGCTGCAGCTTCAGGATGGTTGAAGTAGAAGAAAGCTGTCTTATACTTGACAGTAGATTTGTACCTCTTTTCAGTGAATCAGTCAAGATCCACATTGCCCTGGGGGGCTGTAATGAGGTCCAGGGTCTGCCTGATCTCTGTCTAATAGGAACTCTGCAGGAAGTGCTTTATCAGGTCCAGGTAATGGGGCTGCTCTCAGCAACAGAGCTTCAACAGGTGATAGATACATGCTTCCGGAAGCATAGCATCATTGATGGCATCCAAACCTACAGCTGGCTTCTGATACAAGCACATCCACCCCCAGCAGGTGAGGGATGAATCCATTATGTCATCTGCCACCAGGAAGAAAGCTTGCAGCACAAGACGCGGTGGCTCACACCTGTAATCCCAGCACTTTGGGAGACCAAGGCGGGGGATCACCTGAGGTCAGGAGTTCGAGGTCAGCCTGGCCAACGTGGCGAAACCCCATTGCTACCAAAAATACAAAACTTAGCTGGGTATGGTGGAATGCGCCTGTAGTCCTGGCTACTCAGGAGGCTGAGGCACAAGAATCACTTGAACCCAGGAGGTGGAAGTTGCAATGAGCTGAGATAGTGCCACTGCACTCCATCCTGGGTGACAGAGCAAGGCTCCATCTAAAAAAAAAAAAAAAAAAGGGCAAGCTTGTAGCAGTTCACAAAATAGCCCAGGCAGGACCTGCTGGAGACTATCAGCATCCTGTTTCCTGGGTTCTGCCAGCTCCTGGAATGCTACTAGCATCGTCAAACCCTAGTGGTGCTTGTCTCCAGTGGCAGTCTACTCCAGGATCTCTTTGAGCCAGGTAATAGAATCTCCTGTCTCTGGGTGCCCCATCTCATCCTCACTCATCCTCAGTGAGCACCCTGACAATCTGGGAGAAGTGCTCGATAAAATTCTGCTTTTCCTGGGCATAAACATCTGGATTTCTGTTCTCCATCCTTTTTGTTACTGGATGTGAGTTCCTGCTTGGACAGCATTTTTCAAATTAAATTTTACATTTAGTTTGTGATTTCTTTCAAGCCCTACCACAACTTGCATTAGTCAAAACCAGTTATAGGCCGGGCGTTGTAGCTTACGCCTGTAATCCCAGTACTTTGGGAGGCTGAGGCGGTGGATCACGAGGTCAGGAGATTGAGACCATCCTGGCTAACACGGTGAAACCCCGTCTCTACTAAAAATACAAAAATGTAGCTGGGTGCGGTGCAGGCGCCTGTAGTCCCAGCTACTCGGGAGGCTGAGGCAGGGGAATGGTGTGAACCTGGGAGGCAGAGCTTGCAGTGAGCCAAGATCACGCCACTGCATTCCAGCCTGGGGGACAGAGTGAAACTCCGTTTTAAAAAAAAACAAAAAACTGTTATTGTCCCCAATTTACAGATGAGGACATGGATACTATCATTTGGAAACACTAGCTGACTGCTGAAGAAGAGCCAACCAGCTGGTGGGAGAGCTAGATTTTGACCCATCTTCTGACTCCAGACCAGAGCGCCTTAATCTTGGGCTGAACTCAACCTACTAGAAGTGTGGACTGAAGAGGAGAGCTCCCCTTCAGGAAACATGCATCAGGGGTTACTGTAGGTTGAAGTCAGCCATGTGGTGACAAAGCCCAGAGGTGACGACAGCAAAAGACAGCAAATCTGATTTTTTAAAAGAAAAGTAAAATCCATTATAAACACAGGGGTTGAAGGAGAGGAAAGGGCCAAACCTGTCAGCCAGAAGAGCAGATCAGAAAGAGTGGTCTAATGCCCAGACACTGCCAGAACCAAGGTGGTGCACATCGGTCACAAAACACTGTTTCACCAACTATTTATTTGGCTTATATGAGGGAAAATTCAGAAATTTAATGCTATGCTGACCTTTACTTTTTGAAATCAAACTGGAAGAATTTCAGGGGAAAGGAAAATCCCATTAAATCTTCAAACTAATAAAGCATTTTTTAAAAAGGAACTTCTCTAGAGAAGCTTATCCTAGAAAACCAGTGAAACAGTGCTTTTAAAAACCAATTAGGGCCAGGCGCGGTGGCTCACGCCTGTAATTCCAGCACTCTGGGAGGCTGAGGCGGGTGGATCACGAGGTCAGGAGATTGAGACCATCCTGGCTAACATGGTGAAACACCATCTCTACTAAAAAATACAAAAAATTAGCCAGGCATGGTGGCGGGCGCCTGTAATCCCAGCTACTTGGGAGACTGAGGCAGGAGAATGGCGTGAACCTGGGAGGCGAAGCTTGCAGTGAGCCCAGATTGTGCCACTGCACTCCAGCCTGGGTGACAGAGTGAGACTCCATCTCAAAAAAAAAAAAAAAAAAGAAAGAAAAAGAAAAAGAAAAAAACCAATTAGAAGTCTTTAAATCTTCAAGATCCAAATACTTATGCCTCCCAGTTGTGACAGTGCATGAAGTACACAGCATTCCTGCTAAAAATGTTTTCCAGGAACTTAGTGAGGTCTTTAGACCTGACTTGCAGTTACCAGGAGTATGAGAAATATAGAAGTTAAATGAAAACAAACAAAAAATCATACAAATCACAAAGGTGGAATATCTTACAGGACAACTGACCTCTCTGATAAAGCAGTGGCAAGGGTGGGGGTAGTAGGCGCTATTCCAGATTAAAACATAATAATCAAATGCGAACGTATTAATCTTAGTGGGTCCTTGTTGGAAAAAATCATTAGTAAAAGACATTTGAGACAC
The DNA here is from genome assembly GCF_024542745.1 of Macaca thibetana thibetana. Classification (NCBI taxonomy): domain Eukaryota; kingdom Metazoa; phylum Chordata; class Mammalia; order Primates; family Cercopithecidae; genus Macaca; species Macaca thibetana. Next base: position 52,853,266 of record NC_065584.1, on the reverse strand, counting down.
CTGGGGAAATATGAATATATGTTAGGTATTAGATGATATGAAGGAATTAATAGTTAATTTTACTAAGGATGGTGTAAATCATTAAGAGGAACACTTTTTAGGGTGACATTTCACCTCTAAATACATGTCTCTGATTTACTATCAGTAAAAGCATAAACTACACCAATATGGCAGAATGTTAGTTTTCAATCTAGGTGGTAAGTATATAGATGTCCACTATATAATTTTGACTACTTTTATGTTTGAAGGTTTTATATAATAAAAAAATTAAAGTTTACAAATACATGATACTAACAGGCAATATTAGTTTTTTTGGTATTACTATTCTACCCAACCACTCCTTTTCTAGTTTATATGAAGCTTTAATAATAAACTAAAACTTCAAGCACTAGTAAAACTAACCCGAGTAGCTGGGACTACAGGTGCCCACTACTATGCCCAGCTAAATTTTTTTTTTTTTTTTTTTTGTATTTTTAGTAGACAGGTATTTTGTATTTTTGGTAGAAGCAACAACATTCTTGAGGGAAAAAGTATTTAAATAAAGGCTCTGTCTAATCAAAGGAGCTACATACAGGTAGGAAGACCACAGATCCCAAGAACATTTAGATTCGAAACCTTTTCAAAAATCTGCATCATAAGAAAAAAGAGACCTGTTACTATAGAAACGATTTGCAGGGCTTGAACATTTCAAGGGAAAACAGCACCTCTAGCAAGGAAAGGAGGCTGAAGAGCTTCCTAGGGCCTTGCCTATCAGCTGCTGGAAGTCAACAGAATGAGCAATGACAATTCTGACAGGCCCACCCATGCTCAGAGACCTGGGCATGACAATTTAACTCCTAGTCCTACTGCCTCTCCCCTTCAGACCAGACCTAGAATAGTCAAGTGACTCACCTACCTGAGTTCATAAACCAGTTAGCATGGATGTGGATGCTATGACTAGCCCAGGCTAGCTGTTCTTCCCATTACAGCAGGACAAAGTTTTGTTGACATACTAAACTAGTTTTCCTTTTTTTTTTCTGAGACGGAGTCTCACTCTGTCGCCCAGGCTGGAGTGCAGTGGCACAATCTCTGCTCACTGCCAGCTCTCCTGCCTCTGTCTCCCGAGTAGCTGGGACTACAGGTGCCCGCCACCACGCCCAGCTAATTTTTTTTTTTTTTTTTGGTATTTTTAGTAGAGACAGGGTTTCACCGTGTTAGACAGAATGGTCTCGATCTCCTGATCTCGTGATCCGCCCTCCTTGGCCTCCCAAAGTGCTGGGATTACAGGCGTGAGCCACTGCGCCTGGCCTCTACTAAACTAGTTTAAGAAATATCAAGGAGATTTCAGAATTAGATCAGTGAACAGAATTTCCAACATGCTAAATATGAAGCTGAAAGATGTGCATCTCCTTTTTATAAACGACTTCAGTTGTAAATAGCCCCAGCCCTCAAAAAGCTGTTTACTGTGGTGGAGAAGGGGTAGAAGGGGAGAAAGAGATGATGCCAAAATGAAAGGACACGCAGCATGGGATAAGTATGGCCTCCATGGAGGCAAAGCCTGATAGCACTAACAGCTGGAGGCTGTCAGCAAACTGCTCCTTGAAGCCGAAGGGCAGATTGTTTTTGATGGGCCATCAGAAAGGCATACCTCCAGGGCTGCCCATGTGATAAACAGTGGGGTCAGTTAGAGGGGTATGATCTACAGCAGCTATCCCTTAAAGTCAACTAGGAGAGGAGCACCATCCTCACTGAGTTAAAGCCTCTCGTCTGAACTCCAGGCATGCACAGCCCTTCATCGCTGCTAATGAACACCGTACCACAAATGCCTAGACCACACAGGTATAATTATATTTTAAGCTATTTTAGTGAGAGATTCCTTGTTTGGGATGTTTGCCAATGGCCTCTATTGAACTGAGTTCTGATTCCTACTTAGGACAAATAAAAACTAATGTGTGATACACAAAACACATCACACTTCACAGGAATTGTCATGGCCTCTTGGGACTGCACATCACAAACATTTGGACCAACCGGACCTCGAAAAATTCACCCAGAACTCAGTCACGGTCAATTTCCTCACCTAACCCTGGCTGCTTGTTCACAGAAATCTCCATAAGCAATAGTTGTTGATAAGCAAGAGGCAGCAGCCACCTCCCCATGGTTGCCAACCAAAAATAAAAAGGACAGTAAAATAAATTAGAGGAGGGAGATAATAAAGACCAAACATTGCAAAAGAACAAACCTCAGGACCTTCACCTGGGTCTCCAGCTCCAGTAAGGAAATGAGACAGAGCGGTTTCTCAGATTAACTGTGCACTAAACTACAATACTAAACTGCCCCATGTGAGGAAATGCAATGGAAGATAAGAAAAAAATGCCAAAAAATGTAGCAGGAGGCTACAACACAACAAAACCTTACAGCAATGGTGAGAAAAGACAACAGAAAATCAGCCAAGTGTTTTTGCAAGCAGAAAATTTATTCGATTTTAGAAAAATCACTTTGGCATGAATGGATCGGAGCAGGACAAGCAAGGAGGCAAGGTGGCCAGGTAAGAGGTTATTGTAATGTAAGTGAAAGATGACCAACTCAGGTGGTACACAGAAATATTCAGGTGGTACACAGGTCAGGACTTTGTGAGCATGAGTAGCCAAGGGGATTCACGAGAAGGAATAATTGCAGATAAAACAAATAACCAGGTTATAAAGACTAGACGAAGTAACAATATGTGTCAGGTTAAAATTCATTAGAAGGGTTGATTAAGGCCAGAATGAACTTTAAAGATATCAGATGAAGGAGCTGGCCCTAATACCATTAATATTGATCTTTTAAAAGTTTAAAATAAATCTAATTGCCTTGAAAACTCCATTGAATTTTAACTCTGGTACAGATAACTATGAATGTTAGTGTATTCCTTTTACTGGAAAACACTGAGACCATAATCTCTAAACCAGCATGGGCACGTTCTGCAAAAAACAAACAACCCAAAAAAACTCAAAATGAATTTCTTCCTAAGTTCAACTCAAAAGCTACTTTCTCCATAACATCTGGACTTTCTTGTCTCTCTACCAGAAGCACCCATCTTCCCTCTGACTACACAGAACCCCTTTACTCCTTGAAGGCAAAGATCAGGCCAATCATCTTTGTTTCCCCTTTAACAGTGACCACTCATAGAGACCATCTACAGTTCCACTTTTCACAGTTTCAGTTACCCTTGGTCAAACATGGTCTGAAAATATTAAATGAAAAATTCCAGAAATAGACAATTCATAAGGTTTTTTGTTTGTTTTTGTTTTCTTTTTGAGACAGAGTCCCACTCTGTCATCCAGGCTGGAGTGTAGCAGCACGATCTCGGTTCACTGCAACCTCTGTCTCCCAAGTTCGAGTGTTTCTCCTACCTCAGCCTCCCTAGTAGCTGGAATTACAGGTGTGTGCCACCATGCCCAGCAAATTTTTTTGTATTTTTAGTAGAGATGGGGGTTTCGCCATGTTGGCCAGCCTGGTCTCGAACTCCTGACCTCAAATGATATGCCTGCCTTGGCCTCCCAAAGTGCTGGGATTACAGGCATGAGCCATCATGCCCGGCACTTCTTTTTTTTTTTTAAATAGAGTCTCGCTCTGTCACCCAGGCTGGAATGCAGTGGTGCAATCTCAGTTCACTGCAACCTCCGTCTCCCCGGGTTCAAGTGATTCTCGTGCCTCAGCCTCCCAAGTACCCGGGATTACAGGCACGTGCCACCATGCCCGCTTAATTTTTGTATATTTTGTAGAGATGAGGTTTGGCCATGTTGGTCAGACTGGTCTCCAACTCCTGAGCTCAAGTTAGTGGCCTGCCTTGGCCTCCCAAAGTGCTGGAACTGCAGGCGTGAGCCACCACATCCAGCCAACAATTCATAAGTTTTTAAACGCACACTACTCTGAGTATTGTGATGAAATCTCCAGCCCCTCTGCCCAGAACATGAATTAATCCTTTGTCCAGCGCATCCACATTGTCTATGCTATCTACCTGATAGTCACTTAGTATCCATCTCAGTGATCAAATCAACCTTCAGTTTTGCAGTGCTTGTTTTCAAGTAACCCTTATTTTACTTAACAATGGCCCCAAACCACAAGAGTAGTGATGCTGGCAATTCAGGTATGCCAAAGAGAAGCCATGTTTCCTTCAAGTGAAAAAAATTAAAGTTCTCAGTTTATTAATGAACAAAATCATTATGCTGAGGTTACTATACGTATATTAAGAACAAATCTTCTATCTGTGAAACTGTGAAGGAGGGAAAAAAAAATTCATGCTAGTATTGTTGTTATACTTCAAACTGCAAAAGCTATGGCCGCAGTGCATGGTGAGTGTTTAGTTAAGATGCAAAAGATATGAAATTTGTGGGTAGAAGACACAAACAGAAATTTACTCTGAATGATGGCAATCCGGTTTGATACTATCCTTAGTTTCAGGCATCCACTGGGGGTCTTGGAACAGATCCCCAAGGATAAGAGGGACTACTGTATCTTCAATTCTAAGGATTTCTTGAAATAAGGAAATTAAAATATTATATGTGTTGAGAATATACAACATTGTACAGAATGAGTTACTGACGCGGTGGCTCACACCTGTAATCGCAACACTTCGGGAGGCAGAGACGGGCGAATCACCTGAAGTCAGGAGTTCAAGACCAGCCTGGCCAACATGGTGAAACCCAGTCTCTACTAAAAACACAAAAATTAGCCAGGCATGGTGGTGGGCACCTGTAATCCCAGCTACTCAGGAGGCTGAGGCAGGAGAATCACTTGAACCCAGGGGACGGAGGTTGCAGTGAGCTGATATCGTGCCACTTCACCCCAGTCTGGGTGGAAGAGCAAGACTCTATCTCAAAAAAAAAAAAAAAAAAGAATTGATGTTTTTAATGTGGATGAAGACATTTTGCAAAGTAAAATAAGCCAGACATGAAGGACAAATACTGTATGTTTCCGGCCAGGTGCAGTGGCTCATGCCTGTAATCCCAGCACCCTAGGAGGTAGAGGCAGGCCAATCACTTGAGGTCAGGCAGGACTTCGAGACAAGCCTGGCTAACATGGTGAAACTCTGTCTCTGCTAAAAATACAAAAATTAGCCAGGCATGGTGGTGGGCACCTGTAATCTCAGCTACTGAGGCTGAGGCAGGGGAATTGCTTGAACCTGGGAGGCGGAAGTTTCAGTGAGCTGAGATCATGCCACTGCACTCCAGCCTGGGTGACAGAGCAAGACCCTGTCTCCAAATAAATCAATATTGCTACTAATGGGCTCCAATAGAATAAAATTCTAGTAAATGAATGTCCTCTTGGCCTTGAGTATAACAGATTTAACTTGGTTCAGATACTCTTTGCATAACCCAACACAAATTATCTCCCAATCTAATTACTATAGACTCTAGCTAATTTATAACCATAGGGAACATATTTGTTTGCATAACCTGGAACTGAGAATTGTTCACATAATCCAGGATTCATAATCTGGGATCCAATGATTAGACAGTTGCCCTCTCCTGGTAAGTTTTAACGCTGCAGTCTACTCAACCAAATACTAGACTGAAATTACAGTCCCCCACGTAGAAATCACTGGCAAATGAGTCAGGTGGGGAATGCCCAGGCATAGAAGGGTTTCTAGAGGTGGACAAAGCAAACAGCAGAGAAAATACAAAAGCGGGGATAGGTGGGGAAGAAGGGAGAAAGGATTCAAATAAATTAGTAAAATATTATATCAAAATTAAATCGACTGTCAGAGATTACAATGATTCTCATTCTATATCATCCTCTGAGCTCTGCCACTTTCAAGATACAGTCTTGGGAAAGTTCTCTCTGTGCCCCAATTTCCTTACGTATAAAATGGGAATAATATTGCCTACCCCATCATGCTACTGTGAAGATCAAATGAGGTAACACATGTAAAAACTCACTGTTTAGCACAAAGTAAGCAATCAGCAGTATTTGTTACTCAGACATCAATCGGCTCAAGCATCGCTTCACCCATTCATGCTCCCATCTCCCGGCATTGGTCAAGTTCCTATGCCAAGTGCTCTCACTGAGCTGTGTTTTTGTTTATCATCACATTTCTCAATCTCACAACACATTTCTATTTCATGTGATTCTATCTGCTACACTGTAAGTTCCATGAAGGCAGGAACTATACCTGGTTTTGCTTATCCTGCATTCCCAGCGTTCAGTGAAGTGTCTGGTACTTGATGTTCAATGAAATTATAGTAAAATTCCTAGTAATTTTTTAAATAATAGTATTTAGTACTAATACAAGTTGAATCGTGCCATCTGCCAAAAAAGATATGTTGAAGTCCTAAACCCCAGGTATCTTAGCATATGACTTTATTTGGAAATGGGGTTGTTGCAGATGTAATCAGCTAAACTAACACAGGCATACTGGAGTAAAGCGGACCCTCCCTCATATGACTGACATCCTTATAAGACAAAACAAAAATGTGGACACTGACAGAGGCAGCAATCGGAGTGACACAGCTCAAACCAAGGAACACAATCAACTGACAGCCACCACCAGAAGCTGGGAAGAGGCAAGGACAGCCTTCCCCACTACAGGTTCTGGAGTGAGTATGGTTCTGCTGACCCCTTGATTTTGGAACTTTAGTCTCTAGAACCATGAGACTGTTTATTTCTGTCATTTAACCCACCTAGTTTGTGATACTGTGTGATACAGCCCTGGAAATCTAGTGCAAGTACCAACCTGATGGCTTTGCTTGCTATAGTGAAGTTATGTATATTGATTTTTCCTCCCATGTCAGAAAAATTGTTTATAGATAATCCATTTTAAAAGAAACCATTAGGATTGGCTTTTCTCCCCTTCTCAGTAACTTCCTAACTGTTTTATTCCACTTAGACATGTCCAAAATTCCAATTATATAATATGTCGAGTGCCTTGTTATTTTTTTCTTCTTTATTCACAGTGCTCTTTCTGGCAATGAACACAACTAAGTCCTATATAAGTGTTCATTAACAAACCAAACACAAAAATTATTAATGGATCAAAATTTGAATGAGCTACACATCTAAAATAGTACCTCTTAATCCAATGAACATTTCTGTAACATACTTTAAAACTTAGGACACAAACTCACCTTTCACTCATGATACAGGGGAGAATAGTAAATAATTTACGTTTTTGTTCCCTGTCACATCTTAAAAGTTGTTAAAATTCTTAGTTCACCAAAGCAGTCTAATTTAATAAATCAGAGAGGTTTAAGAAAAACCTTTTGTGACTGCTACCACATTTCAGTATGAAGTGTCTAAGATGCATTTTTGTATAAACAAAGTATCTAATTGCTTCCCATTATCTTTAGCAAATAGACATAATCTTCCAGTGAAAATGGCTGAGGTGGGGATATGACTCACTGTCAGTGTCTGTGCTTCCTCAGCCCTCACAGGGAAGCAGTCAGCCACCTCCAATGCCATCTCCTCACGCTGGATTATATGCATGCTTCCCAAAATTTTGAACTGTTAACATGATTTATGAAAACTGTCTTGGCAGACAAGATAAAACCTACTTTAACTAGAAATGTGAGAGTCAAGAATCTTGCATATTCCCATAAACTCATAAAAAACAACTGATGGAACAATTTATACCCATTTAATCCTTAGTAGACAATGCTGTCTGAAAGGCTGTTCCCATGTATACCTGGAAGGGTCAGTTACAGGGGCATGAAGATCGAGGCCCTCAGAGAATAGCAGACTCTCCAATTTAACTAAGTGTAGGTTCTGAATAAAAGAATAGTGGAAACTCAGGAAAGGTACCTTATATACAAAGGAGAACTCACCAAGATAAAACCTGGAATATTTAAGAGAACTAGGATATAGCTAAACTGAAATGGGACAGAAATAGATCAAGATGAGCTGGTCTGAGCTGGTCCAAGGATCAGCTTGTGATGTAGATTCAAAGGACAGCCAGCTCCTGGGAGAGATGATAGCATCTCCTCCAGCCCTCCTTCCTAGCCCATGAACTACAGTCCAGTAGTGAACAGTACTAGGAAATCTGTATAACCCTGTCACAGATGACCACAGATGTTCCCATGGTAAGGTACACACTGGAAAGTAGGGAAAAGGTACAAAAGGAGACAGTCATGGAGAGATGCTGCAATGTAGGGAAAACTGAACAAATTTCCCAGAACGCCAGGAGTTTGGATCAATCCACACAAGAGGAACTGGGGGGAAAACAGGATTTTGAAGAATGTAAAATGCCAACTTATTCTAAATTTTACAACACTTAAGTCAACATTACTAACCAGGAGTTAAAAATACAGAATACAGATACATAAAAGATAAAAAGTCTTGTATCTTGTTTACAAGCACAGAAAAGTAACCTTCAGAGAAGTATGTTCCTATCCAAAAACAATATATAGTGGCCACTTGACTCACACTCTCTAAAGAAATAAAAGGGATTGTGTAGAATTGTTTATGGACCTAAAGACGTGGGTTCCCACTCACTCCTATCTCCCACCAGTATCATTCCTTCTCCCTGCCATCCAGGTTGGTCCAAGACCCAGACCACCACATTTCAGATTCATTTCTTTAAGTTCAGCATCATCCTTGTTCTCACTACTCTGTCTTCTCTTTAATTATGTATCTCTTTAAAAAAAATAAATATTAAATCCTTAGATCCCCTAGATACAGGCTTTCAAACTTTTGACTACAACCTACAGAAATGCATTTTACATCTGGAGCCAGTGCACACACACACAATTATACCTATAAAACCTACATAGAAGTTTATCAAAACATCCTTACTATATATGATACACTGATCTTATCCATTCTACTTTCTTTTTATTGTTGGTCTTCTTCTTCTTGTTGAGATGGCGTCTTGCTCTGTCGCTCAGGCTAGAGTGCAGTGGCACAATCTCGGCTCACTGCAACCTCCACCTCCTGGGTTCAAATGATTCTCCTGCCTCAGCCTCCCAAGTAGCTGGGACTACAGGAACGCACCACCACACCCAGCTAATGTTTGTATTTTTAGTAGAGACGGGGTTTCACCATGTTGGCCAGGATGGTCTCGATCTCTTGACCTTGTGATTTGCCTGCCTCAGCCTCCCAAAGTGCTGGGATTATAGGCTTGAGCCACTGTGCTCAACCTCTACTCCACTTTATTTATTTATTTATTTATTTATTTATTTTGAGAATGAGTTTTGCTCATTGCCCAGGCTGGAGTGCAATGGCGCAATCTTGGCTCACTGCAATTTCTGCCTCTTGGTTTCAAGCGATTCTCCTGCCTCAGCCTCCCAAGTAGCTGGGATTACAGGCATGCACCACCACGCCCAGCTAATTTTTGTATTTTTAGTAGAGACAGGGTTTCTCCATGTTGGTCAGGCTGGTCTCGAACTCCCGATTTCGGCCTCCCACCGCAGCCTCCCAAAGTGCTGGGATTACAGGCGTGAGCCACCGCACCCGGCTACTCCACTTTTTTTTTAATGCTGTTAACCCAATTCACAGTTTGAAATACATAGAAAAGGTACACTGATTCAGTTCTTTGTGTAGCACTATAAGCAAGTGGCTACGAGTTCTGCATCAGACCCTCTGGATTCAAATACCAGCTCTACTGCCTTGTGCCAAACTCTCTGCCTCAGTTGCCTTGTCATAGGGATAAGAGAAACGTTTACTTGAAAATTGGAAAATTAACCAAGACCATCCACGTAAAACTTTTAACCCATTAAAAAGTATGGTCATGCATTGCTTAATAAATGGGAATACATTCTGAGAAACACTTGAAAAATGCAGTTTCATATCACAAACATTGAAGGAAGAGAGTGCTTACACAAACATAGATGGGATCGCCTACTACACACCTAGGCTACATGGTATAGCCTATTATTCCTAGGCTACAAACCTGTACAGCATGTTACTGTAATGAATGCTGCAGACAACTGTAACACACTGGTATTTGCGTATTTAAAGAGATCTAGGCCAGGTGGGATAGCTCACGCCTGTAATCCCAGCACTTTGGGAGATGAGGAGAGGAGAGGGGAGGATCACTTGAGCCCGGGAGTTCGAGTCCAGCCTGGGCAAAACAGTTAGACTCTGCCTCTATTTTTAAAATACAAATAATAATAATTTTAGAAAGACATCTAAACATAGAAAAGGTACAGTAAAAATACAGTAGAAAAGACTTAAGATGGTATGTCTGTGTAGGGCACTTACGATGAAAGGAGCTTGCAGAACTGGAAGTTGCTCTGGGTGAGTCAGGAATGCATGGTAAGTGAATGTGAAGGCCTAGGACATTACTGTACACTGCTGTAAACTTTATAAACACTGTACATTTGGGCAACGCTAAACATACTTTCTGTCTTCAATAATTTCAGCTTAATGTACTTAAAACTTTGACTCTTGGCCGGGCGCGGTGGCTCAAGCCTGTAATCCCAGCACTTTGGGAGGCCGAGACGGGCGGATCACGAGGTCAGGAGATCGAGACCATCCTGGCTAACACGGTGAAACCCCGTCTCTAATAAAAAATACAAAAAAGTAGCCGGGTGAGGTGGCGGGCGCCTGTAGTCCCAGCTACTCGGGAGGCTGAGGCAGGAGAATGGCGTAAACCTGGGAGGCGGAGCTTGCAGTGAGCTGAGATCCGGCCACTGCACCCCAGCCTGGGCGGCAAAGCAAGACTCCGTCTCAAAAAAAAAAAAAAAAAAAAAAAAAAAAAAAAAACTTTGACTCTTTTGTAATAACAGCTTAAAACAAAAACACATCGCACAGCTGTGCAAAAATATTTTATATCCTTGTTCTATACCTTTTTCTATTTTTAATTTTCTTAATTTTTTTCTTTTTACTGAGGCTTCAGTGCAGTGGGGCAATCTCAGCTCACTGCAACCTCCACCTTCTGGGTTCAAGTGATTCTCCAGCCTCAAGTAGCTGTGACTACAGGTATACGCCACCATGTCCAGCTAATTTTTATATATTTAGTAGAGATGGGGTTTCAACATGTTGGCCAGGCTGGTCTCTAACTCCTGACCTCAAGTAATCCGCCCACCTCAGCCTCCCAAAGCGCTGGGATTACAGGTGTGAGCCATCACACCTGGCCCAATTTTCTTAATTTTTAAATTTTGTTAAAAACTAAGACATGGGGGAGAGGAGAGGAAAAAACTAAGACACAAATAAACACATTAGTCTAGTCCTACACAGGTCAGGATCACCAAGACATCACTAGACAATGGGAATTTTTCAGTTCCATTGTAATCTTATAAACCACCTTCATACATGTGGCCCATCATTGAATGAAACATCATGATGTAATGCATGATTATACTCAATTAATGGCTTATAATAATCTTAAATGGGCCGGGCATGGTGGCTCATACCTGCAATCCTAACACTGGGAGGCCAAGGCAGGCAGATCCCTTGAGCTCAGGAGTTCGAGACCAGCCTGGGCAACATGGCAAAAACCCATCTCTACCAAAAATACAAAAATTAGCCAGGGATGGTGGCACAAGCCTGTAGTCTCAGCTACTCAGGAGGCCAAGGTGGGAGGATCACTTGAGTCCACCAGGCTGAGACTGCAGGGAGCCGAGATTGCGCCACTGCACTCCAGCCTGAGCAGCAGAGCCAAACCCTGTCTCAAAAACATGAAAATAAAAAAAAATAATAATAATCTTAAATGGTCCTCTCCATGGACTTTTTTTTTTCTGAGACAGAGTCTCCCCATGTTGCCCAGGCTGTTCTCCTGAGCAACAACTATCCTCCTGCCTCAGCCTCCCTAGTAGCTGGGACAAAAGGCACGCTACAAAACCTGTCTTTATATTGTGGTAAAATATACATAAAATTGGTCATTTTTAGCCATCTTGAAGTTACAATACAGTGGCATTCACAATGTTGTGCAACTATCACCACTCTCTAGTTCCAGAACATTTTCATGACTCCAAAAGGAAGCTCCAAAGGAAGCTCCATACTCGTTAAACAGTCACTACCCATCTCCCTCTTCTCGCCAGTCCCTGACAACTACTAATCTGCTTTCTGTCTCTACATCCATGGACTTTTTTTTTGAAATGGAGTTTTGCTCTTGTTGCTCAGGCTGGAGTGCAATGGTGCGATCTTGGCTCACTGCAACCTCCGCCTCCCGGGTTCAAATGATTCTCCTGCCTCAAATTCCTGAGCAGCTGGGATTACAGGGACCTGGCACCATGCCCAACTAATTTTTGTATTTTTAGTAGAGATTGGGTTTTCCCATGTTGGCCAGGCTGGTCTTGAACTCCTGACCTCAGGTGATCTGTCCACCTTGGCCTCTCAAAGTGCTGGGATTACAGGTATGAGCCACCACGCCAGGCCCATGGACTTTTTAAACACTAACACTTGACCAGAACAGGTGTTTTTTTTTGGTTTTTTTGAGACAGAGTCTCCCTCTGTTGCCCAGGCTGGAGTGCAGTGGTGCAATCTCGGCTCACTGCAACCTCCTCCTCCTAGGTTCAAGTGATTCTCCTGCCTCAGCCTCCCAAGTAGCTAGGATTACAGGCGCCTGCCACCACGCCCAGCTAATTTTTTTGAATTTTTAGTAGAGACGGGATTTTGCCATGTTGGCCTGGCTGGTCTTGAACTCCTGACCTCAGGTGATCCGCCCACCTCGGCTTCCCAAAGTGCTGGGATTACAGGCGTGAGCACCGAGCTCGGTCAACCAGAACAGTTTTCTAATGTGGAATGATGTGTTCTTTGCAGTCATTAATCCTCTTTAGATGAACCTTCACTCATGAGATATTTCTGCTAACCATTTCTCAAGTAAATCTGTGAGTCACTTTAGGTAATTCTGTGACCTATCTCAGGGTCAGAAATCCCTCTCTCTTTGGGTAATTAGATCCATGCTAGATTACAGAACACTGTCCTATGAAGTCTCTTAGGGGAGGGTTCCCAAAGCCTGGCCGATGCTGTGGAGTAAACCACTTTCTGCGTCTGCAAGGGGTAAAATGAGCAAGGCCTTAAGACATTTCATTACATTGTGGAATATCACACACACACATTTAAAGCCCTAGACCTCCAAAGAGCTGAACCCACAGAAAACTGAAAGTTTATTCTTCAGTCTTTGCATTTTGAAACTGCTTCTGAGATTCCAAACTTTTGCAATCGAGGGGTAAAAAAAAGTGAACTTGGACACAGAACTGGAAGTCATTCCCGGTTTTAGAGTGCAGCATCATTTCCTTTTGGGGCCCCGCCTCTTTCGCCTTCTGATTTCCCACCCTTCCTTTGGGGTGTGGAAGACTGGGCAAAAAATAACTTTCTTTTTCCCAGGGTCTATTGGGTGGAATCGCTCCACACTCCTTCAGAGAAATAACTGGGGCAGGGAGATTGCCTTTCCAGCGCACTGTTTTTATTTCAGAAAACAGTGAACAGCAGAATGCTTCTTAGGCCAAAGAACTAAATGTCACCAAGATACACGGAAGGTGTAGACTGGAAAATAATGTCTTTGGTCCCAGCTGTAGAAGCCAGAAGCTTTATTTGTTTTAAATATAGACCAACACTGCTTCTCCAGCCAACAGGCAGCAAAGTCCCCATTTTCCACTCTCCATCACCCCACCTTGCATCCTACCCACACTGATTGCATCCCCACCCTCTGGGTGAAAAGCCGACACGCCTCAGATGCTAACAGCACCGGGTCAACCCGGCTTTATTTTAGGGTGGGAGGGTGCGGGGATGAGACTGAGTCCTGGAACCCAGGGAGCCCTCCGAACCCGGAGTAGCTTCACTGCTTTTTGCGCGGTTGGGGGTGGGGGGAGGAAAGAGATTTCAGCAGCCAACTCACCCAATCAATCTCACACCTCAAACTCCGGGGAAGCCCGTGCCCAAAATTGTGCCGAATTTTGTAAATGTCCTGAACTGGAGTAAACTTGAGGTGGACAAAAGTACAACTCTAAGACTCCGATCCCCTGGCAAATCAGTGAGAGTGGAGGTCCCCGAGGCTGCGGGGAAGGATCGCGCCAAGGCTTCAATCCAGATATACACCCGACAATGGGATCTCAAGAAGGAACTACCCAGGAAGCCGTCGCCCCAGCAAGTGCTCAGCTGATCCTTATCGTGGGCAAGTTTGGAACCGCAGGTGGCCCGAGAATCCCGCGCTGGGCGCTCAGGCGAGAGGGCTCCAGGCTCCCGTCCACGCCCACCCGGGGCGCTCTAGGAGTGCTGCGCGCTGGAAGCGGGAAGGGCCCCTGAAAGGCGGCTGCAGCGAATCCTGGGGCTGAGAGGTCGCTGCCACCCAGGGCGCCCCGACTGTGCCCCACGCAGGGCCTCAGCAGGGCAGCGGGTTAGGGCGGGTTCGGAGGTGACAGCGCCCGGCTCCCTGCGCCAAGAGTGAGGCAACTCCGGAAACTTCCTGGAGCCGGCGCGCGTTTCCTGCAAGCACCGCCCCCGCCGCCCGCACCCCAGAGCAGCCCGCGGGCGCACTGACCTGAGATTGTCTCCTGGTAGCCCTTGGTGAAGAATTGCATGGCCGAGGCCGCCCTCCAGGGCGTCTTGAGCAGCCCTTGCCGCTGGGGGTTCTCGCCCAGCGAGCTCAGGATGGACGAGTAGGCGGCTGCCAGGTTGGGGAGGTTCAGCTCGTTATCCTCCTCGCTGCGGGGTCGCTCGCCCTTCCAGCCGTCCGCGGGCTGCGCGCTCTTGGCCTCGGGCCGCGGGGTCTTCTCCGCCGGCCTGCTGGGCCCGGGCCGCGGCGGATCCCGCTCGGAGAACCCATTGCTGCACCTGGCGCCCCGCGGCTTCTCCGCCGGGACCCGCACAGGGCCCTTCTCCATGGACCCGCCGCAGCCGCTGCCGTTCGGGAAGTACCCCGGGGCGCTTCGAGGTCTGCGACTAAACTCTGCCGGTGGCCGCGGACAATGGGCTGTGGCCGGAGTCACCTGAGGAAGGTACGCGACCTGTTTAGGTCACACTCCGAGCCGGGGGCAGCCACAGGCTGGAAAGCCGGGCCTCACCTCCCTTTTATGGCCCGGCGACTCGGCCGGCGCCGCGAGGCGCTCCCATTGGCCGGCGCCGCCTCGCGTCATGGCGCTCGCCCCGCCCCTCGGCCGCCCGCCCCTGGGGTCCCCAGCCTAGGTCGCGGCTCTGGAGAGGCCCAGAGGGGTTCGGAAGCGCAGGGAAGGAAGGAAAAGGGCGCCGGCCCCTAGGAACCGGCGGGACCCCTCCGCTTATTGCGGAATGAGCCGAATCCGAAAAGAGGCAGGCGCCCAGGAGCTGGGACCTCGGTGGGAGAGACTGTCTGGGCGCCTGGTCGCCCCCTTTCAGGCCAAGAGGGCGCTGCATTGAAGGGCTCCGGTCCCCTCTCCCGGTGGAAGATCAGCAAACAGGTGGCCTTGCCTGGAGAGAGACCGAGTTTAGCCACCGATTAGGAACCAGCTCTTAAGCTTTCAAGGCAAGAGAATAATGTGACTTTAGACTCTTGGGTTTAGTTAAAAACGCACCTGCCACCTAGAGGCCAGGTGGCACCGCTGTCGGGGCAAGTGTCACATCAAGTGGCCCTTATGTGGGTCCCTGTGTCTAGAAGGATAGTATTTATGGTTGCTAGAACTTTGATCCTGGAAAAATTGATTTGCAAACGAAGATAGGACTTTCACTTAAAATCCATTTCGGGTGGTGGCTCACGCCTGTAAACCCAGCGCTTCGGGAGACCGAGGCTGGAGGATCGCTTGAGGCCAGGAGTTCGAGTCCATCCTGGAAAACATAGCAAGACCTCATCTCTATAAAACCCATTGCATTTTCTAGAAACGCAGTTGTGCAGATTTAGTGCTCAGTTGTTTTACAGTTCCATGCAAAGCTTCTTTCCCTAGATGTTAGTACAAATTGTGAAATGCTATTCATCAACTGAACTCTTAACCAATGACATCTGCTGTAACTGTTTTCTTTGAGATTAAAAAATGGACCTTTTTCCTCACTTGAGGGATTATCTCATAATGCCAAAGATGAGCTTTAAAACATGTATCAAAATTTTTATATATATATATATATATATATTTTTTTTTTTTTTTAGGCTTACTTCAGCCTCCACCTCCTGGGTTCAGACGATTCTCCTGCCTCAGCCTCCTGAGTAGCTGGTATTACAGGCACATGCCACCACAACAGGCTGATTATTGTATTTTTAGTAGAGATGGGGTTTCACCATGTTGGCCAGGTTGGTCTTGAACTCTTGACCTCGGGTGATCCAACCGCCTCGGCCTCCCAAAGTGCTAGGATTACAGGCGTGAGCCACCTCACCCGGCCATTAATATTTTGTTTCAGAGTTTTTTGTTTTGTTTTTTTCTTTTTTTGAGATGGAATTTTGCTCTTGCTGCCCAGGCTGGAGTGCAATGGCGCGATCTCGGCTCACCGCAACCTCCGCCTCCCGGGTTCAAGCTTTTCTTCTGCCTCAGCCTCCCATATTACTGGGATTACAGGCGCCTGCTACCATGCCCGGCTAATTTTTTTGTATTTTTTGTAGAGACAGGGTTTTGCCATGTTGGTCAGGCTGGTCTGGAACTCCTGATCTCAGGAAATCCACCTGCCTCAGCCTCCCAAAATGCTGGGATTACAGGCGTGAGCCACCATGCCTGGCCTGTTTCAGAGTCTAATGTCGATTTTCTTTTTCTTTTTTTCTCTTTTTTTTTTCTTTTTTGAGACGGAGTTTCACTCTTGTTACCCAGGCTGGAGTGTAGTGGCACGATCTCGGCTCACTGCAACCTCTGCCTCCCGGGTTCAAGCGATTCTCCTGCCTTAGCCTCCTGAGTACGAGAGGTGGGGTTTTGCCATGTTGGCCAGGCTGGTCTCGAACTCCTGACCTCAGGTGATCTGCCTGCCTAGGCCTCCCAAAGTGCTGGGATTACAGGCGTCCGCCTGACCTAATGTAGATTTTCTGACATATAAGCGGGTATTAATAGGCTTAGGATCAGACAAACCAATAGGGAAGCCTGTGGAATTATTCTATACTAACAATGTAGCTTGGTCATTATAAGAAGTAATTAGTATTTATGATATGTCTGCTCCAGGCGCAGCCCCATTGGAAACATTCAGGAAAGAAATATGGACATTGCCTAACCTTGTAGGCACCTTTACTCTAAAATGGAAGAAATGTTCATATCAGTGGGGTTTTTTATTTATTTATTTTTAAATTTTAATATATGTATTTAACAGCAGGTTATGAGACTGGCTAATTTTTGTATTTTTGGTAGAGATAGTGTTTCACCATGGTGCCAAAGCTGGTCTTGAACTCCAGGGCTCAAGAGATCCACCCACCCTCGCCTCCCAAAATGCTGGGATCATAGGCCTGAGCCACCATACCCGGCCCAGTGGGATTTTTAAATAGAGAATGTGAATATCCTTTGGAAAACCTCTTTGTCATATTCCTCTTTATTGAAATTTTTGAATTTTTTATTGTAGGGTTTTTTTTGGGAATGGAGCCCTGCAACATTTTTTTCCTCTAACTGTACTGCCCACTGTCTGCTGATACCACCTGGTCAGAATTATCTGCTGGGTCTCAAACTATTTCAAGCATAGTTGAAGACGACATTCAAAGGATGACCTTGCATTTCACAAATGAAAACAAAGATAACATGTGAGGTACTTTAAAAATGGAGAGAGTAGAGAGAGATGCTTTCAGTAAGAATTTATTTTTACTGGCAATCTTTTGCCTTCCTTTAAAAACATGTGTAAACATTAACTAATATTGTATTCCCCAAAGACAGTTTCTAATAAAATTTTTACCCTAAAAATTAACATTTTCTTAGACATATTGCCACTGAGTCACTTGCACTTTTGTTGCAGAACAGGGCCTCTGGATACATGCTAACTTGTAAAATGGAGGCAGTGCCTTTTGACCAAATGACCAAAAATAATACAAGAAGACTTTGAAATCACCAACATTATATGAATAATTTAATAGTAAAATGTAGATAGTTGACAAGGATGGTTATAAGTAGCAACAGGAGAAAAAAGAGGAATAAACCAAAAGGGAAGAATGTCCAGAGAATGTATTAGCATAAAATGGTTCAACAGTAATACTACGAGCATTTACACCCAGGAACTGTAACCGCATCCATGTTTTTCACCCAGTAAGGGATTCATTTTCAGCTTGGACCCAGTCTGGGAGTTTCTTTCTACCAAAAAGCCAAGGAATTTTTTTTTAATTCTCTAATTTCTAGGACAGCAGCAGAACAAAGAGGCAGATGAGGGAGACACACCAAGTCAGAGAATGAACACTGCAGGGCTACAGAAATGTACAAAGAGTTGCTTGCCAAGTGTGATATGATGATACATGTATATGTAGGTTCTCAGCCATGGTACCTGGTTCATAACTCACAGTCTTTTGTTATAATGTTGGGGCACTTTAGGCCTCAGAAAACAAAATCAGTCTCTCTCTCTCTCACTCTCTCTCTCTCTCTCTCTCTCACTTACCTTCTGCTCTCCTTCCACTCATCAAAGGTATGACTCTAATCATCCCCCGCCTTTCTGATTACGGATCATTAACCCTCATTGCAAACAGGGTCCTGCCTCATACCCTGGAGGAAGAACAGCTGCACAGAGAAGTCAATCACACCTTGACACGGCTGTCCATGCTTCAATCATGCCTACACAATGAACATAAAAGGGCCAGATGACAGGGCTCAGGGAGCTTTTGGACAGCAGAATATGTGAAGATTCCTGGAGGGTGGTGTACCCAGGGAGGGCATGGAAACTCCATACCTCTTACCCCATACCTCACCCTATGCATCTTTTCATCTGTATCTTTTGCAATATTCTTCATAATAAACTGGTCCACATCAGTGTTTCCTGAGTTCTTTGAGTCACTCCAGCAAATTAATTGAACCCAAAGAGGGAGTTTTGGAAACCCCAACTTGAAGCCGATCAGTCAAAAGTTCCCGAGGCCCAGACTTGTGAGTGGTGGAAAGGAGGGGCCAGTGTTGGGGACTGAGCCTTCAACTTGTGGGATCTACAGCAATCTCCAGGTAGGCAGCATCAGAATTGAATTGAATAAGAGGGAGGACACCTAGCTGGCGTCCCCTGCTTGGTGTGTGGGAGAAAACCCCCACCCATTTGGTCACAGAGTCTTCTGTGTCGATTGTTGTTGTGGTGTCACAGCAGAAGAAAACCAGTTTCAATTTTTCCAAACACCAAGGGTAATAGACAAACTAATATTGGGTATTTGGCAACAGTGATTGGAAAAAAGCAAATGTAAGTGAACTTGGTGGAGGCTCTATACTTGAAATTCAAACTCTGGAGGAGATTTTGGATCAAGGTAGAAAGGTACAAAGACGGCCGGGCGCGGTGGCTCAAGCCTGTAATCCCAAGCACTTTGGGAGGCCGAGACGGGCGGATCACGAGGTCAGGAGATCGAGACCATCCTGGCTAACACGGTGAAACCCCGTCTCTACTAAAAAATACAAAAAACTAGCCGGGCGACGAGGCGGGCGCCTGTAGTCCCAGCTACTTGGGAGGCTGAGGCAGGAGAATGGCGTAAATCCTGGAGGCGGCGCTTGCAGTGAGCTGAGATCCGGCCACTGCACTCCAGCCTGGGCGGCAAAGCGAGACTCTGTCTCAAAAAAAAAAAAAAAGGTACAAAGACAAGGTGGCCAGGCGCAGTGGCTGAAGCCCGTAATCCCAGCACTTTGGGAGGCCAAGGCAGGTGAATCATTTGAGGTCAGTAGTTCGAGACTAGCCTGGCCAACGTGGTGAAACCCATCTCTACCAAAAAACACAAAAATTAGCCAGGCATGATGGTAGACACCTGTAGTCCCAGCTACTTAGCAGGCTGAGGCAGGAGAATCGCTTGAACCTGGGAAGCGGAGGTTGCAGGGAGCCAAGATCATGTCACTGCACTCCAGCCTGGGTGACACCTTAAGGCTCTGTCTCAAGAAAAAAAAAAGTATACTTATCCCACCCCAGCCTCCCAGAAGCAGGACTGTGGGAGAATCCTGAGATGTCTCACTAAATTCACCAGATATAGGCAGAAGCAAACTGAATGGGGGCTCTTACCTTTCTTCTCTTCTGCCTGAGGAGGAAAGGAACAACTTTTGGAGACAAAATGGAAGAATATGAACACTAAGCTGATTCTCTTAGATAAAAGAGAAGACTCGGCTGGGTGCGGTGGCTCACGCCTGTAATCCCAGCACTTTGGGAGGCCGAGATGGGTGGATCATGAGGTCAGGAGTTCAAGACCAGCCTGGCCACTATGGTGAAACCCTTTCTCTATTTAAAAAAAAAAAAAAAAATACAAAGATTAGCTGGGCATGGTGGCGCACGCTTGTACTGCCAGCTACTCAGGAGGCTGAGGCAGAAGAATCATTTGAATCCAGGAGGCGGAGGTTCCAGTGAGCCGAGATCACGCCACTGCACTCCAGCCTGGGTGACAGAGCGAGACTCTGTCTCAAAAAAAAAAAAAAAAAAAAAAAAAGAGCCTCATATTGAGTATAATAAGCCATCCAAAGCCTAAAGGTACCCATAAAGGATATCCTAACAGACATGTGTCCCTGGTAGACAATCTACAATAGCATCTCAGAAGAACAGGCAGATGCTAAGAGAGATGCTAATAGAGAGTGCACCTCAGCGCAGCTGAACTCTGTCCCTACCTCCACATTACCTCAGAAGAAGTGATGCAACACAGCTCCTCAAGCTTCAGACTGCAGCAGAGTAAGGAAAACAAATGGGCTTCTGTTATCATGGAAAACCTGAAGATGTCTCAACAATATCAGAGATACACAGTGTCAGGAAACAGCCACCCAAGCATGGGCAGGGGGCAGAGAAGCAGCATGGTAACCATGCAAACATACACCAGCCAAACAAAACAAAAGAAAACCAAGGGGGAACATCATAAGGCATGCAGGAGACATAAAGGCAAAGAATGCAACTAAGAAGAAAGCAAAGCTCATGGAACAGAAGAAAATTCCTCACGAATGTTTGATGCCAGAGACTCACTCAATAAAAGTATAAATTCAGGCTGGGTGCAGTGGCTCATGCCTGTAATCCCAGCACTTTGGGAGGCTGAGCAGGAAGATCACCTGAGGTCAGGAGTTTGAGACCAGCCTGGCAAACATGGTGAAAGACTGTCTCTATTAAAAATACAAAAATTAGCCAGTGTGGTGGTGGGCACCTGTAATCTCAGCTACTTGGGAGGCTGAGGCAGGAGAATGACTTGAATTCGGAAGGCAGAAGTTGCAGTGAGCTGAGATCACACCACTGCACTCCAGCCTGGGCAACAGAGCAAGACTCAGTCTAAAAAAACCAAACAAACAAAAATCATGGATTTAGGCCGGGCGCGGTGGATCAAGCCTGTAATCCCAGCACTTTGGGAGGCTGAGATGGGCGGATCACGAGGTCAGGAGATCGAGACCATCCTGGCGAACACGGTGAAACCCTGTCTCTACTAAAAGATACAAAAAAAGAGCCGGCGAGGTGGCGGGCACCTGTAGTCCCAGCTACTCGGGAGGCTGAGGCAGGAGAATGGCGTAAACCCGGGAGGCGGAGCTTGCAGTGAGCTGAGATCCGGCCACTGCACTCCAGCCTGGGTGACAGAGCGAGACTCCGTCTCAAAAAAAAAAAAAAAAAAAAAAATCATGGATTTAATAGGACAAAAGCCAAAATAATAGAATTGAAAGGGGAGCTATGGATCAAAATATATTGAGGACCATCATTATTATAGAATCAATTAGAAAGAACCATGTACAAAGTAGATACTGTTGAAACTGTAATTGCTGACATGAGGAAAGGCATGAGAGTGAACACAGAACAAAAGACAAACATGAAAGCTATTGGAGAACACAAAGATGATCCAGTGTAAGGATAATTAGGGTTCCTGAGGTAGAGAACTCAATGAATGTGAGGGAATGTAATCAAAGATATCATACAAGTGTATTTCTTTCCCAGAAATAAATCCTTACATTTACGTTTGATTGATTTTTGACAAGGATGCCAAGACAATTTAATGGAGAAAGAAGAATCTTTTCAACAATTGATACTAGGACGACTGGATATCTACATACAAGAGGAAGAAGTTGGGCCTCTATCTCACAATATATACAAAAATAAACTCATCAGGTAGGTGCAGTAACAGGCACCTGTAGTCCCAGCTATGCTGGAGGCTGAGGCTGGAGAAGTCTTAAGCCCAGGAGTTTGAGGCCAGCCTGGGCAACATAGCGAGATCTTATCTTAAAAAAACCAAAAGAAAATAAGAATACAAGAGGTAAAATTATTAAACTCTTGGAAGAAAATATAGGCATAAATCTTCAAGACCTTGAATTAGGCAATTGGATTTCTTAGAAATGAAACCAAAAGTAGAAGCAACAAAAGGAAAAATGTAGAAAAAAACAAACAGCCATGTGATACGGTGGTAAAGAAACAAGCTTCAGTTTCACTGTCTGGGTTCATGGCCTGGCTCCATCAATTATCTTTGTTGTCAATGGGCAAGTTTCTTCACTTCTTCAAGCCTGGTTCTTCCTCTGTAAAATGAGCATCATGGCCGGGTGCGGTGGCTCAAGCCTGTAATCCCAGCACTTTGGGAGGCCGAGACAGGTGGATCACGAGGTCAGGAGATCGAGACCATCCTGGTGAACACAGTGAAACCCCGTCTCTACTAAAACTACAAAAAACTAGCCGGGCGAGGTGGCGGGCGCCTGTAGTCCCAGCTACTCGGGAGGCTGAGGCAGGAGAATGGCGTGAACCCGGGAGGCGGAGCTTGCAGTGAGCTGCGATCCGGCCACTGCACTCCAGCCTGGGCGACAGAGCGAGACTCTGTCTCAAAAAAAAAAAAAAAAAAAAAAAAAAAGAGCATCATAATTATAGAGTCTTTGTCATAGGCTTATTGTGAGAGTTTGAGAGATCAACAGTATTAGACATATACAATTTGAAAAATAAGTGTTGGCCATTATTAATGGCAAAAAATGTCTTTATACAAAAGCAATATTTTAATTCTAGCAAGGCCCCCTAGATCCTATTGTTGCTACAATTAGTGAAGACAGAAAAAATTTAAAAAATTTTAAAAGGGCAGATCCCTTGGCGAAAAAAAAAATAAGTATTTGGTGCTGATTTACTTAAGAGTCTAAGTATAGACAGGAAACTTCAAGTGTTATTTCCTTTTTTTTTTTTTTTTGAGATGGAGTCTCGCAGTTGCCTAGGCTGGCCTTGAACTCCTGGGCTCAAGAAGTGATCCTCGGCCAGGGGTGGTGGCTCACGCCTGCAATCTCAGCACTTTGGGAGACTGAGGTGGGCAGATCACGTGAGGTCAGGAGTTCGAGACCAGCCTGGCCAACATGGTAAAACCCCTAAAAAGACAAAAATTAGCCGGGCGTAGTGGCACACACCTGTAATCCCAGTTACTGGGGAGGCTGAGGCAGGAGAACCCCTTGAGCCCAGGAGGCGGAAGCCTGGGAGACAAAGTAAGACTCTGTCTCAAAAAGAAAAAAAAAAAAAAAAAAAAGAAGTGATCTTTCCACCTCAGCCTGCTGAGTAGCTGGGATCACAGGCTGGTGCCACCACGCCCAGTTTAAAGAGCTGTTTCTTATCATTAACTGAAAATTAATCAAAAGTTGAAATAAAACATTTCTGTTCCTTGGTTAATGGAAATAGAAAAAAAAATTTTTGAAATTATAATGTGAGTCAATAGGATACAGTTTGTTTCAAAATTTTCAGCAATAGATTGTATTAACTGAGGTAAAACTGTATTGTAAATACTACAAGTTTGGTATTTATTTATTTATTTATTTTAAAGAAAGGGTCTTGCTCTTTTGCACAGGCTGGAGTGCCATGGCATGATCATGGCTCACTGCAGCCTTGAACTCCTGGGCTAAATAATCCTGCTAGCTCAGCCTCCCCAGTAGCTGGGACTACAGGAGTGAGCCACCATCTAATACTGTTGCTCTCTCAAACTCTCACGCCTAAACTCCACCACCCAGCTGGATTTGGTTTTTCTGTTGTTGTTTTTTTTAGAGATGGGGGTCTCACTTTGTTGCCCAGGCTGGTCTCAAACTCCAGGCCTCAAGAGATTGGATACCTTGGCCTCCCAAAATACTGGGATTACAGGAGTGAGCCACCGTGCTGGGCCAATATTTTTTTTAATGTACTTAGTGCAACACCTGACAATGGAATTATGAAATGATACCTCAAGAGATGCATTTCACTGAATACAATTTACTATTAAATGCCCATATGCTGAGTTCCCAACTAGGCATTGTGAAATGACACCATCCAAGAAGGCTTTCGAACTTATGTATTATGAGAACACTGGGGCAGGGCTTTATCACCTGAGGAAAGGACGACCTAGACATGGATCAATATCCATCTGTAGAGCGTTATCGCCAACACAACAGTGTCCGATGGCAGGGCTGTATGTCTCATCTGCACATTTCCACTGCTCCTGCTTCTCCTGAGCTCCTCTATTGGTAGTAGTTATTTTGGGAGGAGGCCTAATTTATCCAAAGCAGAGGATTTGTTTTCTAGTCAGCAGATGCTTTCAAGATGTAATTTAACTGTCAATGAAAAATAAATAAAAGGTGTTGCAAATTCTGTAAGATCTTAGCAATTCATAGAAGCTCTGTTGTTATTGAATGTATCTCCCTTTCAGTTGCCTGGGGAACTGCATTTTAATGTCACACATCAAGCAGCTCTTTCCAGAATGTAATTGTAGTTTTTCTGATGCCATGGTTAAAGCTGTTCAAATGTTTGGCTTCTGGCAAATATTTTCTAACATCATTCATGACACTGATGGATCTGAAGCAATTTTAATACATTTTTAAATCTCACTAACTTATTAAATAACCAGAGAAAGAATCCTATATAAATTGAAAATATCTTCATTACCAGAAGAAGTGTCTAGGAAGATACATGTGAGTCTGTAATGATATGAGGTTTTCATGACTATGATTGCTTCATTGCAGGATAGCCTATTAGAGGCCAGTCACGATGTCTCATCAGGGTATGCCATATACCAAGATGAAGCCCTATACCAGATGGACCGTTGGTTTCTAGAAGTCACTGCTAGATGCTTATCCCAATATCATTTCTCCCCTTCTTTTACTAAAGGATCTCCAACTTAGTTCAGAGAGGCCTGGACTTAGTTCAGTACACTTGGACTTGACTTTAAAAAAACACACACACATTTTCCAAGTTCCCTGCAGTTACAATGACCACATGACATAGTTCTGTCCAATCAGTTATCAGTAGAAATTGCTGGATGGCACTTCTGGGAAAGGCCCTTAAAAGGGGGCAGATTGTGCTCAGCTGATAGGTCCCCTTACGCCCTTCACATCCTTCTCTTGCCAGGAGCACAGAGGCCATGCTAGAAGTGGATTTGCCATCTCGAGGCGAGGAAGTCACAAGAACATGCTCAGGATGACTGAGCAGAAATATGGAAATATGCCGAGCCCCTGACGACACAGCAAAGCCTCCATCCAGCCCTGGGCCACCTCGGTCCAGACTTCTCATCACTCGAGAAAAATAAAGCAATTTGTTGTGCCAGTTTATTGAGTGTTTGAATCCCTGTCATTCGCAGCCAAACACAATCACTAACTGATACAAAATGAAATTAAACCAGATAACAATGGATATAATTAGCAAGTCAAATTTTTATTGATAACTCTACTGTATCAGTAGTCATACACCCACCACTAACGTGACAGTTTGAGTAAGAATTCCCTGATATAATACAAAATATAACAACATCATTCTAGATAATTGAAAAGTAAATTATCAGGCAACCTTTGGCCATATTCCACTCTAGCCCCACTTGGGTCCCGCCAGAGGCTGGGTCCCTCTCAAATCAATTCCCTCTTCTCAAGGTTAGCCCTATTTGTCTAAGTCCTTCCTACCAACGCAACGACCGTAATTCCTGTCCATTTGTTGTATAAATTAGTTCATCGGTCACTCTGGCCCCAGCCTACCTCAGCCCTGAAGGTCATGTACTTTCCACCCTCTAAAAGATATTTTGCTTATTACAGATAGTTCTCTCCTGCACCACTGCTGCAGAATTCTGTATTAATTCAGACTACCATTTTACCTCTACTGCATATGTTATCTCAAAATCTTGAAGCTTCCTCAACCAACTTTTGGCTATTTGTTGAAGTTCTATATCACCTAATATCTGTGAAAAAGCTTGATCCATCACAGAAACTATTGACTAAAAATGTACGGATCGAGTTTATTTAAAGTCCTAACAATTTCTCAATCCTCCATCTGTATAATATATGTTGCTTTTCTATGTCTAAGGAATACGATAATTAATACTGATATAATATCTATTTGTTTATACCCATCTCATCCCATGAGAAAATTCTGAGTTAATGTGCAGTTCTGCTCAGGTATTAGATTAACATTTTCATAAGGAATGCTAGTGACAAAAACAGTTGAATTTTAGGCTGGTAGGGAGGTATTTTTGAGCAGGAAAGCCTGAGCGACCCTCAGTTTCCAACATATTAAGAAGTCCTGGGCCAGGCATGGTGGCTCATGCCTGTAATCCCAGCACTTTGGAAGGCTGAGGTGGGCAGGCCACTTGAGCTCAGGAGTTTGAGACTAGCCTGGGCAACGTGGTGAAACCCAGTCTTTACAAAAAAAATACAAAAAAATTAGCTGGGCATGGTGGCGCATGCCTGTAGTCCCAGCTCCTGTTCAGTCATTGAATGGAGCTGACTTTGCCTTTCATGAACAATGAGGTGTGGGGAGGATGAGATTTGGAATGAGAGGATGAGATTTGGAGGATGAGATTTGTCTAATTTTATGGAATTAGACAAAGCGGCACATTCCAGCACAGCAGTAAGTCCTAGGCCTTGGGAAATAGCATCCTGTAGGTCTGCATATTTGCAAAGTTGTGGAGAATCTAAAAGGAAAATTGTGTAAACTGTCTTCTCCAAGGCTACCTCATTTTCTTTAACTCACTGGTTTATTTGACCTGTTTCATTCCTTTTGACTTCTTTCACACCTGTCCAAATCTGCTTGTCTCACTTTTATTATATATATAATATTATTATTTTAAAAAATAAAAAATACTTCCAAATTGGTGTGCTTTTATAAATATGCATATATAAATATGCAAAATGTTCTGATTGCTCTACATAGGCAGTTATAAATTTTATTTTATTTATTTATTTTTTGAGATGGAGTCTCGCTCTCTCCCCCAGGCTGGAGTACAGTGGTGTGATCTTGGCTCATTGCAACCTCTGCCTCCCGAGTTCAAGTGATTCTCCTGCCTCAGCCTCCTGAGTAGCTGGGATTACAGGTGCATGCCATCACGTCCAGCTAATTTTTTGTATTTTTAGTAGAGATTGGGTTTCACTATGTTAGCCAGGCTGGTCTGGAACTCCTGACCTCAAGTGATCTGCCTGCCTCAGCCTCTCAAAGTGCAGGAATTACAGGGGTGAGCTACCACACCCGGCTATAAATTTTAATAAATGGGTTTGGAAGATATAGTTTAATTAGAAGATTAATGAGACCTTCCAGAATGTTAACACAATAGGAGCGTGTGTTTGAACAGTATATGCCAAACTTCAGTCATTCAAGTACCATCTGGCTCTCTGATTGTGCCTATTTCTGAGGATATTTTAAAAGCTCCAGGATGTACAACATACAACCAAAACCTTGGAGGGAAGAACAGAAATGTTCCCAGCCTTGTATGTTGTAATCACCAACCTTAAATACACTCAAACTGTGAAAGAGAACAGGCCTTTTTGTGGCCAGGCTGGGGAATGGCATCCAACTGAACATAGATCAGATGGAAATCAAGAAATGATCAGAAAGCAAAGAAACTCAACCCTCACCCCATTGTCCCCTCATCACACTTCCTCAAGCCAAGTGAGAAAGACACAGTAAGCGCTGGGCTAATCCTGTCCTTAAATGGAAATCTGAGCAGTGGCAGACAGTGAAAAGAAAGGGGGCCTTTGTAAAGAGACTCTGAAAGTCACCCGTTCTGATTTTGGCAAAGGTGCAGAGAAGGAAAACAATTTGGCATTTATACAGGCCTGGGTGGAATCCTAGTTTAGTCACTTATTAGAAGCTATTTTACCATGGACAGATCCCTTAACTACTCTGTACATAATTTTCATCCTCTAGAAAATAAGAGCAATCTGCTGAGTGCAGTGACTCATGCCTGTAATCCCAGCACTTTGGGAGGCTGAGGGAGGAGGATCACATGAACTCAGGAGTTCAAAACCAGCCTGGGCAACATAGCGAGACCCCTGTCTCTAGTAAAAATAAAATAAAATAAAATAATATATAGCCAGGCATGGTGGCAGCTGCCTTGAGCTGTGATCACACCACTGCACTCCAGCCTGGGTGACAGAGTGAGACCCTGTCTCAAAAAGGAAGGAAGCAAGGAAGGAAGGAAGGGAGGGAGGGAAGGAGGGAGGCAGGCCACTGGGCGCTGTGGCTCATACCTGTAATCCCAGAGGTTTTGGGAGGCCAAAGCAGGTGGATCGCTTGAGGTCAGGAGTTCAAGACCAGCCTGGCCAATGTGGTGAAACCTCATCTCTACTCTCCACTAAAAATACAAAAATTAGCTGGGTGTGGTGGCATGCACCTGTTAATCCCAGCTACACAGGAGACTGAGGCAGGTGTGGTGGTACACGCCTGTTAATCCCAGCTACACAGGAGACTGAGGCAGGAGAATTGCTTGAACCTGGGAGGCAGAGGTTGCAGTGAGCCAAGATCACACCACTGCACTCCAGCCTGAGCGACACAGCGAGACTCCATCTCAAAACACAAAAAGAAAAAGAAAAATGGGACTAATAATACAATAATACCCTCCTTGCAAAGTTGTTAAATGCAAAGTTGTTAACGTGATTTCTAAAAATACAATGTATGTTATATGATTCCATTTATATAAATTTCACAAACACTTTGGGAAGCCAAGGCAAGAGGATTGCTTGAGTCCAGAAGTTCAAGACCAGCCTGGGCAACATAGTGAGACCCCATCTCTATAAAAATTTTAAAAATAAATAAATTGTCAAAAACAGGGATATTAGTCTGTGATGTTGCAAGTTAGGATAGTGCCTATGTCTGAGGGGAGAGGAGGGTCTTGCTTGGGAGAGGCACCTTGTGAACTTCTGAAGTATGGGCAGGGACTTGGAAGGAAGGGATACGGGGCTTCACTTTGTGATAGTTCACTGAGATTTACATTTATGTTGTGGACAATTTTCTGTATACAAATATGCTTGAATTTTGTTGATGTTGGAAGAAATAACACATATAATGGCTTAGCACTGTGCCCAACATATTCTAGGTGCTTGGTGAATGACACTTGTTATTTGTCATTCATTCTAGATGGCAAAGCCTGTTGAAAGATGTGTAATTGATAAATCAATAAGAACGAAATCCAATTTTAAAATTTCCAATAGTTTGTGCTTCTGTAACATGTCATTGACAGCCCACATGGAAATTTGAGAAGTATTGTTATGAGCATCAGAGAGGGGTGTAACTGGAAGCTGTGAAAATTCACATCTGAGGGCAGAGAGAAGAGGCTCCATTTTGCTATTATGTAGCCCTCCTAGTTCCTGTGTCCCATTGGAGTTGCTCTGAAACCTTCATCTCTAGTCTGTGATCCACCCACCATTTAGGTCTGCATGTGTCCATTTTAAATTAAATTTGAGTTCCCACTATGTAATTTTCCCATTGAGAAGCTGGGGCATGCAAAACCCTGTCTATCTCATCAAATCCTCATTAGTGGTCTGTTTCTTGCAAATCATGGAAGAAGGCATTTACAATGAAATTCTCATTTTCTTTTTTTTTTTTTTTTTTTTTTATTGTTCCAGCTTTTTTTTTTTTTTTTTTTTTTTTTTTTTTTTTTTGAGATGGAGGAGATGGAGTCGTGCTCTGTTGCTAAGGCTGGAGTGCAGTAGGGCATCTCAGCTCACTGCAACCTCCACCTCCCAGGTTCAAGCGATTCTCCTACCTCAGCCTCCCAAGCAGCTGGGACTACAGACATGAGCCACCACGCCCAGCTAGTTTTTGTATTTTTAGTAGAGACAGGGTTTCACCATACTGGCCAGGCTGGTCTCGAACTCCTGACCTAGTGATCCACCCGCCTCGGCCCCCCAAAGTGCTGGAATTACAGGCGTGAGCCACCACTCCTGGCCATTTGGATGATAGTAATTGGAGGATTCCACAAAATGGGGTAGAGAATACCCAGAAACATACTTACCTTTGACTCTTAACTGTCCTTACCCTCCCATCCAAGCTTCTCAGACTGACTCCTTCTAATGTGTCTAGACTAAACTGAAACTTTACCTGTTGAAAATAAAGTAGACAGTTATCAAGGAGCAAAAACACATGTTTAAACAAGTTTTGAAGATTATCTTAATGGGGCTTAGTTTATACCCCAGGGTAAAAGTGGATCTGATCTTTGTTATCAGCTGAAAGGAACAGATTGGTGTAAGTCGTCCAGCTTAATTTTTTTTTTTTTTTTTTTTTTTTTGAGATGAAGTTTTACTCTTGTTGCCCAGGCTGGAGTACAATGGCACGCTATCTTGGCTCACCGCAACCTCCGCCTCCTGGGTTTAAGTGATTCTCCTGCCTTGGCCTCTGGAGTAGCTGGGATTACAGGCACCCGCCACAACGCCCACTAATTTTTTGTATTTTTAGTAGAGATGGGGTTTCACCATGTTGGTCAGGCTAGTCTCGAACTCCTGACCTCAGGTGATCCACCCGCCTTGGCTTCCCAAAGTGCTGGGATTACAGGCGTGAGCCACCCACCGAGCCCGGCCCCAATTTAAATAAATAAAAATAAATAAATATGATTCGTGGGGAGAGGGACAAGACAAATTATCAGGAAACTAGTGGGAAATTGCATTTATAATCATGGCGTCTGGGAAATTTCCTAAACCCCTTGGGAGGTAAGGGTTGATATTTCCATTTTGAAGAGGAAGAAACTGGTTTTTACTTGGAAAGTATCAATAATTTGTTCAGTCAAAGGCTGCCCTCCAAAGCCCCAGCTGGACCAAGCCACCATTCTGGCCCCCAGGGGATAAAAGGAGGGTGAAATCAACAACAATATCTCTTTCCAGAGCTCCCTTCTGACCTCCGATTGGCTCTGGCAGATCCAGGATTGACAACCAGGAGCCCAGATGTTCACCTGGAGCTTTCTTTCACACAGTCGGCCTACTCCCTCTTGTCTTTTTCCAAGATCCCAGCATCAAGCCAAATTCTAGCGGGTGTCCACCCATTTCCATATATATCATCAATATCCACCTATACTTTTGTCCAGACAGATCGACTTGTGGCAAATCTCTTCCATCTCCCCTTTTACAATTGGCCTGCTCTGTCTTTACCAAAAGAAAGTCATCGGCTTCAGGCATCCCATATCTATCTATGATACACTGCCCCAGGCACCCTGCGAAAGTAGCAGTTCAGAATGTTGCTATCTGCTTGGGGAGTAACAATAACAACTGAGTAATGTATTCATTTGCAAGTTAAGCTGCTCTCAATTCTTTGCTTTCACCAAAACCAAAAGAGCATCTAATCATGTTGTCAGCTAATAGATCATGTAAGATAATTTTTAATATATTATGTAATTTTTACAGATATATACAATTTTTCATAGAAGCAAGGTAAATAATAACTCCTGCTGTTCCCATCTATTCAGTACTTTTGTCTTTAAATACAAAAATTGGAACAGAATTGATTATGAATATTTTCTCATTCTAGCAATAAACAATATTTATCCATGGCTTCATGAATGAAGTGGGAGGCAAGACCAGTTCTTTTTGTTAAGAAATGGGTTTCCAAAAGAATTGTACTGTTCAGTAAATATAAAAATTTGTGATATGTTTATTTTGTTTTGATGCAATATATACTACTAATAATGAAAAGATAATCCAGAATAACTTCAGTAACACTTTAGAGCCTTATGGTCACAGTAACTAGTTTAAATTTAAATTTATGCATAAATACTTTTTGCAGAGAGGGTCATCTGAGACAATAAGAGAAATTTAGATAAAGTTAGGTAGAGGAAAGAGAAATAGAAATACAAATTTAAGAAGAAAAATGAAAAAAAGCAAGAGCTTACTCAATGATTTGTATAACTGGATGATGGTAGGGAACAAAGTGCTATAGTATTTACATTCCATTGACTATTCTAAAAATGTGTTATAATTTTGCTTTAAAGTCAGTATTTAGAAGACACTGCAAATTATACCTTTAACAATTATTTAATCTTATAGAACTTTCAGTTATCAATCTAACAACGAGTGTGTGAGGCAGAGGAGGGTAGGCAGAGGACACATAGGTTTCTATAATAATTCTTTTTTTTTTTTTTTTGAGACAGAGTCTCCCTCAGTTGTCCAGGCTGGAGTGCAGTGGCCCAATCTCGGCTCACCGCAAGCTCTGCCTCCTGGGTTCACGCCATTCTCCTTCCTCAGCCTCCCGAGTAGCTGGGACTACAGGTGACCGCTACCATGCCCGGTTAATTTTTTGTACCTTTAGTAGAGATGGGTTTTCACCGTGTTAGCCAGGATGGTCTCGATCTCCTGACCTCGTAATCTGCCCACCTCAGCCTCCCAAAGTGCTGGGATTATAGGCGTGAGCCACTGCGCCCGGCCATGGTTTCTATAATTCTTTTGGAGGTACCTGAGCAAAAAAATGTTTGGCGATAGCCACTGTGGGATTTGGAGACTCAGGTGTCAGAATGTATCCTCACTTCCCTAGACTCGCATGCCGCAGTACTGTAGCCACTAGCCATGTGTGCCTGTTGAGTGCCTGGGAAATGGTTAGCCTGAATGAGATGTGCACAGTATGTATAAAACCTATCCCAGGTTTCAAAGACTTTGTATTAAGGAACAAAGAATGCAAAACATCTCAGATAATTTTTATACTGATTACATATTAAATGATAATATTTTGGATATATTGGGTTAAATAAAATGTATTATCAAAATTAATGTCACTTATTTCTTTTTTATGTGACTAACAGACAATTTTAAATTACATACCTATAGGTGGTTTCCATCTGTGGTTCATGTGATATTGCTTTCTTTTTTTTTTTGAGATGGAGACTTGCTGTGTCATCCAGGTTGGAGTGCAGAGGTGCAATCTTGGCTCACTGCAACCTCCGCCTCCTGGGTTCAAGCGATTCTCCTGCATCATCCTCTTGAGTAGCTGGGACTACTGGCGCCCGCCACCACGCCCAGCTAATTTTTTGTAATTTTAGTAGAGACAGAGTTTCACCATGTTGACCAGGCTGGTCTTGAACTCCCAACTTCAAGTGATCTGCCCGCCTTGGCCTCCCAAAGTGCTGGGATTACAGGCATGAGCCACCATGCCTGGCCTCATGTGATATTTCTGTTGCACAGTACTGTGTCTAGACAAATGTTTCTCAGACCTCAGAAATTACTGTAGCTCTTCAAGATTTTTGCAATATCTGCTTTACTGATGGTAATACTATGGAATTATGAAGTTATTATTTTTCACTTTACGTTGACTGTCATTTTAAATTAAAGTTATTTTAAAAGGAAGCTATAGATCATGGACTTAATATATTAGCTCAAGTTGTTAATACACATTAAATATATAACTCTTGAAGTTTTAAAAAAGTCTGTCTCTCAATGTATCTCTGAAACCATGACATGCTGCAGGAGTAACACGCCAACCGTACATTGGGAAACCTTGCCCTGGACAGAAGAAGAGGGATTTAGGGGGAATTTCCTTGGGTGGTGGAAGCTCTTGGCCTACTCCTAAGCAGTGCTATTCCTGGCCACCAGAGAACTGGCCACCCACAGCTATGACCTTGGCAGCAGCTGTGAGACAGAGCAGAATCTGAGCTTCAAAGGAGGGATGGAATTGCATGCCTTACAGAGACCCTAAGACAACTCTAAGAGACACTTAGACAACGAGCATTTCAGTGGCAATCAGATGGACTGAATAATAAAGATCTTTCTCTGTTTTCCATACATCCCAAAAGCAGCCCCCCAACTCCTCATTCTGGTGTTGTCCTCAAAGGAAAGATTGCCCTACCCTGACACATAGGGTTTGAAGTCAGGTTAAATTTGATTTAGAAAAATAATGTGAGTCTTACCCCCCAAGATTGTGGAATAAAATTCATATCTGCAACATGGGTGCCATGATCCCCATATATATATAAATGAAGCTCAGATGGCTTAAGTGACTTCCCAGCATCATTACAGTTAACAAGCGACAGCCTGCTGGCTCCAAATCTGGAAGCCTTGTTATACCCATTTGCTCCTGCTTTTTTACAATAGGCATCATGGACACAACAGAGACATGGCTCTGCCCTCCACACACTTGAAATCTAATTGGGACCCCAAATATTTTTCCCTATTATGTATTAGGAAAACACCAGAAAATGTTTTCACTGGCAAACATAAATCCAGTTCCCACAAATGGAATCTAAGGACATGTTCAGCATCCTTCCATTCCCCACAAATTCCTTGTTGTTATTTATTTTAATTTAATATTTAATAGAGACAGGGTCTCATCATGTGGCCCAGGCTGGTCTCAAACTCCTGGCCTCAAGGGATCCTCCCAACCCAGCCTCCCAAAGTGCTGGGACTACAGGCAAAAGTGACCATGCCCAGCCATTTATTTTATTTTAATATTTTCCTCTGACCACAAGGAAATGATCATTTGGCAGCTGTGGTAACAAAAGCCCAGGCCAAAGTCTGAGAGACCTGGCGTCCAAATCCCAGCTCTGCCCTTTACTGTGTGACTTTGGGGAAATCTTTAATCTCTCTGGGCTGCAATTTCCTCACTTGCAAGAAGAAAAAAGTTGTTTTAAAAAATTAGAAATAATGTATGCAGGCCAGGCACTGTGGCTACCCCTGTAATCCCAGCACTTTGGGAGGCCGAGGCGGGCAGATCACTCGAGGTCAGGAGTTTGAGACCAGCCTGGCCATCATGGCAAAATACTGTCTCTACTAAAATTACAAAAATTAGCCAGGCGTGGTGATGCACCCTTGTAGTCCCAGTTACTCAGGAGGCTGAGGCACAAGAATTACTTGAACCCAGGAAGCGGAGGCTGCAGTGAGCCAAGATGGTGCCACTGCACTCTAGCCTGGGTGACAGCGAGACTCTGTCTGAAAAGAAAAAAAAAGAAATAATGTATGCAAAAGGCCTTGGTAAATATACCTAAGTGATAATATGATGATCATAGCAAATAATCATCCCTTATTCTTTTTTCTCAAAATCTTCCATCAGCTTTAATACAAAACAGGAGCAAGCCTTTCATCTAAGGAAGAATAAAAAAGGCTAAATGGCGTGTGTCTGGCTGCACCTGTCTGTTCACTTACTTAGTGTCACCATTTTCCTAGAATCAATAAGACTATTTGCCCCTGGACATAGTTTCCCAGCAACACACATCTTGAACCAATTCAGGTGAATTTCCTCTGTCATTTATAGTCACCTGGCTTCTGCATCAAGTGGCTCTTTGCAGACCTCCATAAATATTAGTATTATGCCTGCTTAAGGGAAACGAGCAAATGTTAGGTTTATACACTGCCTTTCTCTTGGGATTTTATAATACTAAGCAAAGAGCCATCAGCTGAGGCTGCCACATTCTCTTTGAAGGCTGTTGGGTGGGTTTTTTTGTGCCTTGAAAACAGAGCAGAAGAACAGATTTATCTCCAGGGTTTTCTGATCCTATGGGAAAGGAGTAGTCCTTACTCAACAACCATTGTTAATAATCAGGAGAGAGACCTAGGAAATAATACGATTTTCCCACACAAGGGTCTAACCTGACATTTTCTTTCTTCCCACTGAGAGCAGGCCGGCAAGCACCTTTAAGGCAAAATGACAGTCAAGTTATTGCCAAACCTTTTAGCAAATAGTGTATGAATTTTTTGTTTTAAGTGTAAATATTATTTATTTTAAATTCTCTTTATCCTTCCAAGCCTGATTTTTAAAAAAATTTATGTTGTTTGAATCCCCACAGGCGGGACATTCACTTTGATATTCATTAAGTGGGTTTTTGTGATTGCTAAGCAAGCTTTTCATATGTTTAACAACAATAAAGTGTTTTTAATTAGAAAAATAATGACAATTATTTTAAATTGAATTAAAATGTTATAATCATTGTGCTGTATTTTTAAAAATCAGTTTTCTTTTGTACAGTTATATTTTATTTTACCTTTTTTTTTTTCTTTTTGAGACAGGGTCTCTTTTTGTCACCCAGGCTGCAGTGCAGTGGCACAATCACAGCTCACTGAAGCCTTGACCTCCCAGGCTCAAGCAATCCTCCCGCCTCAGCCTCTTGAGTAGCTAGGACCACAGGCACATGCCACCATGCCCAGCTAATTTTTTAACTTTTTTTAGAAATGGGATCTCATTATATTGCCCAGGCTTGTCTCAAACTCCTGGGCTGAAGCGATCCGCCCACCTCAGCTTCCCAAAGCGGTGGGATTACAGGCATGAGCCACCATGCCTGGCCTTATTTTACATCTTTACATTTCACTGGTAACCTCCTTTTTTCTTTTATTGTCATTATTAGCACTATATTAATTTTTCCATGTTACAACAAAATTTTCATAGTTTACAAAAAGAGCTTCTTATTAAAATCTCTTATTCACAAGAGAGGTCTTCATCGTTGGCTATCACTCAAGGACAATAAGATGACCTTTGTCAGGGTCTTAAATCTGTACCAGTTATAGATAAACAAATTCTGTTTTTAAGATACTTTTAAAGATACTATTCTTCTTAGATAAAAATCTGAAGTACAGAGATATCACAAGCATGTGACCTTCGGTAAATTATTTAGCCTCTCTTAACTCCTTTATCTGTAAAGCAGGGATAATAATGAAACCCAGTTCAAACAGACCTGAGATCAGGACCTCTCACATGCTGAGCAATCAATAAAGGAATATAGGAAATGTATTTTGTTGTTGTTGTTTTTGTTTTTTTGAGACAAAGTTTCACTCTTGTTGCCCAGGCTGGAATGCAATGGTGCGATCTTGGCTCACTGCAACCTCCACCTCCTGGGTTCAAGCGATTCTCCTGCCTCAGCCTCCCAAGTAGCTGGGATTACAGGCATGCACCACCACACCCGGCTAATTTTGTGTTTTTAGTAGAGACGGGGTTTCTCCATGTTGGTCAGGCTGGTCTCGAACTCCCGACCTCAGGTGATCCGCCTGCCTCAGCCTCCCAAATTGCTAGGATTACTGGCATGAGCCACTGCACCTGGCCAGGAAATATATGTTTTAAACAAGAACTATTTCCTGTCAAAACAAATGAAAAAGAAAGCGTTGGACTTTCACTGCCAGTTACCAAATTAGAGGCCATGTGTAGGGGGCAGCCTAAAGAAATATAAGTTGACTGGGTGCAGTGGCCCATGCCTATAATCCCAGCACTTTGGGTGGATCACTTGAGCTCTGGAGTTCAAGATCAGCCTGGGCAACATGTTGAAACCCTTTCTCTATAATAAAAAAAGAAGAAAAAAAAAAAAAAAGGAAAGAAATATAAGTCATGGTACAATCCATGGAAAATGTTATCTCTTGATTCAGCAGTGCCAAGCTTGCCTTTGTCAGGAACTGCCAGCCTCCCTCTCTGGCAGAGCCACGGTCAGACAACACAGCAGCTCTCTTCCCCCACCTCGGTCAGCTCAGTGCCTCCAGGCAAGCTTGGCTGGCCTGCACCTCTCAATCGCCAGCACATCTTAAAAACTCTGTAAGACAACACACAGCTGGTTTTCTACAAAGAGCAGGACATGTTATTTTCCTTTAGCCCTCAAATGTCTAAATATTATTCCAAACAAAATTTTGTAATGAATCCCACATTTCTAATTCACTGTAAGCTGCTTTTCAAACATGCTGAAATGCCTAATGCAAAAGGGAAGAAATACTACTAGATTTTCCAGGGTTTAAAAAAAATTTCCATTTTATAATTTCAGATTTAAAGAAAATTTTCAAAAAGTCAAAGAATTCCCATATGCCCTTCAACCAGACCCTCTAGATATTAATTCCTGCTTCATCATTTGCTCTCTCATTGCCTTGAGTCAACCAATACTGTGTACAAGTTCAACATGTTTTCTTTACAGCCACTTCTCCCTGTGAACTGGGGTGCTCTCTACTGTCCTTATTTCCTATAAATTATAACCTCACATAAGCTTTAAAATATATATGTATATAAATGTTTATAGATACACACTTTTTTTTTTTTTTTTTGAGACAGGGTCTTGCCCTATCACCCAGGTTGAAGTGCAGTGGCACAATCTCAGCTCACTGCAGCCTAGACCACCCAGGCTCAAGTGATCCTCTCTCCTCAGCCTCCTGAGGAGCTGGTGCTACAGGTACATACCACCAGATCCCGCTAATTTTTAAATTATTTGTAGAGATGGGGTCTCACTATGTTGCCCACTCTGGTTAATTATAAATGTGTCACATACTGCTCAAGTATCAACCAAAGTGATACACACATATAGTTTAGAAAATCAAATAGAAAAAGATGAGCTAGGCTGGGTGCAGTGGCTCACACCTGTAATCCCAGCACTCTGGGAGGCCAGGGCGGGCAAGCTGCTCAGGCGGGTGTTGTCAGGAGTTCAACACCAGCCTGGGCAACATGGCAAAACCCCATCTCTGCAAAAAAACAAAACAAAACAAAACGAAACAAAAAGCCAGGCATAGTGGCACATGCCTGTGGTCCCAGCTACTAGGGAGGCTGAGGTGGAAGGATCGCTTGAGCCCAGGAGGTCCAGGCTGCAGTGAGCTGTGATCACACCACTGCACTCCAGCCTGGGCAACAGAGCAAGGCCCTATCGGAGAAAAAAAAAAAACAAACTTATAATGGAAAGCCATAATTCCACCCTCAGCTCTGCTCCTGAAAGGCAATATCTTTTTTTTTTTTTTTTTGAGACAGAGTCTTGCTCAGTCGCCCAGGCTGGAGTGCAGTGGCGCGATCTCGGCTCACTGTAAGCTCCGCTTCCCGGGTTCACGCCATTCTCCTGCCTCAGCCTCCCGAGTAGCTGGGACTACAGGCGCCCGCCACTATGTCCGGCTAATTTTTTGTATTTTTTAGTAGAGACAGGGTTTCACTGCGTTAGCCAGGATGGTCTCGATCTCCTGACCTCGTAATCTGCCCACCTCGGCCTCCCAAAGTGCTGGGATTACAGGTGTGAGCCACCACTCCCAGCCGAGAGGCAATATCTTTTAACCAATGCTTTCTGCTTTGATTCTTCGAGTGGTGACCACCACAACATCCTTTTTTTTTTTTTGAGACAGAGCCTTGCTCTGTCACCCAGGCTGCAGTGCAGTGGCATGATTTTGGCTTACTGCAACCTCTGCCTCCTGCATTCAAGCGATTCTTCCTGCCTCAGCCTCCCCAGTGGCTGGAATTACAGGTGCGCACCACCACGCCTAGATAATTCTTGTATTTTTAGTAGTAGTAGAGACGGGGTTTCACCTTGTTGGCCAGGCTGGTCTCAAACTCCTGACCTCATGATCCACCCGCCTCAGCCTCCCAAAGTGCTGGGACTACAGGAGTGAGCCACTGCGCCTGGCACAACATCTTTAAATCATGTGTTTCAGCTGCTATTTTTTTTTTTCCAGGTGGAGTCTCCCTCTGTTGCCTAGGCTGGAGTGCAGTGGAGCAGTCTCGGTTCACTGCAATCTCCACCTTCCAGGTAGAAGTGATTCTTCCACCTCAGCCTCCCAAGTAGCTGGGACCACAGGCACGTGCCACCACACCCAGCTAATTTTTGTATTTTTTGGTAGAGACGGGGTTTCACCATGATGGCCAGGTTGGTCTCAACTCCTGAACTCGGGTGATCCACCTGCCTCAGCCTCCCAAAGTGCTGGGATTACAGGCATGAGCCACCATGCCCTCAACTGCTATTTCTTACTAGTCAGCTTTGGACATTTACTTTTAACTTACTGCTATGAAAGACAAGAATTTAGCTCTCCCCCATAGTGCCATCACTATTCTTAGTTCTTCTACTGGTCACCTCTGTATCTTCAACCAACATGCTCACATTTTGTCCCAGCCACCGTAGAAAGTCTCACATTTTGTCCCAGCCACCGTAGAAAGCGAATTGACTTCCCACTTTGTAAGCAGAGAACATTAGCACATTAATTCCTTACCTTGTCCCTTCTAAAGACTTCCCCTCATAGGCCGGGCACGATGCCTCACACCTGTAATCCCAGCACTTTGGGAGGCCGAAGCAGGCGGATCACGAGGTTTAGACATAGAGACCATCCTGGCTAACATGGTGAAACTCCGTCTCTACTAAAAATACAAAAATTAGCTGGTTGTGGTGGCGCGTGCCTGTAGTCCCAACCATTCGGGAGGCTGAGGCAGGAGAATTTCTTGAACCCAGGAGGTGAAGGTTGCAGTGAGCCGAGATTGTGCCACCGCACTCCAGCCTGGCTCCAGAGCGAGACTCTGTCAAAAAAACAAAAACAAAAAACAAAAAAACACAGACTGCCCCTCTTTCTTCACATTGTCAAAAATGTATAACATTTTCATTCTGTTCTGTAACCACCATTGAAATGTCCATAATCTGTTCACTCCACAAGGTGGAAAACTAATAGGGAGAATTTACCTTTCTGGGACTATGTGCCCCCAGGTCACTACAGAGCAAGTGGCATGTAAGGATTCCTTCTCCCCGGGGCCAGGAGCATGATCATGTGTCACTCAGGGAGAATGTTCCTGGAGTGAAATTGAAATGGGGATTCTACTTCCACTAGACCCCTTGGTCATCCCTCATGTTTTCTGAGTTCTTAGTACTACCTGGTCATTCATTATCCTGGCATCTGTGTTTCATCTTGGCTTGCACCCTCCTTGTTGGGCTTTGTAAGTGTGCAGGACCCTGAAATGCCAGAATATGCTGCTCTGGTTCTCCTTAGAAAATGTGCTCCTGTTCTTTAGCACAGAAGCTTTCCATTTTAATTAGTTGCCAACAATGAAACAAAATCGAGATATTTCACACAAATTCTAGATTTCTGTCTTTTTAAAAATTATGATTGGTGGCCAGGTGCAGTGGCTCATGCCTGTAATCCCAGCACTTTGGGAGGCTGAGGTGGGCGGATCACCTGAGGTGGGGAGTTCGAGACCAGCCTGACCAATATGGAGAAATCCCATCTCTACTAAAAATACAAAATTAGCTGGGCGTGGTGGCTCATGCCTGTAATCTCAGCTACTCGGGAGGCTGAGGCAGGAGAATCGCTTGAACCTGGGAGGCAGAGGTTGCAGTGAGCTGAGATTGCTCCACTGCACTCCAGCCTAGGCAACAGAGTGAGACTCTGTCTCAAAAAAAAAAAAAAAAAATTATGATTGGGTAACTATGGACTTGAATTCCGTGGCGATATGCTGAGGTACAATAGTACCAGCTCTCTTCCTTCTGCCTGTGTGGACTCTGTTGGTGCTGGGTCTGCAACCCCTGAAGTTAATCTTGGCTCCAGCCCCATATCTTACTCCTGCCCTCAGTCTACATCCCTTCTCAGGGGCCGCAGGGCACACCCTGCTTTTCCTGGACCATAGCCCCGCCCTATGTATTCTTCCTTGCTACTTCCTCAACATGTGGTTCATGGTCCAGAACAGACTCAGTGGCATCCCCCGAGAACTTGTTAGAAATGCAGAATTTCGGCCAGGCGCGGTGGCTCACGCCTGTAATCCCAGCACTTTGGGAGGCCAAGGCGGGAGGATCACCTGAGTTCACAAGTCTGGCCAACATGGTGAAATCCCGTCTCTACTGAAAGAAATACAAAATTAGCCGGGCATGGTGGCAGGCGCCTGTAATCATAGCTACTTGGGAGGCTGAGGCAGGAGAATCAATTGAACCCGGGAGGTGGAGGTTGCAGTGCACTGAGACCGCGCCATTGCACTGCAGCCTGGGCAACAAGAGTGAAACTCTGTCTCAAAAAAAGAAAAAAAAAAAGGCAGAATTTCATGCCCTTCCCTAGAACTGGTACTGAATTGTAATCTGCATTGTAACAAAATCCCAGGTGACTCATGTGCCCATTAACATTTTTCTTTTCTTCTTGTTTTTTGAGAAAGGGTCTGGCTTTGTTGCCCAGGCTGGAGTGCAGTGTGATGATCTCCGCTCCCTACAACCTCTGCCTGCAGGGCTCAAGCGATCCTCCCACCTCAACCTCCTGAGTAGCTGGAACTACAGGCACATGCCACCACACCCAGCTAATTCTTTAACTTTGTAGAGGCAGGGTCTCGTCATCTGCCCTTTCTTCCTCCCTCCGTCCCTCCCCTCCCTCCCTCCCTCCCTCCCTCCCTCCTTCCTTCCTTCCTTCCTTCCTTCCTTTCTCTCTCTCTCCCCCCTCCTTTCTCTTTCTTGTTTTCCTAAATTTGTTGAATTCTCTCATGCATGGATATCCCCATCCCTTTCACTTCATCACTGATCATTGATTTTGTGGATTTACTTCTTATTTTCATTTCATTTATATTATTTAATGGCATCTCTAGAAAGGCAAAGCAAAAATTTTGTGTGATCAGGATTCAGAAGTGATTTGCCAGTTTTCAGAGACAGGTCTTAAAACACTGGAGTAATAGAAGATTTTACCAAGCTCTGTTTTTGTTTTGTTTTGTTTTGTTTGCTTCCTTGTTTGTATTTTGCAGTTCGCCTCTCAATAAGAACACAAATGTGAGAGGGGATGACAGATGCTTATGATCTTAATGGAACAATTCCTCATGTGGATGCAGGAGTCTCCTAATGCTCTTTAGTTGATTATGTTACACCTGGAAAATTCAGAAATGCTGCTGCCTGTAAGACCAGATCAGGGGCCACCATTTTGCTAGAAATACTGGAAATTTCTAGCAAACCGAAAACATTAAAAAGCATTAAAAAACCAAACTGGAAATTACAGTAAAGACAAAGGGAATGGAAGAGCTCAGCAGAGAGGTGCAGAACCATGTTTCTTTGTTGTTCTAGCTATATTTTTATTTTTAGCACCACAACTGCTACTGTACATTTGTCCCAGCCAGTCATCCAAGTATTTGTAGAAATTAACTGCAATGTTATGAATGTTTCACAGATGGATGAGCTAAAGCTGATGAGAAAACAAAGGGGTTCTGATCTTGTCACCATTTGGGGGCTCTGAGTTTTATCTAGCTAAAAATAAATATGTTTTCAATCAGAAACTACTGTGGAGACATAAGATATATATATATCTTATGTGTTTTAAGACCTGTCTCTGAAAACTAGCAAATCACTTGCTGAATCCTGACCACACAAAATTTTTCCTTTGCCTTTCTAGAGATGTCATTAAATAATATAAATATATATATTTATATATATATATGTATTTTTTTTTCTGCTAGAAACATAATGCCCAACTAAAAGTGGCTTAAACCAATGGTTCTTAAAATTGACTGCATGTCAGAATCACCCAGAAGGCGTGGCTCCCACCTGGTGAGACCTGATTTCATTGGCATGGATATTGTCCTGGGAATTAAGAGTGATTCTCATGTGCAGCCAAGGCTGAGAACCACTGGCTTAAACACTACATTTACTGTTTCACTTCACCAGAAGTCTGGAGGCGGTATTATAGGCATGGACTCAAGCACTTTCTAACTTTCTCCTTAGTCATTCTCAGCCTGTTGTCAATGTCTCCACATTGGCACAGATGACTTCTAGAGCGCTGAACATAAAGGGTTCAAATACAGCAGGCAAAGTGAGGTCAAAAGCACTTCCTCTGCTGGGTGTGGTGGCTCACACCTTTAATCCCAGCACTTTGGGAGGCTGATGCTGGAGGATTACTTGAAGCCAGGAGTTTGAGACTGCAGTGAGCTAGGATCACACCACCACACTCCAGCAGCCTAGGCAACAGAGTGAGACCCTGACAAAAAAAAAAAAAAAAAAAAAAGAAAAAGAAAAAAAAAAAAAGAAAGAGAGAGAGAGAGAGACGGAAAAAACGGTACTTACTTTTCATACTTGTCTTTCTAGGTCAGCAAGCAAGAAAAACCTTCTTAAAAGCCCTGATTGCTCCTTATTTCATTGGCTAGAACACTGTCACCCATAGACCAATTACTGGCAAAAAGCAATGGGATTGCCATAATTGGCTTATATCAGTTACTTTGTTGCTGTTAGGAAACAAAAGGAGGGTTCCATTAAACTAAGAACAGAAAAATAACTATTAGGTGGACAACCAACAATGTATCTCTGTTACCTTGTTATCTGAAATAAATGAGCAAAAACTCATCATTAACCATCAGTCTCCACTGAAACCAATTTTAGTTTTTTATTTTCATTTTAGAGCATTTTTATTTGTTTTTTGTTTGTTTGTTTGTTTGAGATGGAATCTCGAGTGCAGTGGTCCCATCTTGGCTCACTTCAACCTTCACCTCCTGGGTTCAAGTGATTGTCCTGCCTCAGCCTCCCGAGTAGCTGGGATTACAGGCACCCACCACCATGCCTGGCTAATTTTTGTATTTTTAGTAGAGACAAGTTTTCACCATGTTGA
This sequence comes from Macaca thibetana thibetana, assembly GCF_024542745.1. Lineage (NCBI taxonomy): Eukaryota > Metazoa > Chordata > Mammalia > Primates > Cercopithecidae > Macaca > Macaca thibetana. The sequence continues at coordinate 52,808,990 of NC_065584.1, read as the reverse complement.
CCAGGCTGGTCTTGAACTCCTGACTTTAAGTGATCCACCCATCTTGGCCTCCCAAAGTGCTGGGATTACAGGCAGGAGCCACCACACCTAGCCTCTGTTTGTAAGAACTAGTTTTTTATGGCTCTAATTCTTTCTTGGAGTTCTTCCAAAGAACAAGAGAAATTTACTTAAACAGCTAGAAAAAAAATACTGTCTTGAGATTGCCTTATGGATTCATTGATGCTTTTATAAATCCAAGATACATTATGGGATCTTACTGATCTTGTTTTTCATATTTCATATTTTGCTATTTCATGATTTAAGGAATTATTTTATCATATGTTTTAATCTTTTCCATATATATCTGGAATATATATTATATATATTATATGTGTGTGTGTGTGTGTGTATGTGTGTGTGTGTGTGTGTGTGTATATATATATATATATATATTTTTTTTTTTTTAAACAGAGTCTCTCTCGTCAACCAGGCTGGAGTGCAATGGTGCACGATCTTGGCTCACTGCAACCTCTGCCTCCTGGGTTCAAGCGATTCTTCCTGCCTCAGCCTCCTGAGTAGCTGGGATTACAGGCACCCGCCACTGTGCCTGGCTAATTTTTGTATTTTTAGTAGAGGCGGGGTTTTGCCATGTTGGCCAGGTCCCAGTCATATTTTTAACGTGACTGAATTATAAGAAAATATAAAATAATGGAATCACCTAAAAGGGTGATATGATGGCAAAAAATAAAAATAAATTGCTATCCTTTTGTTTTCTTTTTTCATTGCCCAAGTATTACATCATTTTCCAAGAAAGTATAAAAGAAGACTAGAGAAACCATCTTTATAGTTTGCCTTACAATTTCATAGAAGTTGAGAATTCAGAATTTTTATTTTCCATCCACAGTGGCAAAGAGAACTGACTGAGGAAGACATTTTGATATTATTAGATAAATCAGAAGATGAGCGTAAAGAGACAGCAGCACTCTGGACTCAATGATGATGGTGATCTCAGATTACCAGAGACAGGAATGGTCTCAAACTCAAGAATAAATAAGTGACTTACATATTTCTAAGGACAAAAAGGAAATGTACTTTCAGCCAATTAGTTATTCAACAGAAAGCACTTCATCATGTAATGTTTTGAGACAAGATCCTGAAACATCCTGTTTTGCTAAAAGGATCTCCTTCCTTCCTTCCTTCCTTCCTTCCTTCCTTCCTTCCTTCCTTCCTTCCTTCCTTCCTTCCTTCCTTCCTTCCTTCCTTCCTTCCTTCCTTCCTTCCTTCCTTCCTCCCTCCCTCCCTCCCTCCCTCCCTCCTTCTCTCCCTCTCTCTTTCTTTCTTTCTTTCTTTCTTTTTGAGACAGGGTCTGGCTCTGTTGCCCAGGCTAGAGTGCAGTGGCAAGATCACAGCTCACTGCAACCTCTGCCTCCTGAGCTGAAGCGATTCTCCTGCCTCAGCCTCCCAAAGTGCTGGGATTACAGGCGTGTAATCTTTTAAAATGTTTGTGGACCAGCATTTACTTGAAACAAAGGTGTACTGTTTAAATTCTTGTTAACATTTCTATTACAGTTTTTTTTTTTAACTGTCCTTTTATTATTCCAAAAATTAAGCATAAAATGACTACAAAACAGTGATGACTATTTTCCTTGGTATACTGACAAAGATTACTCAGATTATCAGTTGTGGGCTCAGAATCCTTTATCAGTGTCCACAGGAGAAATATACTGATGACCTTGTTTAGGATATGTACTGTGGCAGGTTCTGAAGATACAAAAAAAATACATCTGTTCCTGAAGAGCTTTTGCCCATGCTGGGGAGTCAGGAATACAAATTATCTCCCAGTAGCTACAAATGCCACATTAGGGTTTTATTTATTTTATTTTAATTTTATGTTTTATTTTATTATATTTTATTTTATGAGTGTCTCTGTCTAAGGTAGGTGGATCACTTGAGGCCAGGAGTTCAAGACCAGCCTGGCCAACATGGTGAAACCTCATCTCTACTAAAAATACAAAAATTAGCCGGGTGTGGTGGCACACGCTTATAATCCCAGTTACTCAGGAGGCTGAGGTAGGAGAATTGCTTGAACCTGGGAGGTGGAGGTTGCAGGGAGCGGAGATCGTACCACTGCACTCCAGCCCAGGCAACAGGGCGAGACTCTATATGAAGAGAAAAAGAAAAAAAAAAATTTTTTTTTTTTAAATAGAGACACTCTGCTGTCCAAGCTGGAATGTGGTAGCACATTAGGGCTCACTGCAGCCTTAACTTCCAGAACTCAATCAGTCCTCTCACCTCAGCCTCCCAAGAAGCTGGGACTACAGATATATGCCACCACACCTGGCTAATTTTTCATTTTTGGTAGAGATAGGGTCTCATTATGTTGTCCAAGTTGTTCTCAAACTCCTGGGCTCACATCAGCCTCCCAAAGTGCTGGGATTACAGGTGTGAGCCACTATGCCTGGCCTTCATCTTTAACTTTGATAACTAGTAATCTGCTCTTTATCTCTATAATTATTTCATGAATGTTATGTGAATTAAATTCTGTAGTTTATATTCCTTTGAGATTGGCTTTTTTCACTCAGCATAATGTCTTTGAGGTTAATCCAAGTTGTGGAGTGTATCAACAGTTTATTTCTTTTTGTTACTGAACAGTATACCATGATATGAATGTACTATAGTTTGTTTAACCATTAACACATTGAGGGACATTTGAGTAGTTTTCAGTTTGGTACTATTACAAATAAAGCTGATATGAACAGTCATGTACAAGTCCCTGTGTAAAAATAAGTTTTCATTTCTCTGGGATAAATACCCAAGAGGGCAATTGCTGGGTTGTATGTTAAATGCATTCTAGTTTTGAAAGAAACTGCCAGACTATTTCCTAGAGAGGCTGTACAGTTTTACATTCCTGCCAGCCATATATAAGCGATCCCGTTTCTCTGCATCCTCACTTGTATCAACAGCATTTGGTATCACGATTTTTCATTTTGGCTTTTCTGAAAGGCCTATAGTAATATCTCCCTGTAGATTCAATTTGCATTTCTGTAATGGCTAGTGATATTGAACATCTTTTCACGTGTTTATTTGCCAGTTGTATAACCTTTTACTGAATGACTGTGCATGTCTTTTCCTTAGCTTCTAATTGGATTATGTTTTGGTTTTGTTTTTTAATGTTGAGTTTGAGAGTTCTTCATATACTTTAGATACACCCAGCTACTATTTTTAATCAGCTGCTATAACATTTCATATGTGGGGTAAATGATGTCATATAGAGGCTCTATCTCACCAAACCACATTACTACTCCTCCCTCTTTGGAAACACCGTCTATATCAATTCCAATCCAGTCTTCAGAGAAGAACACTCTTTTTGAGGGGCCAGTTCCAATCTTGGCCAAATGTTTCATTTGCCATTAATCTGCTCCAAGAATAGAATGCCAACTCTTCATCCTTCTTTCTCTAGGTTTTTTTGTTATCAGAGCCACAAAAGCAGCTGCGACAATATTGAGGTGATAATTTTTCAGTTTGTTTTTATTTTTTTTCCCCACTTTTCCAACTTTCACTGGATTGGTTTTCTCTGCCTTTATATGACCATGCAGTTTAGTTCTGCAGATGAATGAATTTGGCTTCTGTGTCCAAATTCCAGACAAATGGGAGAGATATTAGAACCCCCAATATTGTGGTCAATTGCACTTCTACTAGCACAGCTGTGGCCAGAGGAAGTGATGGCAAGAGATATGTAGGCTATCCTTCTGGAGATGTGGACTGTGCAGGTTGTCTGAGGAGGTCTGAGTAGGAAATTATTGTCCCTTTTATTACAAGGATCATAAATAATGGGAAGTCAGAGAGGTTAAGTGGTCCCCTGAGGCCACATATCCCCAGTGGTAGAGCCAAATATAAACCCTAAGCCTATCAAACTCCAAAGCTTGTACTGTATCGATTAAGCCAATCAACTCACCAGCATGGTTTTTTTTGCTCTCAAAAACCTGGGTCTCTTGGTGAGATAAGCAAGTATCCACAATTACAAAAGAGACACATAAATTCTGACAGAAATATGTAAGGAGAAAGCAGAAGATAGAGATCTATTAAATTAATTTGCAGGGCTGGAAATTTTTTTTTTTTTTTTTTTTTTTTTTGAGACGGAGTCTCACTCTGTCACTCAGGCTGGAGTGCAGTGGCGCAATCTCGGCTCACTGCAAGCTCTGCTTCCTGGGTTCACGCCATTCTCCTGCCTCAGCCTCCAGAGTAGCTGGGACTACAGGCGCCCACCACTATGCCCAACTAATTTTTTTTGTATTTTTAGTAGAGACAGGGTTTCACCGTGTTAGCCAGGATGGTCTCAATCTCCCGAACTCGTGATCCGCCCACCTTGGCCTCCCAAAGTGCTGGGATTACAGGCATGAGCCACCGCATCTGGTCTGGAAAATTTTTTTTAAAGGAAAAATAGAAGATAGAGATCTATTAAATTAATTATAGGACTGGACTTTTTTTAAAAGGAAAAATAATAAATAAATACAATTTACGGCCAGACGTGGTGGTTCACACCTGTAATCCCAACACTTTGGGAGGCCAAGGTGGGAGGATTGATCGAGCCCAGGAGTTCGAGACCAGCCTGGGCAAGACGGCGAGACTCTGTCCAAAAATTTTAAAAAATCAAGACATTAAAAAAAATCAGCTGTGGCTGGTTCACGCCTGTAATCCCAGCACTTTGTGAGGCCGAGACAGGTGGACCATGAGGTCAGGAGATCAAGACCGTCCTGGCTAACACGGTGAAACCCCGTCTATACTAAAAAATACAAAAAAAATTAGCCGGGTGTGGTGGCAGGCGCCTGTAGTCCCAGCTACTCTGGAGACTGAGGCAGGAGAATGGCGTGAACCCAGGAGACAGAGCTTGCAGTGAGCCGAGATCACGACACTGCACTCCAGCCTGGGTGACAGAGAGAAATTCTAAGAAACAAAAAAAAAAATCAGCTGGGCATGGTGGCAAATTCTTGTAGTCCCAGCTCCTCGGGAAGCTGAGGTGAGAGAATCCCTTGAGCCTAAGAATTTGAGGCTACAGTGAGCTATGATTGCACCACTGCACTCCAGCCTGGGTGACAGAGTGACACCCTATGTCTAAAATAAGCACAGATAAGTAAAATACAACTTACAAGTAAAGAAACAGCATTATTCCCTTTCTAACAAGTGTTGGAATATTTTAAATTTATGCTTATATTACTATCCTCTTTATCAAAATACTTCAGTGTGTTTATAAGCCCTTGGGACATATGGTCTAGTGCCATACAAAATTAATTCCATAGTGACATAAATAAACCAGATGGCACAAATCTCTTTGAACAAGATATATGTTTTTGTGAAAGAACACTTTAATTTTGTGCTTTAATTAGCATTAACTGACTTTCTAATGTTAAACCAATTTTGTGTCTTTAGGATTAAGCCAATTGGGTAGCTGAATAGTATTTTTTAATACATTGTTGGATCTGGCCTACTAAAACTTTCACTTAGGATTTTTCATCCCATGTTCATGAATGAGATTGGTTTATAATTTTTCTTTCTTGAACCTTGTCAAATTTTATATCAAGATTATGACTGTCATTATACTCCATAATTATATAAGACTGTAAATTTTACTTCATTATGTGATAGAATTTTAAATTCACCTAGCCTGGTGGTTTTCTTTTTGAAAAGAATTCTAAGTATAGACTGATTTTAAAAACTGGTTATAGACTATTCAGATTTTCTATTTTTTCTTGAGTTAGTTTTACTATAACAACTTTATTGAGCCATAATTCATATACCATACTTTCACTCATGTAAAGTATACAATTCATTTTTTTTGTTGTTATTATTTTTTTTTTTGAGATGGAGTGTTGCTCTGTCGCCCAGGCTGGAGTGCAATGGCGTGATCTCGGCTCACTGCAAGCTCCGCCTCCTGGGTTCACACCATTCTCCTGCTTCAGCCTCACAAGTAGCTGGGACTACAGGCACACACCACTACGCCCAGCTAATTTTTGTATTTTTAGTAGAGATGGGGTTTCACCATGTTGGCCAGGGTGGTATCGATCTGTTAACCTCGTGATCCGCCCGCCTCAGCCTCCCGAAGTGCTGGGATTACAGGTGTGAGTCACCGCACCAGGCTTTTAGTAAATTCATATAATTATGCAACAACTACCACTATCTAAAACCAGATTCCAGAAAATTTTCATCATTCCAAAAAGAAACCCTGTATTCATTATCAGTCACTCCCACTTTCCCCCTAACTCCCAGTCCTAGGCAACCACCAATCTACTTTGTCTCTATAGATTTGCCCATTCTGAATATTTCATAAAAGTGGAATCAAAATATGTGGTCCTCTGTTTGAAGGTATCCTCACTAGCCGTCCTGCCTCAAGATAGCCTGCCAGCCCACCCTGCTGATTTCACTCTACATCAACTCTGACCTTAATTTCCTGGTTTCTACCCTGCTTGTCAGCCCTATGAAAACTTTCAGGCTGCCAGCCCCCACAAGCTTAAATTGGTATTTCAAAAATCAGACTAGTATATTCTGGACTGAAGAGGGCAGGATCCTGGGCCTCAAGATGAACAAGCCCTGGTCTGCCCACGCCTGAGCAGGACAGGAAAGGCTTCGTGGATAAGGAGAGTCTTGTCTTTAAAGGGAATTATTTTGAGGCTCTTCCCCTGAACTAGTAGACTAACATCTATATAAGGCCGATTTGGGCTTGAGAGTATGGCCTGGAGTGCTTCTCCCTACTATAGGGACAATGACATATTCTCAATATATTCCTTTTTTTTTTTTTTTTTGAGACAGAGTCTTGCTCTGTCGCAGTGGCGCGATCTCCACTCACTGCAACCTCCACCTCCCAGGTTCAAGCAATTCTCATGCCTCAGCCTCCCGAGTAGATGGAACCACAGGTGCGTGCCACCATGCCCAGCTAACTTTTTATATTTTAGTAAAGAAGGGGTTTCACCATGTTGCCCAGGTGGTCTCGAACTCCTAAGCTCAGGCAATCCGCCCACCTCGGCCTCCCAAAGGGCTAGGATTACAGGCATGCGCCACCTCGCCCAGCTTCCCAACTCTTAAATAGCTTACCAGGTTGTTTTCATGTCCTGGTCTGGCACTCAGTATTTACTCAAGCTTTGAACATGAACACCCTATGTTGGAAAATTACTGTCAGTCCTAACCCCATGGGTTTCTGACAAGTTTCAGTACTCCCGTAAGTTATTGAAAAATCACTTCTCTGAACCAGAAGTTTATATTCCATTAGGAACACCACTCTATAAATTGCCCTAATTACTTGCTTACTAGTATTTTGTGTTTCTTTTTTCCTCCCCCCGTTATTAAAATATCCCTCTTAATAAGTTCATTTTTATTTTTAGAAAAATAGGGTAAAATATGTGGTTCTTTGTGAGGTTTCTTTCACTTATAGTGTTTTTATGGTTTATTCATGTTATAACATGTATCAGTACTTCACTTCTTTTTGTTATCAAGTAATATTTATCCACTCATCTGTTGATTGACATTTGGGTTGTTTCTACTTTTTAGCTATCAGGGAAAACGATGTATGAATATTCATCTATGTTTTCATGTGGATACACAGTTTCATTGATTTTGGGCTTATAGCTAGCTGTGGAATTGCCAGTTAACCTTTTGAGGAACTGGTAATGGCACCATTTTACATTCCTACCAGCAACTTATAAGGGTTCCTGTTTCTCCATATCCTCACTAACATTTGTTATTGTCCATCTTTCTGATTATGGCCTTATAGCCATCCTAGTGGTAGTAGGTGTGAAGTGTTATCTGTTTTTTTTTTTTTTTTTTTTCCTTAGACAGTCTCACTATGTTGCCCGGGCTAGAACACAACAACTGTTCACAGGTGCAATCATAGTACACTGAGGCCTTGAACTCCACACTTCCAGTAATCTTCCCACCTCAGTGGCCTGAGTAGCTGGGACTACAGGTATGTACCTGTGTGCCCAGCTTCTTTGTGGTTTTTGATTTGCATTTTCCTGATGACTAAACATACTGAGCATCTTTTCATGTGCTTATTGGCCACTGGAATGCAATGGTGCAATCATAGCTTACTGCCGCCTCGAATTCCTGGGCTTTAGGCATTCTCCTGCCTCAGTCTCCTGAGTAGCTGGGACTACAGGCATGCACCACCATGCCCAGATAATTTTTACAATTTTTTTGTGGAGACGAAGTCGAACTTCTGGGCTCACACAATCTCCTACCTCAGAGTTCTCAAAGTGCTGGGATTATGGGTGTGAGCCACTGTACTTGGCTATCACTTTCTTGATGGTGTTCCCTGAAACATCAAAATTTTTAATTTTGATGTTGACTTCATCTTTTCTCTTGTTGACTGTACTTCTGGTGTCATATTTAAAGTCACAAAGATTTACATCTGTTTTCTTCTAAGGGTCTTAATAGTTTCAGCTCTTACATTTAGGTCTTGATTCACTATATGGTGTGAGGTACGGCTCCAACTTCTTTGGGATGTGTCTAGATGTCCAACATCATTTGTGGAAAAGACTATCCTTTTTCCATTAAATTTTCCTGGCACTCTTGTTAAAAATCAATTAATTGTAAATGAGAGGGTCTATTTCTGGATTCTCCATTCTATTCCATTAATCTTTATGTCTATTCTATGCCAGTACCACACTGTCTTTATAGTAAGTTTTAAAAGTGGAAAGTGTGAATCCTCCAACTTACTCTACTTTTTCAAGAGTGTTTTGGCTATTCTGGGTCCCTTGAATTTCCTTATCAATTTTAGGACCAGCTTGTCAATTTCTGCAAAGAAGCCAGCTGTGGTTTTGATAGGGATTTCATTAAATCTATAAATAAGTTTAGGGAGTATTATCATGTTAACAGTATTAAGTCTTCTGGTCCATAACTGTGAGATGGCTTTCAATTTATTTAGTTCTTCTTTTATGTCTTTCAACAATGTTTTATAGTTTTCAAAGTGTAAGTTTTGCATTTATTTTGTTAAATTTATTCCTAAATGTTTTATTATCATAAATGTCTCAATTTTAATAAGCTTTGCTTTTGTAGGTACCTGTTCATTTCATTAAAGTTTTCCAATTTGTTGTCATAAAATTGTTTGTAATACCTTGAGTCAGTGTTCAACCAAAAAATAGAACTGGTAGGAAATATATGTAAGATTTCTTGCAATGAACTGGCTCACATAATTATGGGGGCTGGCACAGCAAGTCTAAAACCCTAAATCCACAGGCCAGATCTTCAGGATTGGCAGGCTAGAAGCCTTGGGCATGAGCTGAAGTTGCTACCTACAGGTATAATTTCCTCTTTTTTCTCAGGGGAGCCTCAGTTTTGCTCTTATGGCCTTTGAACTGATTAAATCAGGCCCATACAGATGATCTAGGATATTCTCTCTTCCTCAAATTCAACTGATCATGAACTTTAATATCCATAAAATAAGTCAGTATTTGATTGAATATTGGTGACTCTCGCTTAGCCAATTTGACACACAAAACTGACTACAAGCTTCTTTTTCATATCTGTATCATTTGTAGTTAATAAATCTCTTTTCATTCCTAAGATCATTTTTGTGCTTTTCTCTCACCATGATCAATGTAATATGAATATTAACAAGTGTAACTCTGTCCTCCTTACTTTATATAATAGATATCAAAGACTTATGATTGATTACTAACTTAAAATCATAAGGTACTTTAAACTGTGTCTTAAGTATAAAATGTTTTCACATAATTGTGATTTTAGGCCAAAGACCAGGTTCCAGATGTGGCTAGAATATAAGTAATATTTTGTCTGACAATCCTGACTTTTCAGATGAAGCAGACATAATTTTTCTAATTCATTAATCTATCAAAAGACCAACTTTTGGCTTTTTTTATTCCATTATGTTTATTTCCTATTCCATCAGTTTTTGTCCTTTATAATACAGTCCCAAAGTGGGTAGAAATTAGTGTCAATCCCAGAATACTACCTTCTACCCATTCTGGCACAGGCCATCCTTCAAATTTTAACCTTGGGGCTACGTGCGGTGGCTCACGCCTGTAATCCCAGCACTCTGGAAGGCTGAGGTGGGCAGACCATTTGAGGTCAGGAGTTTGAAACCAGCCTGGCCTACAGGGGGAAACCCTGTCTCTATGAAAAATACAAAAATTAGCTGGGCGTGGTGGCGCGCACCTGTAATCCAAGCTACTCAGGAAGTTGAGGCCAGAGAATCACTTGAACCCGAAAGGCAGAGGCTGCAGCGAACCAAGATCATGCCACTGTACTTCAGCCTGGGCAACAGAGAGACTGTCTCAAACAAACAAACACAGGAGTTTGAGACCAGCCTGGGCAACATGGTGAAACCCCATCTATTTAAAAAAATACAAAAACTAGCCAGGTGTGGTGGCATGCACCTACACTCCCAGCTACTTGGGGCTGAAGCAGGAGGATCACCTGAGCCCAGGGAGGTCAAGGCTACAATGAGTTGTGATTGTGTCACTGCACTTCAGCCTGGGTGACAGAGAGAGGCTCTGTCTGAAAAAAACAAAAACCAAAAAAACCCCGTACCTCTAATAATTAAAAACAATGCATGATTCTTGAATGGATCCTAAACTGGGGGTAAAAATGGCTAACAGCACTTTGAGGGAAATTTTATTATAAAATACAGGCTATGTAATAACATCATCTGTTAAATTTCTTTGGAGTAATTATGGTATTGTAATTATGCAGAAGAAAATCTTTGTTCTTAGGGTACGTGCTGAGTACTGAGGGATGAAGTATATGCATATTTCAAATGGTTCAGAAAAAATCCTGTCTATAAAACATACATGGTAAAAATGTCAACAATAAGACGAACTAGAGGAAGGATATACGGGTGTTTACTGTCAAATTTCAAATTTTCTGTAGGTTTGAGAGATTCAAGATGAAAACCTGGGGGAAAATTATATATTCTAATAATAAAACAGATGGGAAACAAAGAGGGCCCATAAGACCAACAGTCACTGATTAAGATGCTTTCTATATGAATGGGCCTCATCCTTTTGTCCAAAGGGACTACCTGGCATCTGTTCCATGTTAGTGACAGTGACTCACTCCAGGCTGCTAAACAGACATGGGAGGCTACAGATCATAGCACAGTCCCCAGAGTTGCACATAACCCCAGTGCCTATTCACTTGCTCTCCGAAATAAATCTGTAAAGTAACCTCCTCCAAGGAGTTTTTGCTTTTGGAGAATAAAATTAAGATTATGTCAATTTTCTATAGTATACAATAAGCTCAAGTAGGCAGTATTATTGATACGATGATTAATATATTAATTTATTTCCATTTTCACTTTCATACTATTCAGTCCCAATTCTCTGAAAAAAAAAAAAAAAAAAAACACTGGAAAAGAACAGGTTTACTATTATATAGCAGAGAAACAAGGATGTTTCTTGGTTTCAAAGTTCGATTTGTAAGTTAAACCGAGTCAACACAAAAACCTTCCTTCAGCCAAATAAAAGTAGGAAATTAAAAACCCTTTTGCAAATTCTTGGTATTATCAGGTTGCTATGAATCTGAAATACACACAGATTATAACCTTAAGCATTAGGCTGGCACAAAAGTAATCGCGGTTTTTGCCACTGAAATGGCAAAACTGCATTTACTTTTGTACCAACCTGGTATTATAAACTATATACAAAGCAAGTTGAGAAACCAAAAACAAAATAAATGTCTACAAACATGCTTTCCAATGTACTATAAACAAACCTTTACTTAAGATCTTGAAATCAAAATTAGTTTGTATAGTATTCAGACCTAATAACAAAGCAAGATGAAATAACAGCATCCTCATTATCAGAATAGTAACTTTTATATAAAAGATTACTATATGTCAGAAACTAAGTGCTTTCATTTCATTTAATTCTGGTAACAAGGAGGGAACAAAGGCTAGAAATTGGGTCACCAGCCCAACATGACCCAACTATTAGTAGTAGGTAGAGAAGTGAGTCTTTGAACCTAGGTAGTCTGGCTTTGGAATCTGTGCTCACAACCACTGTGCTATCATGTCTCTGATATCAGCTACTAATTAAAAAATCAAAAATGTGTGTCTTCCTAACCTTAATCATCATGGGATAAGGAATATTCTTGGCTCCTTTATGTCTAAATTTTCAACATACTTTTTCCCTTTCAACCTATTACTACCCTCAATTTTGAGTCAGCTGATTTTATGTGATTCTTTCCCTCCCACCCTCAGTACACTGCCTTTATGTGGCTGTATTTGTATTAGTCTCTGCTTAGAATAACCAAAAATGTATGAAATGATGAAACCTTGTTTGTTTGATATAAAAGAAGAGTTAAATACTTTCCGTAACTTTGGTCTCTTATCAAGCCTTCAAAGACTTGCTCAGGAAAGTACTGTTGATGTTGATAACCAGAGTATCCCACCAGGAGCACATGATGCCTTGGACTGCAATATTGTCACAGCAGTGTCTTCAGTTCTTCTCTACTATGTATAATGCAGAGCAAGATGAGGGTGGTGGCAGAAATTATGGTAGTAAATATAAGATATATTTTCTAGAAATATATACATTTCATGGAAAGAAAACATTAAGACCATATCAAGACAAATATACAAATGAGAAAGTTACATTTATCTCAAAAAAATCCAGGCTATACAAACAGACAACTGAAAGCCACACAGGAAGAAATTTCCGGGAAAAAAAGTCTCACCTACAAGATTATTTACATGTTTAGGGCCAATATTATTAAAAGACGTGGTCCCCTAGGTCTAGTAGAAACATATAGTCTATGCTAACACACTTGGGAAGAAGACTATTGTCCTTCCTTGTACACGACAAAAAACAAATGAACCAAACCCCTAGAAGGTATCAATGCACAGAGGTTTTAATACCTTGGCTTTAATGATTTTTCAAGGTAAGAAACAAATTCAAATTGGTTGTGGCTTCAACTCAGTAATTACAATCACAATGCATCTCTGAAAGGCCCTGCATTTGGAGGCAGAGTAATCTGCAAATATGATAGTTTTTACATATGCCCTGTTACCTACACCGATATAATTACTACATTATCTTATAAAGACAAACAGTTGCTTCAAACTCTTTAAAAAATATATAATGAGTTTTCCAAAGACTCAAGTCTATATTCAAACCAAGATGAGTAAAAAAAATCCATTACTTTCCTAGGGTCACTTTCTTCCTTTACTCCTGCTTAAATGCAAAAGCTGATAGTTTCTGATTTGTAGAAAAATCTAAAGGTTTCTGCTTTTTAGGCAAATTCAGATTCTCTTTTGTTTTTTCTTCCTGGTTTTCTGTTTCATCGCTTTCATCAACCACACGGTTTCGCTTCTTTGCTTCAGCTCCATCACTTGCCTTTTCTCCTTTGGCTTTGTTAGCCCATGCCTTTGTAAAATAGCAGGGGTGAAAAGAAAATATTTTTAGGAAATAACAAATAAGAAGTAAATGATTTATTTACTTTTCCAGGTAATATTTTTATATATAAAGCAGAATAATTAGCACTTGAATTAAGTGTTCTCATTGTTAACAAATCTTTTATTACTTAAATGCAGAGCACATTAAACATTTGTATTACTTTTATATCTCAATCTAAGCTTTGCTTATATTAATCATATAGTTGCAAAATACTATAATTACAGTACTATTTAAAAAGGAAACTTTTTATTCTAAGATAATTGCAGTTTCACATGCAGCTGTATGAAATAATACAGAAAGATCCTGTGTAGCCTTGACCCAGTTTTCCCCAGTGGTAACATTTTGCAAAACTATAGCCCAACAATCACAACTATAGGGAACTGACATTGAAACAATCCCATTTTACTTCTATCATTTGGGTGTATGTATGTATTTAATTTTATTGTAGGTTTATTTGTTTACCACCACAGTCAAAATACAGAACCGCTTCCCCAAGCCCCAACTCCGACTCCAACCCCGGGCAACCACTACTCTATTCTCCATCCTGATCACGTTATCATTTCAGGAATGTTATATAAAGGAGTATATATTCTTTGGGGTTTGGTTTTTATTCACTTAGCAAGAGCCAGATAAAGTCCACTCATTTCATCTGTCTCTTAAATCTCTTTTAATCTATAAGAGTTCCCCGCTCCTACTTTATTTCCCTGGCCATTTCAAGGGCTCTTCAAGCTGTAGAATTTCTCACATTAACAAACTGGATTTAAGTAAATGTTTATGGTTTACCTTAAGAACATTGATTACATTTTTAAGTATTCAAAAACACAATCACAGCCTTTGCCAAGTCTCTTCCTTTTTTGCGGTGTAAGGTCTTATTTATTTAGATGCCATTTTATCGAACAACAAATGAGAAACATAAAATTGTAAATGAGGTTCTAAATGATGCTAAAGGTGTTTAGACCAGTTTCTGGCTTCTTCATTACACAACACCATTTTCATAAAACCCAATTTACCAAAGCAAGTATCTATGTTACTAGGTGCCTGTGCTGTGCCCTGCCATTCCTGGGGAAGTGAAACCTGAGGATTTAACTGGTACACCACACACATTCCTTCCACATCTAACACAGAAATTGCTCCTTCCTTCCTTCACATGGCAGAAGTTCATGAGAAGCAAGCCAGACACCTGTCCTAATTTCCATGTCAAAGGCTGGAACAGAACACCAGTCTTTTTCCCAAAAGGAATAGTCTCATGGAGTATCCAATGTGTAAGTAGATAGAATTTCTAAAAATTCTGCTTGCAAGAACCCTAAAGTAGTATTCAAAAAATGTGAATTCATTTTTACTTATTAATTTTTTTCCCCCTTGAGACATGGTCTCACTCTGTCACCCATGCTGGAGTGCAGTGGCACAATCACGGCTCACTGCAGCCTTGACCTCCTGGGCTCAAGTAAGTGATCTTCCCACCTCAGCCTCCTGAGTAACTGGGACTACAGGTGTGTGCCACCATGCCAGGCTAATTTTTAAATTTGTTGTAGAGATGGGGTATCACTATGTTGTCTAGGCTGGTCTCAAACTCCTGGGCTCAACAGATCCTCCTGCCTTGGCCTCCCAAAGTGCTAGGATTATAGGCTTGAGCCAATGAACTCAGCTTGACACTTTTGATTTTTAACAAATGTATCTTTTCTTGGGGTAGCCTCCTAACTTAAAACATACAGGAACTTAAAGAAATTAAAACGGTAAACTGTCAAAAAATTAATCATCCAGGCTGGGCAACACAGTGAGAGCTTATCTCTACAGAAAAAAAAAAAAAAGAGGACAATTGCTTGAGCCCAGGAGGTCGAGGTAGTAGTGAGCCGTGATCACACCAAGACACTCCTGCCTGGATGAAAAAACAAGACCTGCCTCAAACAAAAACAAAACAAAAAACCCATCACCATTACATAATAATTACTACCTATCCATATTACGACATATATGACAAACTCTTTCAAAATAAGTTTGGTGGATGTATTCAATTTCCAAAAACAGAAAAAGGTTTTTCCTTTTTTTTTTTTAAAGTTATCATGATTGTTATTATCATCGTTGTTATTATTATTAGAGATTATTATTATTATTATTATTGTTAGAGATGAGGTCTCATTATGTTGCCCAGGCTGGTCACAAACTGCTGAGCTGAAGTGATCCTCCCGCCTTGGCCTCCCAATGTGCTAGGATTACAGGCGTAAGACACCACACCCGGCCAAAAGGCATTTCTATAATAATTTTTTAAATCTGGGAATTCACTAAGATCTCAACCTTGGCACAATTATCCTTACCTTTCTTTCTTCAGTTGACAATACTCTAAACCGAATCATTCCTTCTTTTATTATGTCTGCTTCATCTGAAAAGTCAGGATTGTCAGACAAAATGTTACTTCTATTTTCTTCTAGCCACATCTGGAACCCAGTCTTTGGCCTAAAATCACAATTATGTGAAAATATTTTATACTTAATACAGAGTTAAATCTTTGACATCTATTATGTAAAATAAGGAAGACACAGTTACACTTGTTAATATTCATATTACTTTTTTTTTTTGAGACGGAGTCTCACTCTGTCACCCAGGCTGGAGCGCAATGGTGCGATCTCAGCTCACTGCAACCTCTGCCTCCTGAGTTCAAGCGATTCTCCTGCCTCAGCCTCCCAAGTAGCTGGGATTACAGGCATGC
This sequence comes from Macaca thibetana thibetana, assembly GCF_024542745.1. NCBI lineage: Eukaryota > Metazoa > Chordata > Mammalia > Primates > Cercopithecidae > Macaca > Macaca thibetana. Next base: position 52,792,904 of record NC_065584.1, on the reverse strand, counting down.
GCCACCACATCCGGCAAATTTTTTGTATGGGGTTTCACCATGTTGGTCAGGCTGGTCTCAAACTCCTGACCTCAAGCGATCTGCCCACCTTGGCTTCCCAAAGTGCTGGGATCACAGGCATAAGCCACTGTGACTGGCCTCATATTACTTTAAACTGCCTAGAGACTGCAGGATCAATGAACTGGAAAATGCTTTGTAAGGTAAATTCAAAAGGATCACTCACATTTGTATTTTCCAAGTGTAGCAACCATGAACTCTGTACTTTCAACTTTTTAATGAATGTAGACAGGCTCAAGGTCTCTAACCTCACTTAGCCCTTGTGGCCTGGTAAAATTCTTCCACATGTCCTTGGTACGCTCTTTTTCTATTTCCCCAAACCAGCTATTTGAATTCCTCACTACTTTTCTCAAGTCCCTTTCCCATCGCCTCACCCTTGCTCTCAGAGCTGACCTGCATCAGCATTAGGTGAAGCATGGACACAGCACATTTGTACATTTCATTAGATTCCACTCATGACATAAATTGTCTTTAAGTTACACAAGTGAAGGTTTAATGCAAATATTTAACATTTACTGATCACTTACTATCTACTAGGCACTATTCTAAAAGCTTTATGCATAATACCTTATTTAAATGACAATAACACTATGAGATAGATACAATTATTATCTCCATTCCATAAGTGAGGAAAGGGAGGCTGAGAGAGGTGAAATAACTTATCCCAGGTTACACAAACAGTAAAACTCAGACCTGGGATTCAACTACCAGGCAATTTGACTCCAGAGTCTATGGTTTTGTTTTTTTACATAGACAGAGTCTCGCTCTTTCCCCCAGGCTGGAGTGCAGTGGCTCCATTTCAGCTCACTGCAACCTCCACCTTCTGGGTTCATGTGATTCTCCTGCCTCAGCCTCCCGAACAGCTGGGACTACAGGCACGCACCACCACACCTAGCTAATTTTTGTATTTTTAGTAGAAACAGGGTTTCACCATATTGGCCAGGCAGGTCTCGAACTCCTGACCTTGTGATCCGCCCGCCTCAGCCTCCCAAAGTGCTAGGATTACAGGTGTGAGCCGCTGTGCCCGGCCCAGAGTCTCTTATGTTTAACTCACCAGTTATACGCCCCTCACTAGGATGAACCTAAACGAATCCTAAATAACAAGTCTAAACGTTTTTTTAATTTTATTTATTTATTTATTTGAGACAGAGTCCCGCTCTCTTGCCCAGGCTGGAGTGCAGTGGCGTGATCTCGGCTTACTGCAAGCTCCACCTTCCGGGTTCACGCCATTCTCCTGCCTCAGCCTCCTGAGTAGTTGGGACTACAGGCTCCCGCCACCACTCCCAGCTAATTTTTTGTATTTTTAGTAGAGATGGGGTTTCACCGTGTTAGCCAGGATGGTCTCCATCTCCTGACCTCGTGATCCGCCCATCTCGGCCTCCCAAAGTGCTAGGATTACAGGCTTGAGCCATCGCACGTGGCCTAAACTTTTTAAGGTTAAAAAAATTTTATTAAAAAATTACTAGTATGACCATAACCACTTGCTCTAATTTCTGAAAATAAGCAAATTTTAAGTAATCTTAACGTAAACCGATTTCCAGAAAAATAACAGATCAAAACAAGTAAAAATCAAGGTATAACAAAGGTTCTTGAATTTCCAAAAATTAATGAAGACCCATTTTAATGAAACTTGGAGCAACGTCACAAATCTACCTAACAGCCTGCAATCTTCTGCTTCTAAACAGCTATTTTTAAAAACAAAACCAAACTTGAACATTTCTTTCTTTTTTTGTTTTTTAAAGAGATGTGAGTCTCACTATGTTGCCCAGGCTGGCTGCAAACTTCTGGGCTTAAGCAACCCTTCTGCCTCAACCTTCTAAGTAGCTGGGACTAAAAGAGTGCACAGCCACCTGGCTAAAATTGGACATTTCTGATTTAGTATATCAACATCTGTGAAAAATATTAGTTTTAATAGTCGTAATTCCTTAAAATTTCAAAAAGTAAGTTTTATGTATAACCGATAGTATGAAAAATTAAATTATCAATCTTCTTTGTTGTTGTTTCAAGAGACAGGGTCTTGCTTTGTCGCCCAGGCTGGAGTGCAGTGGTATAATCAGCTCACTGCCACCTCAAATTCCTGGGCTCAAGCAATCCTCCCACCTCAGACTCCCAAGTAGCTGGGACTACAGGCACGTGCCACCACACCTGGCTGATTTTAAAACTTTTGGTAGAGACGGGGTCTCCCTACATTGCCCAGGCTGGTTTCAATCTCCTGGGCTGAAGCTATCTGACCACATTGGCCTTCCAAAGTGTTAGGCTTGGCCAGGTATGGTGGCTCACACCTGTAATCCCAGCACTTTGGGAAGCTGAGGTGGGCAGATCACTTGAGGCCAAGAGTTTGAGACCAGCCTGGTCAATGTGGCAAAACTCCATCTCTGCCAAAAAATAACAAAATTAGCAGGCATGGTGGCACACACCTGTAATCCCAGCTACTCAGGAGGCTGAGGCATGATAATCGCTTGAACCCAGAAGATGGCGGTTGCAGTGAGCTGAGATTGCACCAGTGCACTCCAGCCCTGGTGACAGAGCAAGACTGTCTCAAAAAAAGCATTAGGCGGGTGGGGCATGGTGACTCACAACTGTAATTCCTGTGCTTTGGAAGGCCAAGGCGGGTGGATCCCCTGAGGTCAGGAGTTCAAGACCAGCCTGACCAACATGGAGAAACCACGTCTCTACTAAAAATACAAAATTAGAAGGGCGTAGAGGCACATGCCTGTAATCCCAGCTACTCAGGAGGCTGAGGCAAGAGAATCACTTGAACCCGGAGGCAGAGGTTGTGGTGAGCCGAGATGGTGCCACTGCACTGCAGTCTGGGCAACAAGAGCGAAAAAAAAAGTTAGGCTGAAAAAAAAGCATGAGCCACTACGCTCGGCCTATCAATTTTCTTAAATAAAATTTTCATTGTTTAAGACCTAAATTAAATTCAGAACAAAACAGGAAATGTGAAAACCACAGCCACTCCCTCAAATTAAACTGGTTCACATAAAGTTATTAGGAAAATAAGATATACTTTATTTTATTATTATTTTTCTCCCTGGACTGCTCAGCATGAGAAAAATAAGATATATTATGGCAAAAATGAAATTGTGACTATTCTTTTCTTCTTGTTTTTTCTGAGAAGGAGTCTCACTCTGTCGCGTAGACTGGAGTGCAGTGGCGCAATCTTGGCTCACTGCAGCCTCCATCTCCTGGGTTCAAGCAATTCTCCTGCCTCAGCCTCCTGAGTGCCCAGCCACTATAAAGAAGTTCTTTATGTAGTAATAGAAAATAAGCTGCAAAAGCTATTGTTAAGTGAAAAAAGTAAGGTACAGAATAATGTGTGAAACAAAAAATAGACAAATAGGTATTTGCACATAAACAGAATAATTTTGGAAAGTTCTACAAGAAACTTGTTGCAGTGGTTGTTTTTGGAGACAGAAACTAGTTGGATGAAACTACTTATTAATACACTTCTTTTTGTATCTTGTTGTTTCTTCCCATTAAACTATTTAAAAACAAACAAAAAAAATTATAAAATATATCCCAATAAAATATATCTACAATTTAAAAATATACAATTTACTAAAGCATATTTTAATAAATATTGTAAATAGACATTAATATCTGTGGCTTCCTTAAAGCCACAAGTGTCCAGAATGCCCACTACCAATGCCAATGTATTATTTGTATTAAGGAATAACAGCACTGCATAATTTTGTATTGCTGCTACTGTATACTTTTTATACTTGGTCACTGCATGCTAAATTTCTCTATGTACTGACCTTTGGTTTTCAGTGTTTTGAGGACATATAGCTGGGGTTTCAGATAATACATTTTTAGGATTTTCTTCTTTCACTTCCTCAGTTTTATTAGTTTGAGAATTTCTTTTCTGGAAATAGGATGCTGCAGATGCCTATAAAAACAAATGTGAACACTGCAATAACATCTAGTATAATTTTATATGTTTTATAAGCAAGTTCTGAAAAATGTGAAGAAACATCTATAATTACTGAGAATTCTTACATGAAATCTTGTCTTAGTTGTAAATAAATAGGCAAACACATGCAAAACCAAAAAAGTATACTTCAGATTCCATGTTTTCTTTTTTTCTTTTTTTTTTTTTTTTTGAGACGGAGTCTCACTCTGTTGCCCAGGCTGGAGTGCAGTGGCGCGAACTCGGCTCACTGCAACCTCCGCCCTGAGTTCAAGTGGTTCTCCTGCCTCAGCCTCCCGAGTAGCTGGAATTACAGGCGCCTGCCACCCGCCCGGCTAATTTTTTGTATTTGTAGTATAGACAAGAGTTTCACCATCTTGGCCAGGCTGGTCTTCAACTCCTGACCTCGTGTGATCCATCCGCCTCGGCCTCTCAAAGTGCTGGGATTACAGGCGTGAGCCACTACGCCTGGCCTAAATTCCATATTTTCTAAGTGAATACAATTATATGAAATAGAAAAGATAAACAATAGATCTATTTTACTGATGACAAATCCGGGATCAAATACTTATGAGAGTGGAAAAATCAGGATTCAGAACAAGGAAAAATTAGGGCCATGTACAGTATCAGTCACTATTAAATAATAGTAAATAATAGTAAATATTTATTATGAATAATAGTAAATAAGAATATACATCAGAACTATCTGGGTGATTTTAATAAAAATACAGATAAATGTCTGAGCTTCTGGGGTCTGAGTATATACATTTTTAAAAAGTGATTCTATAAAAGCAAGGAGCGGGGCAGGACAGGCTGGGTGTGGTGGCTCATGCCTGTAATCCCAGCACTTTGGGAGGCTGAGGTAGGTGGATCACTTGAGGCCAGGAGTTCGAGACCAGTCTGGCCATCATGCTGAAACCCCATCTCTACTAAAAATACCAAAATTAGCTGGGCGTGGTGGCAGGCCCCTGTAATCCCAGCTACTCAGGAGGCTGAGGCATGAGAATTGCTTGAACCCAGGAGCGAGCTGAGATCCTGACACTGCACTACAGCCAGCCTGGGTAACAGAGTGAGCCTCTGTCTCAAAAAAGACAGGGAGAGCAGGATAGTGGTCATGGAAGTCAGAATCTGCTACAAAGTGTGTAACAACTCATGAGGCAGAAGAGGGAGTGATTCTGAAGCAAAAACACAAGTTTTGGGGTTTGTTTTTTTCAGATGGGGTATCTCTTATAGTTTCCCAGACTGGACTCAAACTCCTGGGCTCAAGTGATCCTCCCACCTCAGCCTCCTGAGTAGCTGGGACTACAGGTGTGTGCCACTGTGCCCAGGTGCAAAAACAGAATTGAACCCACTTCCCTTACAAGACAATTGTAAACAGTCATAACCTCCTATCCTATATCTGAAACAGTGAACAAAATTGAAGACAAACAGATCCCATGCTGCTTACTGCAGAGGAGGGTAGCTGAAACAGTACCTGCTTAGGCTTCGGCTTTGGAATCAGAGGCTTTATAATGGGAGACTTTTCATTATTTGTAGTTCGATTAAGTGCAGTGGATTTCTTGGATGATTTGCCCATATTGTCTAAAATATTAGTTGAACGTGCTGAATTCATTGACATGGCTGGTTCTTTGGAACTGGCTGATACCTAAAGAGCAAACTAGTGTTAGCACTTTATGTTTAAAGAAGAAAAATATCCCAAGAGACTTATTTTTTCTTAAAATTTCTGTTAAGTTTGTATTGCCATCTCATCTTTAGAACTAAATACATTTGGTACAATCCAAATTAAGAAGGATACATATATTCCCAAATATCACATCCCCAAGAAAGACAGAGGTATCTTTCAAAACCATAGGTACTTAGAAGGTAGGTGGAAAAGACAACTCTCAGCCCAAGTGCTGCTTTCTTCTGTTTCCACACAGATCAGTCTTTCATGCCTCCAAGTCTGGGGAGAGTCATCTCATCACTTGGAAATACTTCTTTGTATAGAAATGTATTTAAATAATATAAAACATCACTTGGAAGACTTTACCTTAAAGGGATTTACTCGTCCTTGGCTGCTAAAGGTAACTGCACCTTTCACAAAAAAGAAACCCTTGCTTAATAATGGTAGAAAATAGATGACTTCTGACATCTATAATACTACACAGAATATTGTAATCCCCATTAAATGAAAACAAATGTATTTTGCAACTTTTAAAAACTATTAACAGACATCCTTTTTCCTGTTTCTAAGCCAAAATAAAAGCTATTAAATGTGAACTATCCCAATATGTACATACTGAAACATATTCAGTATGTACAGATCTTTTTCTCCTGTTACTGCGGAAGAGGCAGTGGCTAGTCTGAGCTAAGGTTAGTAATCCCTTTACATGTGTTCTGTATCCCATGCCCTCCTGCTTTGTCAGAAAACCTGACCTATCAAGTTTCTTGACAGCCTACATCTTTGACTTTTCCCTATTTATTGGCCCCTAAAGTTTCCCAACTTAAAAAGAAACAAAAACCAAACCTTCTCTACCCTACATTCCTTCCAGTCATCATTTTCTCTCGTCTCCTCCATCCAGCCATTTTTTTTTTTTTTTTTTTTTTTTTGAGACAGAGTCTCACTCTTGTTGCCCAAGCGATCTTGGCTCACTGCAACGTCCACCTCTCAGGTTCAGGCAATTCTACTGTCTCAGCATCCCGAGTAGCTGAGATTATAGGCGCCTGCTACCACACCTGGCTAATTTTTGTATTTTTAGTAAAGACAGGGTTTCACCATGTTGGCCAGGCTGGTCTTGAACTCCTGACCTCAGGTGATCCGTCTGCCTTGGCCTCCCACAGTGCTGGGATTACAAGCATGAGCCACTGTGCCCGGTCATCCAGCCAAATTTTTCCAAGAGCTGTTGACACTATTATCATTTCCTCACCACCCATACATTCCTCCATACAATATAGCACTTCCAGCCCTACTACCCTACAGAATCTCCTCTTGCTAAGGTCCTCAATGATCTCTACATGGTCAAATCTGGTGGATACCTGTCAGTCACCTTATTGGCTCTATCAATGGCATCCCACATAGCTGACTGTTCCTTTCTTCTTGATACTTTGTCCTCTCTTGACTTCTGAGATACTGCATTCCCTGACTTAGTTCCTTCCTCTCTGGACCTGTGGACTCATTGTCTTCCAATAGTTGGTTCCTCCTCTTCCTCTACCCGATGCTCAAATGTTGGAGATTCCCTAGTCCTAAGCTCATTTTTCTTCTTGCTTTACATTCTCCCCCAATGCTTGCTTCCCCATGCCCATGGTTTAAATTGCTATACTTATGCCAGTGATTTTCACTTTGTATCTCTTGACCAGAATACTTTCCTGAGCTCCTGATTCAAATATCTGTCTTCATGACATTCTACTTACCTTACAGTAATTCATCATCTTCCTCTCTAAATCTGCTTTTCCCTAGTGTTTCCTGACTTAGGAAATGGCACCATCATTCACTCAAGTACTCAAGCCAGTGTTAACAAACTAATCTCTAATTAAGAGCTTTCCTGGCATGGTGGCTCATGCCTGTAATCCCAGCACTTTGTGAGGCTGAGGAGGGAGGACTGCTTGAGCCCAGTTTAAGACCAGCCTGGGTAACATAGGGAGAGACCCTGTCTCTACAAAAACAAAAAACATAACGAAACAAAAAACCCAAACCAAAACAAAACTAGACAGACATGGTGACACACGCCTATGGTCCCAGCTACTTGGGAGGCTGAAGTGGAAAGATCGCTTGGGTCTGGGAGGTTGAGGCTACAGTGAGTCATAATCATGCTACTGCACTCTAACCTGGGTGACGAGTCAGACCCTGGGGGAAAAAAAAGAGGAGGGAAGGAGGGAAGAAGGGACAGATGGAGGGAGGGAGGAAAGGAGAGAGGGAGAGAGGGAGGGAGGGAGGGAGTGAAGGAGGAAAGGAGAGAGGGAGGGAGGGAGGGAGGAAGGAAGGAAGGAAGGAAGGAAAGGAGAGAGGGAGGGAGGGAGGGAGGAACTAACTAACTTTCCAGCTGAGCATGGCCACTTGTGCCTATAATCCCAGAACTTTGGGAGGCTAAGGCAGGAGAGTTGCTTAAGCCCAGGAGTTCCAGACCAGCCTCAGCAACAAAGCGAGCCCCTCTCTCTACAAAAAGTACACACCAAAAATTAACCAAGCATGGTGATGCACAACTGTAGTCATAGCTACTCAGTAGGGTGAGGCAGGAGGATCACTTGAGCACACAATTTCAAGGCTGTAGTGAGTTAGGACTGCATCAGTGCATTCCAACTCTACTCCAGTCTGAGTGACAAAGCAAGATACCCTGTATCCCCCCATCCCCACAAAACAACAACAACAAAAAAAACTTTCCATCTAGCCAATAAAAATTGTTTTATTTATCTTGTTTCTGAAAATACTTTATAGAAGTTTCCCCTTTTTTCTCTCCTGACAGAGTGCTAGCCCCTTGCGGTTTGGTGCCTCCCTGATTCATGAATCACGGAACGCTCAAATTAATCCTGTAAGATTTAAATGTGCTTAAGTTTTTCTTCTATTACAAGAAACTGAGTCATTCTTTATGCCCTGAACTCCTACATGCTCTTCATCATCTTCAGAAATAGCTCTCCAATTCTGCCCATTCTTTCTAACATCACCATCATCACCTTAGCTCAGGCCCTTATTCAGTCTCATTTGGACTGCCACTGTAGTCTATTTATTTTTTAATTTTTATTTACTTACTCTTCTTCTTATTTTTTTAGATGAAGTCTCACTCTGCCACCCAGGGTGGAGTGCAGTGGCATTATCTCCGCTTACTGCAACCCCCACCTCGTGGATTCAAGCAATTCTGCCTCAGCCTCCCAAGTAGCTGGGATTACAGGCATGATTTTTTTTTTTTAATTTTTTTTTTATTTTTAAGAGAGATATGGTTTCACCATTTTGGCCAGGCTGGTCTTGAACTCCTGACCTCAAGTGCTCCACCTGCCTTGGCCTCCCAAAGTGCTGAGATTACAGGCGTGAGCCCCCATGCCTGGCCTATTTACTTATTTTTTGATACAGGGTCTTGCTCTGTCACCCAGGCTGGAGTGCAGTGGTGCAACCATAGCCTACTGCACTCTCAAACTCCTAGGCTCAAGATATCCTCCTGCACCAGCCTCCCAAATACCTGGGACTACCGGCGTGCACTACCATGCCTGGCTAATATTTTTATTTTTTACTTTTTGTAGAGATAGGGTTTCGTTGTTCCCTAGGCTGGTCTCAAACGTCTGGCCTCAAGTGATCATTCAACCTTGGCCTCCCAAAATGCTGAGTTTACAGACGTGAGCCATCATGCCTGGGTATATCTATTCTTCTTCAGCACAGTGTGCCATGCTATATCTCTGCTTAAAACCTACAACAGTCTCTCAGTGACCTTAGAATAAAGAGCAAAATCCTGACTGGGTGTGGTGGCTCACACCTGTAGGTCCAACACTTTGGGATGTGGAGGTGAGCAAATTGCTTGAGTTTGAGACCAGCCTGGACAACAGAGTGACACCCCATATCTCTATTAAAAAAAAAAAAAAGACCAAAATCCTCAATATGGCCTATACAGATCTGCATGACTTGGCTCCTGCCCATCACTCTAAAACCCTTCAGCACCACTTTCTCTTTGCTCTCTGAGCTTTTCACACCATCCTTTTGCAGTCTTCACTTCACACATACTGTTCCTTAAGTCCAATGCTTCTCTTCGGCTCCTGTTCCCATACATCTTTGCCTCGCTGACTATTATTCATCCTTCAGGTCTCTGCTGTAAATACTCCATGAGGTCTGCCTTGGAGTCCCTACCCATTCTCCACCGACTAGATGACAGCTATGTGTTATACGCTCTTTTCATATTCTATATGTTTTTTAAGTTAATTTTTTAAATGAAAGTAACATATGTCCACAGTTTAAAAAGTCAAATGGTATTATAAGGTTTATGCTCCCCACTGACAAAAGGCCAGCAGGGCCCTACTCCAACCTTCTCTATCCCGCAGGCCCACTCCCTGAACGCAACTATTTTCAACTCCTTTTTTTTTTCTTTTCTTTTCTTTCTTTTTTTTTTTTTTTGAGATAGAGTCTTACTCCATTGCCTAGGCTGGAGTGCAATGGCACGATCTCAGCTCACTGCAGCCTCTGCCTCCTGAGTTCAAGTGATTCTCCTGCTTCAGCCTCCCGAGTAGCTGGGATTACAGGCACACACCACCACACCCAGCTAATTTTTGTATTTTTAGTAGAGATGGGGTTTCACCATGTTGGCCAGGCTAGTCTAGAACTCCTGGCCTCGTTATCCGCCCGCCTTGGCCTCCCAAAGTGCTGGGATTACAGGCGTGAGCCACTGCACCTGGCCTTCAATTCCTTTTAACTATTTCTCCAGTATCCTGCATGTTTCCTCAGTGATATCCAGATCTGTCTTCCCAGCTGGGCTAAAATAGCATTAAAACAGAGATCAACCATGCATGTCTGTTTGACTTCTGTATCCACCATTAAGTAAAATGCCTGACACACAATAGGCAGTTTATAAACATTTGTTAAATGACCATAGCTTCACAAACAACATCTGAGATTAAAAAACAAAAATATAAACACACACACACAAAAATGGCCTTAAGGGGTAAGGTGTATTTGCGTAGATGTGCCACTTTACAGACAACTTTCAAAATTTCCTTGATATTACAAATTTATAAATATTTCTCACCTGACTTAGCTGAAATATCGGAGGAATTTGTACTTTTGGAAAATGAGTTCTGTCCTACAGATTAAAATAAAGCAATATAATGTAAATAGGGAAAATAAAGTCATCCTCAATATAAAACAACCTGACAGCAAAGAGGTCTGAAAAAAAGTATGAGTATTCAATTTCCCTCAGTTAAGTAAAATGGGAAAAGCCACATCCATGATAGTTCTCATCATTTATGGGCTTGCAAATGTATCTCACCAGGCTTATGTATTTCTGGTTTTTCTTCATCATCAGCTTCTCCACTGTCCTCGGCATCTTCTTCAACTTGATTTCTGAACCTTGGTTGGCTCCACTCTGTAGCAGTATTGCTGTAACTAAGAGAAAATAAGATTATTCAATAAAGAGCTATGTAAAGACCAACTTAACAATCAAGACAGTAAAGGAAAATTCAAACAACTGAATTATTTCTTACCCAGCATTCAGCTTTTTTCTGAAATCTTCTTCTTCTTCTCCCTCTTCCACCTGGGTTGCTGTCAATTCAGCTGCCTTCTCTACAGCCAGTTCACTAAGTTTTTGAGCTAGTATTAATTTCCGAGAGCGAGAAGCATATTTAATGGCTAAATTCACAGCATTTTGAGTCATTAGATCAGCAAGTTCCACACAACGGAATTCCCGCTCCAGTTTACAAGAAAGCTAATCCAAAAAGGGGGGGGGGAAAAAAAGATCAAATCACATCAAGTAAAACTTTTTAAAGATACTGACACTATTAGTAAAACTGAGAAAATAGTTTTCTAGCTACTGTAACTCCCTGATTCTAAGATGCACATTTTTACAAGCTTTAACATCTTTGAAATTGGAATTACAATTAATTACAATTAATGGTGGGTCAGTTTGGCAGCATTTTTGTGTCTCCATGGCTTAAATGAATAAAGTAATGGTGCATTATGCCATAAATAGTGGCTTAGATTTGATGAAATATTACATAGCACTTTAAGCTACTAATTGCAAGAAAATTAAGAAATTCATTTAAAAAATTCAAGGGGGAGGCTGGGCATGGTGGCTCACACCTGTAATACCAGTGCCTTGGGAGGCCCAGGTGGGTGGATCATGAGGTCAGGAGTTCGAGATCAGCCTGGCCAACATGACAAAACCCCGTCTCTACTAAAAACACAAAAATTAGCCAGGCGTGCTGGCGTGCGCCTGTAATCCCAGCTATTCAGGAGGCTGAGGCAGAAGAATCGCTTGAACCCGGGAGGTGGAGGTTGCAGTGAGCCGAGATTACACCACTACACTCCAGCCTGGGCGACAAAGCAAGACTCTGTCTCAAAAAAAAACAAAAAACAAAAAAAGCCAAGGGGACCAGGCATGGTGGCTCACACCTGTAATCCCAGCACTTTGGAAGGCCAAAGCAGAGGGATCGCTAGAGGCCAGGAGTTTGAGACTAGCCTGGGCAACACGGTGAGACCCTGTAACTACAAAAAATAAATTTGCTGGGCGTGGTGGCATGCACTTGTAGTCTCAGCTACTCAGGAGCCTGAGACAGGAGGTTCACTTGAGCCCAGGAGTTTGAGGCTGCAGTGAGTCACAATCTTGCCACTGTACTCTAGCCTGGGTGACAGTGAGACTCTGTCTCTAAAAAATACAAAAAAGAAAACCAACAAACTGAGAAAAATTGGTACTTTGAAGATTACTAAGGGTCTCCTAATTCATAGCATATTAGAACTGTTTTCTTACTTATATATTCCATGTCTGATCCATCAGCACAGAAGCTTTAGATATTCACCTGGATGTCCTTTTCAAGATTTTTAGTATCATTTATCTATAATCAGTACTTCTTAATCGGGATGGTACACTGCCTCCACTGCCTCAGGGGGCATTTAGAAATAAAAAGGAGGCTGGGCGTGGTGGCTCATGCCTATAATCCCAGCACTCTGGGAGGCCGAGGCGGGTGAATCACAAGGTCAGGAGATCGAGACCATCCTGGCTAACATGGTGAAACCCGTCTCTAGTAAAAATACAAAAGATTAGCCGGGCGTGGTGGCAGGCGCCTGTGGTCCCAGCTACACAGGAGGCTAAGGCAGGAGAATGGCGTGAACCCGGGAGGCAGAGCTTACAGTGAACCGAGATCGCACCACTGCACTCCAGCCTGGGCAACAGAGCGAGACTCCATCTCAAAAAAAAAAGAAAAGAAAAAGGAATAGTTTGGTTTCCACAGTGACTATGCTGAACTAAAGGCATTTGCCCGGGGGCCAGGAATGCTAAAGAACTCACCAATCCCCTCGAAATCCTGGGCTCAAGATATCCTCCTGCCCTGGTATCTTTGATATGAGTCCCCTGGTATTTTTGATATGAGAAACACTGCCACAAGGAAAAGCTCCTCTAAGGCTAAATAGCAAATACATGAAACATATTTCCTTACATGTGTTGTACAAAGTAAAAAGGCTGCTAGTTCCTGGACCACAAGTAACACTTTATCAAAGGAATAAAGCTTATTCTACAATAAAGTTTTCTTACTACCAAAATGAGTTTTCTTAATACCAAACTTAAGGCCATGTTGCATAAAGGTGACAGTAGTGAGTACTACTTTTTAGAGACAAGAGTGGCAATTTGCTCTGTGGTCTCATATACCACTTTGCTCTAAGAACCTTGTTTCTTCAACTTTAAAATTAAAAGTCTGGACCATTCACTCTGTCAACAAATATTAAGGTCTACTATGTGTTAAGCCACCACATCATTGCCTGGCATACAGCAGTGAGCAGGTCTCTGCTCTCAGGGGCGTAAAGTCTGGTGTAAAACAAATAGAGAAGAAATAATACTATACTCCTCTCCATAAACCAACCACGAGTGGGGACACAAGCACAGGAACTTTAAGACACCCTGCTCCAGAGATAAATGTACTTAAATATTCTAGACATCAAACCTGGCCACTGGTCACAAATAAATTTTCATCACACACAGCTGCCTAATTCAAAGAGGATGACAAAAGGCAGGCATATCTAAAAGCCTGATCGAAGTTCTTAAGATTGCCCAGCCCTGGATATTAAAAAAAAGTATACACTCAAACTTTGTAAAACAGTAACAGAAACTAGAGCAGTAGTTCTCAGTTACTTTGAGGGCCTGTTAAAACACAGACTGATGGGCAAAAGCAAAAGGGCAGTAGCCCCAGAGATGTTTATTCCTGCACATGATCTTAGCTACAAGGTAATGTTGTATTCATTCTAGGCTGGGCACAGTGGCTCATGCCTGTGATCCCAGCACTTTCGGAGGCCGAGGCAGGTGAATTACCTGAGGTCAGGAGTTCAAGACCAGCCTGACCAACATGGTGAAACGCTGTTTCTACTAAAAATACAAAAATTAGCCAGGTGTGGTGGCACACGCCTGTAGTCCCAGCTACTCAGGAGGTTGAGGCAGGAGAATCACTTGAACCCGGGAGGTGGAAGTTGCAGCGAGCCAAGACTGCACGAATGCACTCCAGCTTGAGAAACAAGAGTGAAACTCTGTCTAAAAAAAAAAAAAAAATTTAACTGCAAGACCAACCAGAAAATAGAACTTTATAGGGGAAAATGCCATCAGATAAAACTTAAGAATGGCCAGGCACGGTGGCTCATGCCTGCAATCCCAGCACTTTGGGAGGCTGAGGCGGGCGGATCATGAGGTCAGGAATTCGAGACTAGTCTGGCCAACATAGTGAAACCCCGTTTCTACTAAAAACACACACAAAAAAATAGCTGGGCGTGGTGGTGGGCGCCTGTAATCCTAGCTACTCGGGAGGCCGAGGCAAGAGAATTGTGTGAATCCAGGAGGCAGAGGTTGCAGTGAGCTGAGATCACACCACTGCACTCCAGCCTGGGTGACAGAACGAGACTCCGTCGCAACAACAACAACAACAAACTTAAGAATCTTAGGTTGTGGGACTTAGTCCTAATGCACAGACCTTTAAGAAATTCAACCTATAGAAAAGCATTTAACTTTAACATCTTCAGTATATTTATTTTACTCACCGCAAGCATTTTCATTAAAAGTTCCTGTTGCTCTTTTGTTGCTTGCTTTTTAGTGCTCTCTTCGTATTCATAACCATTTTTAGCTAAATAATCAAGGTGGTTGTGAAATATAACTGAACGCCAAAACTGCTCCTACAAAAGTGAACAAAATTGCTTAATGACAACTATCACCTTAGTATGAGACAAGTGTTAAATATTTCTCTCAAGACACCAGTTTTTGAATAAAATATGTTCTGAAGCCCTCCTTTCTATAAGTTTATTTTACAATTCAAATTCTAGTGTGATACTACAGCTTAACTTTTTCCCCTATCCTTAAAAAAGGCAGTTGGGGAGGAATATAGCATTTAAAACAGTTTCCTAGCTATCATAATGAATGCTCAGAGAACTTGGTAAACAAACTTTTTAAAAGCTAATTTGTTTCTTATTTAGAGTAACTAATTGCAGATTTCAAATGACTTTTGATGACACAGGGCTAGGACTAGGGTCAGGTAAGCCAGGTGCCTACGGCACAAAATGATGGAGGCACTTCTTCTCAGGGACATGCCCTATCCTGAGAGTAAGTCTTTCCCCAGTGGGTCTCTGATAGTCACACCCGTTTACTTTGTAGACAAAGTCCCTGGAAGCAGTGATGGCAATCAGGTGGCCTGGTGATCCTAAGCAGTCCTCCTCCCTCCCTGCTACCCCTATTCATGTAATTATACAGTAATGAATATAGTGGCCATCACGACAATTTTAAAGTGTATGTATCACAGGTGCTGTATTATCAAATTCAAAGTGTCAAGGTAAGACTTCCACATACCTCCATTTGTCCTTTCTCTGTTGCAATCTGACAATAAGGAAGCTTAAAGGATAATATAGCAACGGCAGGGCGTGGAAGGGTTGGGGGAAACCGAGAACCTTTACAAGGAATGCACCTGTCAGTAAAGAAAAGTTCCACCATAAAAATTTGCTAACATGTCATAAAAACTGCAAAATTAAAAAAGTTTTCAAAAGTTAATAACTTAGAATAGTATTATTATAATAGCTGCCTTAATTATATGTAACAAATATCTCTTTTTTAAAAAGTGTTTTAGGCTTGACTAGGCATAAAGACTATCCCTACAAGCATTTCAAGAATAGAAAAATTTCTTCTCATATCTCACTTATTTTTTTTGAGACAGGGTCTCACTGTGTTGCCCAGGCTAAAGTACAGTGGTGTGATCACGGTTCACTGAAGCCCCAACCTCCCAAGTTCAAGCGATCCTCCCACCTCAGCCTCCCAAGTAGCTAGGACTACAGACATGTGCCACCATGCCTGGCTAACTTTTGTATTTTTAGTAGAGATGGGGTTTTGCCATGTTGCCCAGGATAGACTCGAACTCCTGGGCTAAAGTGTGCCTCCTGCCTTTGCCTCCCAAAGTGCTGAGATTACAGGCGTGAGCTACCCTGCCCAGCCTCACATATCACTTTATAAAATGACAACCACTAAAAGTCAAATCAGCCCTCTTCATATTTTCCTTAGCAAACTACCCACTTTTAAAACATAAAAACTATACTATTAACACCTGTCATAGAATCCATGTTATCACCAAGATAAATGCTGATGATGCTGCACGTGGAACATACTACTCTAAGGTCAACCACATGCTTGGCTGTAAAGCAAGTCTCAAAATTTTTTAATTGAAATCATACCATGCATATATTCTGAGACCACAGTAAAATGAAAATAGAAATCAATACTGAGGATCTCTCAGAACCACACAAATTACATGGGAAGTAAACAACATACTCCAGAATGACTTTTGAATAAACAATGAAATTAGCAGAAATCAAAACATTCTTTAAAATAAATGAAAACAGACACAACATATCAAAATATATGGGATGCAGCAAAAGCAATGTTAAGAGGAAAGTTTATAGCACCAAACACCTAAATCAAGTTAGAAAGATCTCAAATTAATAATCTAATATGGCATCTAGGGAAACTAGATAACTGAGAACAAACAAACCCGAAAGCTAGCAGAAAAAAAGAAATAACTAAAATCACAGCAGAACTAAACAAAATTGAGACTCAAAAATCCATACAA
The DNA here is from genome assembly GCF_024542745.1 of Macaca thibetana thibetana. Classification (NCBI taxonomy): domain Eukaryota; kingdom Metazoa; phylum Chordata; class Mammalia; order Primates; family Cercopithecidae; genus Macaca; species Macaca thibetana. The sequence continues at coordinate 52,776,187 of NC_065584.1, read as the reverse complement.
GGGATCAATAAAACAAAAAAATTGGTTTTTTGAAAGGATAAACAAGATTGATAAACTCCTAGCTAGATTAACAAAGAAAAGAAGAGAGAAGCTCCATATAGGCACAACTAGAAAATGGCAAAGGTGACATTACAACTGATTCCACAGAAATACAAAAGATCCTCACAGACTATTATGAACACTTCTACGTGCACAAACCAGAAAATCTAGAGGCAATGGGCTCACACCTGTAATACAAATACTTTTGGAGGCAAACATGGGAGAATCACTTGAGGTCAGAAGTTTGAGACCAGCCTGGGTAAAATTTTAAAGATTAGCCAGGTGTGATGGTGTGTATCTGTAGTTCTAGCTGCGCAGGAGACAGATAGGAGGATTAATTGAGCCTGGGAGGTTGCAGTGAGCCATGATCATGCCACTGCACTCCGGCCTGGGTGAGACCCTGTTTCAAGAAAAAAAAAAGAGAGAGAGAAAGAAAGAGAAAGTCCTCAAAAGCAATTGTAATAAAAACAAAAATTGACAAGTGGGACCTAATTAGACTAAAGAGCTTCTGCACAGCAAAGAAAATCTAGAGGAAACGGATAAATTCCCGGAAACATAACACTTCCCAAGACTGACTCAGAAAAAAAAGAAATTGTGAACAAGCCAATAATGAGTTCCAAAACTGAATCAGTAATAAATAAAAAACCTATCAACCAAAAAAAGCCCTGGACCAGAGAGATCACAGCTGAATTCTAGATGCACAAAGAACTGGCACCAGTCCTACTAAAATATTCCAAAAAGTCAACTCCTCTCCAAATCACTCTATAAGGCCAGCATTATCCTCATGCCAAAATCTGGCAAAGACACAACAAAAAAAGAAACTACAGGTCAATATCCTTGATGAACAGAGATACAAAAATCTTCAACAAAACACTAGCAAACCAGATCCAGCAGTACTTCAGGAAGTTAACACACCACAACCAGTAGGTTTTATTCCTGGGATGCAAGGTTGGTTCAACATATGCAAATCAATATACACAATTCACTACATCAACAGAATTAAAAACAAAAACCACATGATCATCTCAATAGATGCAGAAAAAGCTTTCAATAAAATTCAACATCCTTTCATAATAAAGACCTTCAACAAACTAGGCATGGAAGGAACATAACTCAAAATAATAAGAGCCATCTATGGCAAACCCACAGACAACATCATATGAATGGGCAAAAGCTGGAAGCATTGCCCTTAAGAACTGGAATAAGACAAGGATGACTGCTCTTTTCACTCATATTCAACAGAGTACCGAAAATCTTAGCCAGAACAATCAAGTAAGACAACAAAATAGGAAAAGAAGTCAAATTATCTCTCTGCTGACTATATGACTCTATAGAATTGCTAAAGGTAAGACTTTGGTAAAGTTTCAGGATACAAAATCAATATACAAAAATCAGTAGCATTTTTATACACCAATAATGTTCGAGCTGAGAGTAAAATCAAGTATGCAATCCCATTTACAATAGTCATACACATACATAAAATACCTAGGAATATATCTAACCAAGGAGGTGAAAGATCTCTACAAGAACTACAAAACACTGTTGAAAGAAATCACGGATAACACAAACAAATGGAAACACATTCCATGCTCATGGATTAGAAGAATCAATATCATTAAAATGACCATACCGTGTCTGCAGCAACCTTGGTTCGCATCGAAGTCCCAGCACCAAGAAAAGAAAAGAAAAGAAACTATACTCTCCAAAGCAATCTATAGATTCAACACTATTCCTATCAAATTATCAATGTCATTTTTCACAGAATTAGAAAAAACTATTCTAAAATTCATATGGAACCAAAAAAGAGCCCAAATAGCCAAAGCTATCTAAAACAAAAAGAACAAAACTGGAGGCATCACATTACCCAACATCAACATCAAACTGTACTTCAAGGCTGGAGAAAAGGAACATGGCACTTGTGCACAAACAGAAACACAGACCAATTGAACAGAATAGGGAACCCAGAAATAAAGCCACACACCTACAACCAACTGATTGATCTTTGAGAAAGCTGACAAAAATAAGCAACTGGGAAACGAATCCCTACTCAATAAATTGTGCTGAGGTAACTGGCTATCCACATGCAGAATGAAACTGGACCCTTACCTATCACCATATGCAAAAATTAACTCAAGATGGATTAAACACTTAAATGTAAGACCTAAGACTATAAAAATCCCAAAAGAAACCTTAGCAAATACCCTTCAGGATATTGGCCTTGGTAAATATTTCATGACTAAGTCCTCAAAAGCAATTGCAACAAAAACAAAAACTGACAAGTGGGACCTAATTAAACTACAGAGCTTCTGCACAGCAAACGAAACTACCAAGAGTAAACAGGTCGGGTGCACTGGCTCACATCTGTAATCCCGGCACCTTGGGAGGCCAAGGCAGGAGGATTACTTGAGCCCAGGAGTTTGAGACCAGCCTGGGCAACAAAGGGAGACCTGTCTCTACAAAAACATTTAAAAATTAGCCAGGTGTGGTGGCATGTGCCTGTAGTCCTGCACAATCCCATTTATAATAGCCATATGCACACACACAAAATACCTAGGATATATCCAACCAAGGAAGTGAAAGATCTCTACAAGAACTACAAAACACTGTTGAAAGAAATCATAGATGACACAACCAAACGGAAAGACATTTGCAGATCCTGAAGTGGGAGGATCACTGAGCCCAGAAAGTTGAGGCTACAGTGAGCCATGATCACACCACTGCACTGTAGCTTGGGTGACAGAGTGAGACTATGCCTCAAAAAAAAAAAAAAAAAAAAAAAAAAGAATGTTAAGAAAATATTCGCAAGCTATGCATCCAACAAAGATCTGATATCCAGAGTCTATAAGGAACTTAAAAAAAAAAAATCAACAGCAAAAAAACAAATATCCCCATTAAAAAGTGGGCAAAGGACATGAACAGACACTTCAAAAGAAGACATACAAGGCTGGGAATGGTGGGTCACACCCATAATCCCAGAACTTCGGGAGGCTGAGGCAGGTGGATCACTTGAACCCAGTAGTTTCAGAACAGCCTGGGCAACATGGCAAGACCCTATCTCTACAAAAAATACAAAAATTAGCCAGGCATGGTGACGCACACCTGTAGTCCCAGCTACTCAAGAGGCTGAGATGGAAGGATCCCTTGAGCCTGGGAGGCTGAGGCGGCAGTGAGCGGTAATTGTACCACTGTACTCCAGCTTAGGTGACAGAGTGAGACCCTGCCTCAAAAAACAAACAAAATAAAAAACCGCAATGAGTTACACCATCTCACACCAGTAAGAATGGTTACTAAAAAGTCGAGGCTGGGCATGGTGACTCAAGCCTATAATCCCAACACTTTGGGGAGCCTGAGGTGGGAGGACTGTAGGAGTTTGAGACCAGCCTGGGCAATATAGCAAGACGCTATCTCTATGGAAAAAATAATTAGCCAGACGTGGTGGCATGTGTCTGTAGTCCTACCTACTCAGGAGGCTGAGGTGGGAGGATCACTGAGCCCAAAAATTCAAGGTTACAGTGAGCTATGTTTGTGCTATTCCACTTCAGCCTGGGCAACAGAGCGAGACCCTGTCTCAAAAAAATGTGGGGAAAAAAAAAAGTCAGAAGAGGAAAAGCTTAAACATTGTGGTGGGGATGTAAATTAGTTCAGCCACTGTGGAAACCACTTTGGAGATTTCTGAAAGAACTAAAAATAGAATTACCATCTGATCCAGCAATCCCGTTATTGAATATATATCCAAAGGAAAATAAATCATTCTACCAAAAAGACACATGCACTCGTATGTTCACTGAAGCACTATTCACAATAGCAAAGACATGGAATCAACCTATGCGCCCATCAAGAGTAGGTTGGATAAAGAAAATGTGGTACACAACACACCATGGATGCCGCCACACAGGTTTTACTTAAAAAAGTAAGATTACGTACTTTGCAGCAACATGGATGCAGCTGGAGGCCATTATCCTAATCAAATTAATGCAGAAACAGAAAACTATATCCTGCATGTTCTCACTTACAAGTGGGAGCTAAACACTGGGTACACATGGACATAAAGACCAAAAAAACAGATACCATGGACTATAAGGAGGGGAGAGAGGGAGGGTGGCAAGGGATGAAAAACTACCTATTGGGTACTATACTCACTACCTGAATGACAGCTTCAATTGTACCCCAGACCTCAGCATCATGCAATATACCCTTGTCACAAACCTGCACATGCACCCCATGAATCTAAAATAAAAGTTAAAATTTTTAAAAAATGTTGGCCAGGCATGGTGGCTCACGCCTGTAATCCCAGTACTTTGGGAGGCTGAGGCGGGCGGATCACGAAGTCAGGAGATGGAGACCATTCTGGCTAACACAGTGAAACCCCATCTCTACTAAAAATATAACAAAAAAATTAGCCGGGCGTGGTGGTGGGCGCCTATAGTACCAGCTACTTGAGAAGCTGAGGCAGGAGAACGGCGTGAACCTGGGAGGCGGAGCTTGCATTGAGCCGAGATCGCGCCACTGCACTCCAGCCTGGGTGACAGAGAGAGACTCAGTCTCAAAAAAAAAAAAAAAAAAAAAGTTGGCCAGGTATGGTGGTGCATGTCTGTAATCCCAGCACTTTGGGGGGTAAGGCAGGCAGATCATTTGAGGCCAGGAGCTTGAGACCAGCCTGGCCAACATGGCAAAAATCCATCTCTACTAAAAATACAAAAATTAGCTGGGTGTGGTGGTGAACGCCTGTAATCCCAGCTACTCGGGAGGGTGAAGCACCAGAATCTCTTGAACCTGGGAAACTGCACTACTGCACTCCAACCTGGGCAACAGAGCAAGACTGTCACCAAAAAAAAAAAAAAAAAGACAATGAAGCATACTCACATTCATCAGTTGAGAATTCTTAGTACTGTTGGTATAAGTTGTCAAAAAAGAGAAAAAAGTCAGGCATGGTAGTGGGCACCTGTAATCCCAGCTATTCAGGAGGCTGAGACAGAAGGATATTGCTTAAGCCAGGAGACCAGCCTGGGCAACACAGCAAAACTCCATTCCAAAAAACAAAGAAAGATGGTGAAATGCCTAATACAGGTTAAGTGTTTATTAGACATTGGTCAGAGTGAAGCAGAACATCCACTATCATTAGAAAGACTATAATCTATATCTACTCTGATAAATGAAAGGTTGCCTTATATGGTAATAGGTCAATGGGTAAGGACTGTCTAAACCTGTTCTGAGTAGGCTATATAAGGCATTCAAACACACCCATCATGAGTAGTACTCTTGCAACTGATTAAAAAACTTTCATTAATCACAGAATGATTTACATATATAGAACTCTTTCAACTTATGTACTCCAATTTATTTATTAGAAAAGCACTGGAAAACCATGACTGCACACTATAAATACCACTGGCAAATTTTATATTTTCATAAAGTCATTTAAAAAGACGAAATCTCTTGTTGAATGCTTACTAATAGTCATCCACTTAATTTATAGTATAGCCTTTTAATCAGGACATTCTTGAAGGGAGATACTAAGTAGAAGCTAGACCCTTGGGCTTAAAAATTTTATAAATATCTTCCAGTATTATCAAATGCCCACTAGAGTAATTAGAAAACAAGTAAGTGACAATATCTAGTATTCTTTTTCAAACTACTCAGGCCCCTTTCTTGTGAGATTCAAATATCTTCCCTTCTTTTTTTTCTGACTATACAATAAAAATACAAATGTTTTTAGAGTTCCAATTTTTTTTGAACATACAATCTCATTTCTTTCTTCCTTCTCTCCTTTTATGATTTTATAAAAAATCTAGTTTTCACCACACAGTATGAGGTGGCAGTGCGTATACCTCAAATTTCAAATAATCTTGTGGCAATTCTGTCATAAATCTCTATTTACAAGAATCACTACTTTACTAGTCATGCAAAATGAAAAAGAGCACGTACGTTCACAAAAGATGAGTCCAAGTACATATATATGTACATTAACAAAATTAGAAGGAACACTGGGAGTAATGTTAATTGCCTAAACATTTTTTTCTAAAATATCATTTTACATGTTTAAATGTTTACATGTTTAAAAACATTTTACAGCTCACTTTATTGATTTACACATAGTAAGCAATTATCACAAAGAAAAAGGAAATATTGAGTAGGATTTTATTAACAGTTACTTTCTAAGCCACATTTACAACAAAGCAGAGCACCAGTCTGCATTTTTTTATCCTTTCCTTAGCTTTAAAGACTTGAACTATAAAAGATGTTTTCTCTGTTAAATATCCCCGCCATAGAAGAATTCAAGGGAAAAACAAATACACTTAAACTGCTAATTTGGTGGGTTTTGGAATTCGACCGGAGTTTCCTGGAAACTATGTGCATAAACCATCTGGAAGAGGAATGTTAAAAAAAAAACAAAACAAACAAACAAAAAAAAAACCTGGTTTACTAAGAAAAACCAACCTGGTTTACAAAAGTGGCTGGGCACAGTGGCTCATGCTTGTAATCCCAGTACATAGGGAGGCTGCGGTAGGCAGATTGCTTGAGCTCAGAAGCTCAAGACCAGCTTGGGCAACACAGTAAAACCTTGTCTCTACAGAAAATACAAAAAATTTGCTAGGCATGGCAGCATGCACCTGTAGCTTTAGTTACTCGGAAGGAAGGCTGAGGATGGAGGATCGCTTGAGCCCAGGAGGCAGAAGTTGCCCAGACTGGAGTGCAGTGGTGTGACTGTAGCCCCCTGCAACTTCTGTCTCAAAAAAAAAAAAAAAAATTACTTCAGTTTGTTTTCAAATTGACCACAAGACCCATATTTTAATTAAAGAAAGAGGTTAAAAATGCCAAAATAATCAGGTGTGGTGGCTCACACCTGTAATATCCCAGCACTTTGAGAGCCAAGGCCGGCAGATCACCTGAGCTCTGGAGATCGAGACTGGGCAACCTGGCAAAACGCTGTCTCTACTAAAAATACAAAAAATTAGCTGGGCATGGTGGCACACGCCTGTAATCCCAGCTACTTGGGAGGCTGAGGCACGAGAATCACTTGAACCCGGGAAGTGGAGGTTGCAGTGAGCTGAGATTGTACCACTGCACCCTAGCCTGGGCAACAGAATGAGACTCTGTCTGGAAAAAAGAAAAGAAAATTAAATTAAATTGAATTAAAAAATGCTAAACTGGAGAAAACTAGGTCCAGTGTCCAAATTAATCTTGCCCCAGCCAGCAAATTTTGTTTTTTCTTCTCTGTTGGACAGAACTCTCTTCTGCATTTGAGGGAACTTTGCTCACATCTCTTTTAAATCACTTATTTGGGAGTAGCATAATGACTTTACAAGCCTACCTCTTCCAGGCCACAGCCTCATTTATCTTTGTGTGGTATAGCACATCTAGTCGGTACTGTAATAAATGCTAATTCAGTGAACGCAACTAGGAAAAAAGTCTAGTTTTCAAGCACATTAAATAACTCTAAACATAAAAAGAAAAACTAAACATAAAAAGAAAGGTCTTTGTTGGTAGAGAGCAAATTAGACTGTAACACAGCAAAATTTATTAACTCTCAGTTATGTATTAACCAGTAGTGTCATGAAAAAACCTTTAGAAGAAACAATACTTGGTAAACTGAAGTTCAATTCAAAAGGGGGTAGGGATGGCACCAATACAGATCAGTAATTTCTCATATTCATAATTTTTTTTTTTTTTGAGACAGAGTTTCGCTCTGTTGCCCAGGCTGGAGTACAGTGACGCAAACTTGGCTCACTGCAACCTCCACCTCCTGAGTTGAAGCGATTCTCTTGCCTCAGCCTCCCAAGTAGCTGGGATTACAGGCATCTGCCACCATGCCTGGCTAATTTTTGTAATTTTAGTAGTGACAGGGTTTCACCATGTTGGCCAGGCTAGTCTCGAACTCCTGACCTCAGGTGATCTGTCTGCCTTGCCCTCCCAAGGTGCTGGGATTACAGGTGCGAGTCACCGCACCCAGGCTCATATTCATAATTAAAGGAAAATAGGAAAATTTTATATTGACAGACAGGGTTTTGCTGTTGCCCAGGCTGTCTGCAAACTTCTGGACTCAAGTGATCCTCCTGCCCGTGTCTTTTTTTTTTTTTTTTTTTTTTTTTTTTTTTTTTTTTTTTTTTTTGAGACGGAGTCTCACGCTGTTGCCCAGGCTGGAGTGCAGTGGCGCGATCTCGGCTCACTGCAAGCTCCGCCTCCCGGGTTCCCGCCATTCTCCTGCCTCAGCCTCCTGAGTAGCTGGGACTACAGGCGCCCGCCACCGCACCCGGCTAATTTTTTGTATTTTTAGTAGAGACGGGGTTTCACTGTGGTCTCGATCTCCTGACCTTGTGATCCGCCCGCCTCGGCCTCCCAAAGTGCTGGGATTACAGGCTTGAGCCACCGCGCCCGGCCGCCCGTGTCTTTTAAGTAGCTGGGATTCAGGTGTGCACCACTGAGGCAGGCTCTCAAATGAAATTTTAAAAATTATTTTTCACAAAATGTACTCTCTTTTAAAGGATCTCTGAACAAAAAGAAAGCATAAATACTACTGAGTTGGGTTAGAAAATGCATTTAAAGTTAAAAGAATAAAGAAAGAGGTATCACTAAGTCACTTGATCTTCACAGAAATTCTGTGAAATGAGTACACTCTGATTTTAGAGATGAGGAAACAGTGGCACAGAGGGTTTAAAGTGTAAATAATACACCAGGGCTACTGAGCGAGGATTTCAGCCAGGATACCACAAGCAGGCAGTGTGACTTGAAAGCTCGAGCTCTGGACCACTAGGCCACATTGCCTTTACAGAGAAGCATGTGATTCGCTATCTTTAAAACAAACAATGAGAGCAAACAGAAGCATTAAAAATGCAAATAAATACGAAGATGAATTTATTTCTTTTTTATTTTAGAGACCAGGTCTCCTTATGTCACACAGGTTGGGGTGCAGGGGCTGTATAACCTTGAACTCCTGGGTTCAAGTCATACCCTTACCTCAGCCTCCCGAGCAGCTGGGACTATAGGCATGTACCACCATGCCTGGCAGGGTCTCTCTATGTTGCCCAGGCTAGTCTCAAATTCCTGGCCTCAAGTGATCCCTCTGCTTTGGCCTCCCAGTGTGTTGGGATTACAGCTGTGAGCCACGAAGCCTGGCCAAAGATGAATTTCTTGCTAGCCAGAATAAGTAAGTTTCTTTAAACAACAGCAGGCTACTAAAAAGTGATTGCAGAATTTTATTCCCTGAACTTCCATGTACCAATATCCACAAAAAGGAAGTAAATCATCTCTAAATATGCCTACATATCAGCAAAACTGGTGTGAAAAGTACAGTAAGCCATACTGAGAAGTGTGGCTTCCAATCTTTGAAAAATATTTAAGGCTAAATACCAAAAAATAATAAATAAATAAATAAATGTTCTACCAAAAAAAGAAAGAAAAATATTCTTATTCAAGTTTATTATTCCAGAATAAAGCCAGGAAAATATAAAAACATTCTGCAGTTATCAATTTATCACATAATATACAAATAAATACATTTCTATCAACAGGACTTTTTAATCTTCTCAGTGCTTCAAATGCCTGTGTAAGATTCCCCTCAGTAATTCAATTATTCTACAAGTTGGTCTTTACAGGAGTATTTATTCTTTCAATCTACTTATCAACTAACTCCCTTTGTTCCTATATTTTAATACAAAAAAATAAGCTTTTTTTTTTTTTTTTTGCCAATAAATAGATGTGTACTCTCTACCAAATTACTTTAATCTTTTTGGACCATAGTTTTCTCATATGTAAAAACTGGAGAGAAGTGCTGAGGGTGAAGAGAGGCAGCAAATAGACCAAAAGAACTTGGTACTTCCCATTCTTTTATTCCTGTAGGGCTGCTGAGCTATTATAAAGGGTCTAGGAATGCACACAAACACCATGAATTGTCTGTAGACCAAATACAAAACTAGTTTCCACTTTACATACTAAAATATTCACATGTATGCAGATAATGTGATTTGTAAATACAATTTTATATTAAAATAAAATTTTTAGGTCTACAGAAGCTTACGTTATCATGCCTGTAATCCCAGCACTTTGGGAGGCCAAGGTGGGAGGATCACTCGAGGTTAGTTCAAGAAAAGCCTAGGGAACATAGCAAGACTGTCTCAATAAAGAAATATTATTTATTAGCTGATACTAAATGTAGAGTTACTAGAGCTACTATCATTTGCAGGCATGAATTGTTCAACATTTAAAAAGGACTCTTGTTCAAGTCCAGCCTGGATAACGTAGGGAGATCCTGTTTCTAAATAAATAAACAAAAGGGGCTCTTATATTTGAAAATGTCAGGAGCTACTAGTAGAGATGGGTTCTAAAATCCTTCTAAATCTAAAAGCTGTAATTTAGAGTCCATTATTTCTTTACCCATCATTGAATATAACAGTTTGTTACTAGCTGTAATTATCGTAGTTTTTAACAAGTTAAAATTCTTTACAAATCTTAAATAAAAAGCAGGTAAAAAATGTGTCCCAAAGGGTTGTGCGAAAAAAAAAAAAAAGCATATAAGAAAAAAAAGCCAGCTGGATAAATTACTAAGGATGTGAAAACTGCAACTGATGAAATATTTGTAATATTAAATTAAATGAAAAAGCAAAATTATTCATTGCAGATGACTAATTTCATATATTGCAAATAAATAATTTCATATACCTCCTTAAGATAATGACATTCACTAACAAAATGAATAATCTTACTTGAATAAGCATTAGGCAGAATAGTAAAAATCCTCATAGGTTCAAACCTTAACCTACTATTAAGACAGACTGTGAATTCTTTAATTCAAATTACTAAACTAATTAGATTCCTGAAAACGGACTTGCAAGAAATCCCTGAGAACAACCTACACTATAAGAACTATTAAAAATAGTGGATGTGGCTTGGCACAAGGCTTATACCTATAATCCCAGCACTTTGGAAGGCTGATGCAAGACGGTCAGTTGAGGCCAGGAATTTGAGATCAATCTGGGCAAGATGGTGAGACCTCATCTTTACAAAGTATTTTTAAAAATTAGCCAGGTGTGGTAGCCTGTGCCTGTAGCTCCACCTACTCAGGAGACTGAGGTGCGAGGATCACTTGAGCCCAGGAGTTCAAGGCTGCAGTGAGCTATGACTCAACCACTGCAATCGTAGAGCCAGTGACACCCTGGCTCTAAAATAAAAAGAAAAAAAGAAGTTAATGAATATACATCTTCTAATACTAAATATGTCAATTTTAGAATGTAATATTCAGTGATTACAACTATAAAGGCAAAACACACAGAAATAACCAGCAATTCCTCTGTAGTTCTCTACTAATTCAATTCTGCATTCTCTGAGACTATATGTCTTTTCTTCTCAAACATCCCACAATGCCAACCACTGTCTCTAGAAATAACTGAATTCTGCTTCTGCTCCATGATCTGCCAACAAAACAGAAGCCAAAAACAGAAGATAGGAATTTGTTACCTTTCAGCTACCAAATCTATCTGCATTTGTGCCTCTTTTTTTCCCTTCCACAACTGATAAAATGTCTATTTTCCTATTTTAGACAGCTCATCTAAAAACTACTACTTTTTTTTCTTTTTAAGATTTCATTCCTGGCCGGGCGCGGTGGCTCAAGCCTGTAATCCCAGCACTTTGGGAGGCCGAGGCGGGCGGATCACAAGGTCTGGAGATCGAGACCATCCTGGCTAACACGGTGAAACCCCGTCTCTACTAAAAAATACAAAAAACTAGCCGGGCGAGGTGGCGGGCGCCTGTAGTCCCAGCTACTCGGGAGGCTGAGGCAGGAGAATGGCGTGAACCCGGGAGGCGGAGGCTGCAGTGAGCTGAGATCCGGCCACTGCACTCCAGCCTGGGTGACAGAGCAACACTCCGTCTCAAAAAAAAAAAAAAAAAAAAAAAAAAAAAAGATTTCATTCCTTTCATTGGATCCTTCTTTTAAATTGCCAATCTTATCTTCTTTACTAAATTCATTGCCAAAAGATTACAAAAACGCTGTAGAGCCACCTAAGCTAAAAAATCTCTTCAAAGACTTTTTATCCTCCCTTAGGTGCCACCCCAAATCTTTGCTTCTCTTCACGCCAAAGTTCCTTTTTTTTTTTTGAGATAGGTTCTCTGTCGCCTAGGCAGGAGTGCAGAGGCGTGATCATGGCTCACTGTAACCTCAAACCTCCTGGGCTCAAGTGATCCTCCCCTCTCAGCCTCTCAAGTAACAGAGACTATAGGCGTGTGCCATCATGCCTGGGTAATTAAAAAAACATTTTTTGTAGAAACTGGGTCTCACTATGTTGCCCAGGCTAGTCTCGAACTCCTCCCGCCTTGGGCTCCCAAAGTGTTGGGATTACAGGCGTGAGCCACCTCGCCTGGCCCAATAGTCAAATTTCTTGATAAGAGTTATCCACATATTCTACTTTCATTTCTGTACCTCCCATGCCCACCCCAATCTGGAATTTAACATTTTATCACTTTGTATCAGAGTCACCGTTAACCTCCATGTAGCCAAATTAAGAAGTCTTTCTTGGGTGCAGCACGCCAACATGGCACATGTATACATATGTAACAAACCTGCACGTTGTGCACATGTACCCTAGAACTTAAAGCATAATAAAAAATAAATAAATTAATTAATTAATTAAAAAAAAAAACAAGTCTTCTTGAACTTCTGGCCTTATCTGATTTAGTTTATTGAATTGCTGCTTTGTTTAAAAATTCAATTTATTTAACTTTTGAACTAGTAATTCAAAGTTACATGCTCAATTTACATGCTTAAAAAGTATAAAAATGAATACAGAGAAAAGTCTCCTATACTATCCACTGAGTTTCTTTCTGTGAGGTAACTATCATTGTTAGTTTCCTTTTTATTCTTCTAGGAATTCTTTTGCATATGTAAAGCAAATACAATTACATATTCTTATTCTTTCCCCACTTTTACACAAATGGTATTTCTCTTAATACATCTTGTAGATTTTTCTGTATCATTACATAGTGTCCTCATCCTTTTTAACAGCTTTGTCAAGATATGATTCACATATTGAATTCACAGAGAATGTACCAGCCATATCATATGGTAAGTATACAATTCAGCCAGGCACGGTGGCTCATGCCTGTAATCCCAACACTTTGGGAGGCTGAGGCGGGAAGATCCCTTGAGCCCATGAATTTGAGAACAGCCTAGGCAACATGGTGAAACCCTGCCTCTACAAAAAGTAGCTGGGTGTAGTGGTGCGAGCCTGTAGTCCCAGCTACTTGGGAAGCTAAGGTGGGAGGATTGCTTGAGCCTAGGATGTCACTGCTGAAGTGAGCCTGAAGTGAGCCATAATCAGGCCACTGTGCTCTAGCCTGGGTGACAGAGTGAGACTCTGTCTCAAAAAAAAAAAAAAAAAAACCAGTATGTAATTCAGTGGTTTTTTGTATATTCACAGAATTGTGCATCTATCACCACTAATTTCTGAACATTTTCATCACCCCAAAAAGAAATCCCATGCCATGCCCAACCAATGTATTATTTCTTACATGTGCCAGCAGCAGTACTTCCCAAACTTTAATGTGCGCACGAATCAACATAAAATACTATTAGTCCAGGGCCAGGTGTGATGGCTCACGCCTGTAATCCCAACACTTTGGGTGGATCACTTGAGGTCAAGAGATCAAGACCAGCCTGGCCAACATGGTGAAATCCTGTCTCTACAAAAAATACAAAAATTAGCTGGGCATGGTGGCACATGCCTATGTAATCTCAGCTACTGGGGAGGCTGAGGTAGAAGAATCGCTTGAACTCAAGAAGTGGAGGTTGTAGTGAACTGAGATCACACCACTGCACTCCAGCCTAGGTGACAGAGACTCAAAAAAAAAAGAATTCGGCTGGGTGCGGTGGCTCATGCCTGTAATTCCAGCACTTTGGGAGACTGAGGTGGGCGGATCACGAGGTCAGGAGATTGAGACCATCCTGGCTAACACAGTGAAACCCCCTCTCTACTAAAAATACAAAAAAAATTAACCAGGCGTTGTGGTGCGTGCCTATAATCCCAGCTACTGGGGAGGCTGAGGCAGGAGAATGGCGTGATCCTGGGAGGTGGAGCTTGCAGTGAGCCGCGATCATGCCACTGCACTCCAGCCTGGGCAACAGGGCAAGACTCTGTCTCAAAAAAAAAAAAATTCTATTAGTCCTTCCTCCTATTATAATAATTAAGCAAAACATCTCAAAAAGCAGCTTCATTATATATTTCAACTCTCAATTGAATATATATTCAGTTTTATCAGTTTTATTTTCCATTTCTACTTTTATATTGATTATTTTATTAAAATAAAAGACAATAATAAAAGGTGAAATGCCATGTTTAACCAGAATTCCTCTCCCTGTGTGGCTGAAATGATGGTAAGGTCACCCTAATTATTTCTATTTCATTCAACATGTTTCAAGTAAAGCAAGTGACTAAAAACTTCAGAGTGAATATGAACAAATTCCTAATTTAGTGACTATAGAAAGCAAATAATTGGACTAAGATAAAAGACAAATACACTTAAAGAGCCTGACAAAAAGAAATTCAAAATACTTTTAAAAAAGAGTCAACTTCAGACTTCTTTTAATAGCCTACCTTAGTTGCTGGGGATTTTCATGGATACCAACCACCCAGTAGTGATCAGATTTTCCTTTGCAGTGCTCTCTTGTATTACATACAGGAGTCCATGTATTACCAAGTCCTCTGTTAAGCATTCGAACAATTCCTTCTGAATCCACGTAACAAGGGGTACCTAAACACCAACAGAAAAAGAAATCACTTGGAGACATAGCTACATGTTGTTAAAGAAACCCTATTTCAAATATATTATACATACCAAGGATTCAACTTTGCTTTCAAAAGCAAAACACAAAACAGAAGCAAATAATCTAAGATTATTTACTGTAAAATTTCATTAACCATATAGAGTAAGACCTAACAGAAAAAAGAAAAAAAATTGTATTTGATATGACTAAAATTTACACAAATAATGTGAAAAAACTGAGTTTCAGTGAAAACTATGCCACCTGCTGGAAGATAATAATAATTTTATTTATTTCTTTATTTATTTATTTATTATTATTTTTTTTCGAGATGGAGTCTCGCTCTGTTGCCCAGGCTGGAGTGCAGTGGCATGATCTCGGCTCACTGCAAGCTCCGCCTCCTGGGTTCATGCCATTCTCCTGCCTCAGCCTCCAGAGTAGCTGGAGTACAGGCACCCGCCACCACACCTGGCTAATTTTTTTTTGTATTTTTAGTAGAGACAGGGTTTCACCGTGTTAACCAAGTTGGTCTCGATTTCCTGACCTCGTGATCCGCCTGCCTCGGACTCCCGAAGTGCTGGGATTACAGGCGTGAGCCACTGTGCCTGACCGATAATAATTTTAAAGCCAATTTTAGCAAAATATTAAACATGAATGAGAAGGTTCCCGGTTGAGAAATATTTAGAAAAATGATCAAAACCTGATACAAGGTGATCTTTATGAAATTTATCTTTAGTACTCTTCTTCCTCTCTCTTCTTTTTGTTGGCCTTGTTACTATTCTGTCCCCAACTACTGGGTAAGCAATTCTTACCTAGTAAAACAGAAGCATTCTTGTTTTCCACCTATTCTGCTTCCAACTCAGGAAATCTGTGGCAAATTGCCTGATCCTCCCTTTTCTTATCTGTGGCTTCATACCCCCCTTACTCTGCAAACATCAGTTTCCTCAGGGTCTGGATCTAATTGGTACTTGGGAGAAAAAAATCTATACAAATGGAAGTTATCAATGGTTCATATTATTAAAGCCTGAGTGACTAACATCAAAACAGAAAACACATCTAGAAATGGTTGATATTTTAAACAGAAAGTGGAGTTTCCAGCAATGTAAATGAAGAATGAATATCTCCAAAAAGAGAAATACCTAAGTCCCCATGAGATAGAGTTGACTGGTGATTTAAAATAAGGTACTCCTGGGCCAGGTGCAGTGGCTCACTCCTGTAATCCCAGCACTTTGAGAGGCCAAGGCAGGTGGATCACCTCAGGCCAGGAGTTCGAAACCAGCCTAGCCAACATGTTGAAATCCCATCTCTACTAAAAATGCAAAATTAGCCAGGCGTGGTGGCACGTGCCTGTAGTCACAGCTACTTGGGAGGCTGAGGCATGAGAATCACTTGAACCCAGAAGACAGAGGTGGTAGTGATCTGAGATCGCATCACTGCAGTCCAGCCTGGGTGACAGAGTGAGACTCTGCATAGAAAAAAATGCAAACACAAAAACAAATAAAATAAGGTACTCCTCAGTGTGTTTCAGATCATCTGTCATAAGCCTCTAGAATTTGGTCTAAAATAGCACTTATCCAAAATAAATACCATGTGAGCCAAAAGTGTAATTTTTAATTTCCTAGTGCCACATTAAAAAAGAAAAATGGCTACATACCATGTATCTGAACAACAAAAAAATTAAATGAAAAAATTTAGGCTGGGGGTAGTGGCTCATGCCTGTAATCCCAGCACTTTAGGAAGTCAAGGCAGGTGGATCACCTGAGGTCAGGAGTTCAAGACCAGCCTGGCCAGCATGGTGAAACCCTGTCTCTATTAAAAATACAAAAATTAGCCGGGTGTGGTGATGCAAGCCTATAATCCCAGCTACTCAGAAGGCTGAGGCAGGAGAACTGCTTGAACCCAGGAGGCAGAGGTTGCAGTAAGCTGATATTGCATCATTGCACTCCAGCCTGGGCAACAGAGCAAGACTCCTAATTTATTCCTTAAAAAAAAAATATATATATATATATATATTTAAATAGAGATGGGATCTCAGTATATTGTCCAGTCTGGTCTTGAACTCCTGGGCTCAAGTGATCCTGCTGCCTCGGCCTCCCAGAGTGCTGGGATTGTAGGCATGAGCCATCATGCCCAGCCAAAAAAAAAATTTTTTTAAAGAAAAAAGGTGAAATTAATGTTAATAATACATTTTATTTCATTGAAGGTATCTCAAATATTATCATTTAACAGGTAATCAATGTTAAAAAATTGTTGATTTTTATATTTTTTTCATGGTAAGTCTTCAAAATCCAGAGAGTATTTTATACATACAAGCACATCTCAGCCATATTTCAAGTGCTCAATAGACATACATACTAGTTATTGTAATAAACAGTGAAGTTCTAGAAAATTCTGTTTTGTGTATGATCTGCTGGAAAAGACACAATTTATTATTGATTTGTATCACCTCCTTGCTATTTAATAAACTTTCAGAAAAATATATTTTCCTCTTTGTAAGTTTTCTAATGAGAATTATCATGAAGAGAGATCTTAGCCGGGTGCAGTTCCTCACGCCTGTAATCCCAGCACTTTAGGAGGCCAAGGTGGGCGGATCACTTGAGCCTAGGAGTTTGAGACCAGCCTGGACAACATGGCAAAACCCTATCTCTACAAAAAATACAAAAATTAGCTGGGCACGGTGGCATACACCTGAAGTCCCAGCTACTAAGGAGGCTGAGGTAGGAAGATGGCTTGAGCCCAGGAGGTGGAGGTTGCAGTGAGCTGAGATCATTCTACTGCACTCCAGCCTGGACAACAGAGCCAGACCCTCTCGCAAAAGAACATAAAAATAAAAGCAAGATCTAGTACATAAAATAATGGCTACCTTGCCTAAAGATTGCAGTTCCCAATTCTGCCAACATATTAAAATAGAAATTTAAAATATAAAATAGCGATAATTTATCCTTAAAGAAATTAGGAATAAAACAATGAAATAATTTTCTTCTTGAAGAATATCTTAACACTTTCTATTATACTTGTTTTTTTTAAACAAATTTATCTTGCCTTCAGCTGAAAACCCAATCCATGCAAGGTAGGATTTCCTTGTAAGAGGAAGAGAGTCACCATGCACAATTTGTTTTTTCTTTTTCCCCAGCTCTAGCAGTTGAACTCCAAGGCACTGATCCCCATCAAATCCTGTACCTAATGAGAAAATGTAAATATAAATCAGGCATTAAAGGTTATCCAACTATAATGCAGTCTACATTATTTTCTGTGAATTGATTTTGTGGTAAATTACTAGACTGACTAGCGCTACTTTTTATGAATAACCCATCTAACTGAGGCATCATTCAGGTATTAGAAACAGAGTAAGATGTTACACGGACTATTCAGACAAAGTCCTTATAAGTGGGCATTTATTCACTCAAGAAATATTTACAGAAAGCTTACTACATGCCAGCATTGGCCTAGATCCTAGAGCTACAGCAATAAACAAAGTCACTGCTCTCATTAAATTCAAATTTCAGGTAGAAGACAAATTAAAAAACACAAAATGAACAAAAAAAGTTATCAAAAAGTTAAAATAATGTGATACAGAATGTCAGAGTGGTTTGTTAGACTGGTTAGTCAGAAGTGGCCTCTCAGAAAGTAAAGTTTAAGTTAAGACATGAACTGCAAGCTGGAGCCTGCCATGCAAACATTAGGGAAGGAACATGAAAGTGGATGGAGGGAACAGCTAATGCAAAGTCCTAAGGCAGGAAGAATAGAGGGCTCAAAGAACACAAAGAGGCAGTATGGCCAGAACATGGTAATGAGAAACAATGGTAAGACATGAGGTTGAAGAGGCAGGCAAAGGTCAGATTATACGGGATCAGTAGATCACCTTGACAGCTATCAGAAGTTTGAGTTTGATTCTAAAAGTGAAGGAAAGTCCGACAGATTTGAGAAGAGGAGCATGATCTATGTTTTTAAAAGATTACCTAGGCTGCTGTGTGGAGAATGGACTGTGGAAGGCAAGAATTGAAGCTAAAAGACTAGTTAGGAGACTACTATGACAGTCTAAGAGATGACATCTAGGTTGCATTAGCGGAAGAAATGAAAAGAGACAAATTTAGAATGTGTTATTCCATAGAATTGACATGATGATATAATTTTACCGTTGGAGTTGATGCAGGGGAAATGGAAAGAGAAGAATCAAAGATAATTTTCAGATTTTTGGCTTCAGCCACTAGATTGCTAGTAGGCCATTTACTAAGATGGGGAAACTACGTAAGAAGCAAGTTTGGAAGGAAAAAAATCATTTTTTATTGTGAGTAAATTAAGTCTGAAATGTCTGTCCAAACTCTAAATAGATTTCAAGTGGGTAACTGGATGTGTAAGTCTGGAGACACAGGAGAGGGTAGGGTTGGTGCTATCAACTTAAAAGTCATAGACACTGAGATGTATTTAAAGCCATGGATTATGATAAAATCCCCCAGGGTGGTTTCTCAAACTGCATTTTTTTGACCTATGAGTCATGGAATCAAGTTTAAGTTGCAACTAGCATTTAAAAAAATGAAATAAAAAAATTTAAACTGAAATCAAAGAGTAAACATTGTCTATGAGACTTTTATTTCAGTTACATTTGCAGATATTTATAGAACAGTTATACAGAATATATTTCTTTTCTTCTTTTTTTTCTTTTTAAAATAGAAACAGTGGCTTGCTATTGTTATCCACGCTGGTCTTGAACTCCTGGGCTCAAGTAACCCTCCCGTCTCGGCCTCCCAAAGTGCTGAGATTACAGGTGTGAGCCACCACACCTGGTCCAGAATCTATGAATCTATGTCTTACTGTGGCAAAGCAGACAAAAAGACTGAAAGACCCCTGACCTAGAGAGTAGTAGAGAAAAAGGGGATACACTCCAGCTAAAAGGTAGAGACAACAAAAAAGTAAAGAGGGAGTTGCCAGTGAGGAAAAACATTGAAAGTATGATGTCACAGAAGTCATGAGAAGAAGGTATTTTCAATGGAATTATTTTTTTAAAAAGCACAGAGATTATCAGTTACCTTGATAAGACCGTCTTAGCATAATGATGGGGACTGAAGAAAGACATGAGGGGAGGAAAAGGAGGCAGCAGCTTTTAAAAAGTGTCACATTCAGAGTTTTTTGGCCCTTCCTACTAGGAGTTATTTTTATGGAATTTCAATGCTGAAAGTTCTCTGGTCGTGCTTGCCAAATGGTAAGATTTAGACATGGAAGTAATTAACCAAATTCCACCTTGGAATTCTCTCTATAATATAGTTCTATTAAGAAAACATTTTCATTTTTATTGATACTAGTAAACACAACAAAATTCTCTACATGTAAAGATCACACTGATTCAAAAGGAAGTATATAATCCAAGACAAAAAGAGTAACAAAAATGCAAAAAAGCTCAAGTGATTTCCATTTTACTTCAAGTCATAGTAAAATCATAAAAGACTGAAAAAAATCTACCTCTGTGATAAACAATGAAAAGCTGTTCTCCATGTCCTGCCATTGACACCACAGGTCCAGCAAGGCTGAATACCTCTTTCTGAACCCCTCCAATAGTAAACAATCGAAGAAGCAGGGCACTAGTTGCGGCAGCAGCCCATCCTTGACCGAGACATATGGCTTCGATATCCTCATTCTGAGGCAAGTCTATTATCCACTCTTTGCTTGAATCCCAAGAACTAAAGTGCAGGCAGTGAAGCTTGCTAAAAATTAAAACAAGACAAAAACAATCAAACTTTCATATGAGAGAGAGATATATATATAAAATAAGTAATCATGATATTCAACTACAAAACTAAATAGTTTACTTTCTATTACACACGGCATAAGAAGTTGCTTTAAAAAAGTAATTATGAAATACCCTTAAAATGAAATATATTATCTTTCCAGCCTTTTTTCTTTGCACATACATATATGTAAGTTATTATTATATGAAATGGAGTTTTGCTCTGTCACTCAGGCTGGAGTACAATGGCATGATTTCTGCTCACTGCAACCTCCAACTCCCGGGTTTAAGCAATTCTCCTGTCTCTTGCCTCAGCCTCCCAAATAGCTAGGACTACAGGTGGGTGCCACCACATCTGGTTAATTTTTGTATTTTTAGTAGAGACACAGTTTCACCATGTTAGTCAGGCTGGTCTCAAACTCTTGACTTCAGGTCATCTGTCTGCCTTGGCCTCCGAAAGTGCTGGGATTACAGGCATAAGACACCGTGCCCAGCCTGAAGGATACGAATTTCAAGTCACATAGAAGATAGAGTAAAATCCATGAAGTGTATCAGTACTATAATCAGCTGAAGAAGGGATCAAGAGAGGGCAATCTCTTCATTAACAAAAAGCTGAAAAAATATTTTCTTTTCTTTTAAAAAGAAAAACATTCTGCACCCATTGCTTTCCCATCATAATTTTTTTCTTGACATCTATCTACCTATTTATTTACCTACCTACTTATCAAAACATGTAAACATCCAAAACACATTAAGTAGAAAAAGCAAACGGGTGACTAGTACATTTTTTGGTTTGTTTTTCCGGTTTTTTTTTTTTTCCTTTCTCGAAGAGAGATTTTAAATCTAATCCATAGTGACAGAAATGTAGATTAACAGTTGGCCAAGGCTAGGGTTGAATTAAGTGCAAAGGGATATAAGAAAACAATTTCAGGTGATAAAGACACAATGACAAATATCTAGACTAATAGTTGGCCAAGGCTAGGGTTGAACTAACTGCAAAGGGATATAAGAAAACATTTTCAAGTGATAAAGAACATTCTATATTTGATTGTGGTAGGCGTTATGTGTATATACACCTTTGTGAACTCATCAAATGGGTGCATTTTATTGTAAATAAATTACATTTCAATAAAGTAAATTAAAATAAGGGAGGTTCAAATAGAAAGAAATCTGGAAGGATACATATCAAATTGTTAATAACAGTTATATCTGAGAGTAGAATTCTGAGAGGAGCTTTCATTTTCTGAAACTTCTATACTGTATACTGTTTTTTTTTCCTCTACAATGTATGTATATTACTCTTACAATAGCAAAAAAAAAAAAAGCACTTAACAATGTAAAAAAAATCCCATCTCTTGCATTACTAACCATGCCATGTCATTTTGCTATGTAGTTAGAGCGTGTAATGAGGGAACCATTAGGGCAAAAACAGACATATGTTCTGAGGTATTTTGGG
This sequence comes from Macaca thibetana thibetana, assembly GCF_024542745.1. Classification (NCBI taxonomy): domain Eukaryota; kingdom Metazoa; phylum Chordata; class Mammalia; order Primates; family Cercopithecidae; genus Macaca; species Macaca thibetana. Next base: position 52,754,221 of record NC_065584.1, on the reverse strand, counting down.
TGTGCTGGTGTTTGTACCAAACTCTTCTGAAATTTCATACTACAAAAAATAAATTTTGTTTTATTAACTTTTTGTCTTTAATTTCAACAACTTTATCTAACAGTTTAACAGTGCCAAATTCTTCCTAAAAATCTTGAGTTTACCTTGCTAGTTCATCAGTGCTTTCACATGCCAACAAAATAGCTTCGTGAGAAAGATCTGCTATTGTATAATTCAAAGTGTTTGATAAGTGTGTTGCATGGTGTATGGAGGAATCATGGAACTCCACATCTATGGCATTGTCTTGCTCATCATTATAGCAGCGAATAATTCCAATAGAGTTCCACACCTACAAACAGGTAAGATTAAATATAAGTCTGAGAAAAACTAAAGCTCCTAGAATCAGTAAGCCACAGTAGTACAAATTAACAAATATTATAATTAAATCTGTATTAAGATTTAGGTTTTGGGAGCTACTACATCTCATCTATCTCTAAATAGTTTCTGATAGGAGTCATAATACCGGAGCTACAATTACTTATTATTTTCTTCATGAGAATAAGATACATATATACTTATTAATTAGCAAATGGAGTATTTAATAATATTTAAAAATAAATTACATGACTGTTCCTTTAAAAGTACATTAGAGTTGGTCTTTGAACAACCAAACCATTAAATTCCTCAAAAGAAACATTTCAAAAATTGAGTTTTCTTACAAATATGAATGCAAATAACAACAGACTTTTTTCCTATTCTAACTAGTTATTCTATGATAAAATAAATATATACATTTTAAGAAAACATAATTTTTTTTTTTTTGAGACAGAGTTTCGCTGTCACCCAAGCTGGAGTGCAGTGGCATGATCTCGACTCACTGCAACCTCTGCCTCCTGGATTCAAGCGATTCTCCTCCCTCAGCCTCCTGTGTAGCTGTAGTTACAAGTGCGTGCCACCACATCCAGCTAATTTCTGTATTTTTTTAAATAGAGATAGGGTGTTTCACCATGTTGGCCAGGCTGGTCTCCAACTCCTACCCTCAAGTGACTCGCCCACCTTGGCCTCCCAAAGTGCTGGGATTACAGGCGTGAGCCACCACGCCTGGCAGAGGCAACATAAATTGATACCACTTGGAAATCTTATCTTGCACTGATGTCCATTATAGGCTCATACTTGGCCCTAGAGTTTCTAATAAAATTAGTGCCAATATTTTATTTAATATAACTATAAATAAAATAAAATTTTATTTAATATAACTATAAATAAAATATTGACACTAATAAAAAAATTAAGACCTATCACTTGATGACTACTGATAACAATAAAAGGTTTTATTAATATTAATCACCACCCTCAATCTTTACATAAAAATTTATGCCAGGCCTATACTTTTAAAAAGGCAAAATCCTCAGAGTAGAAAACATCATATAACCAACACAGAAATACTAAACTTTTTTTTTTTTTTTTTTTGAGACGGAGTCTCGCTCTGTCGCCCAGGCTGGAGTGCAGTGGCCGGATCTCAGCTCACTGCAAACTCCGCCTCCCGGGTTCGGGCCATTCTCCTGTCTCGGCCTCCTGAGTAGCTGGGACTACAGGCGCCCACCACCTCGCCCGGCTAGTTTTTTGTATTTTTTAGTAGAGACGGGGTTTCACCGTGTTAGCCAGGATGGTCTCGATCTCCTGACCTAGTGATCCGCCCGTCTCGGCCTCCCAAAGTGCTGGGATTACAGGCGTGAGCCACCGCGCCCGGCCCAGAAATACTAAACTTTTTAAGAGCTCAGGCCAGGCGCGGTGGCTCATGCCTGTAATGCCAGCACTTTGGGAGGCCAAGGCGGGTGGATCACAAGGTCAGGAGATCGAGACCATCTGGCGAACAAGGTGAAACCTCATCTCTACTAAAAATACAAAAATTAGCCAGGCATGGTGGCGGGCACCTGTAGTCCCAGCTACTCGGGAGGCTGAGGCAGGAGAATGGTGTGAAACTGGGAGGCAGAGCTTGCAATGAGCCAAGATTGCACCACTGCACTCCAGCCTGGGCAACAGAGCGAGACTCCATCTCAAAAACAAAACAAAACAAAAAGAGCTCAAACCTAAGGCAAAAAGCCAATATATTCATTTTGTCTATTCATGAAATATATATTTAATGTGTACTGTAGCATACCTTGTTCCAAATCCTAAGAACATATCAGTACACAAAACAAAAATCTTTATCTTTGTGTAGCTTACATTCTAGTGGGTGGTGGGGTGAGGAAAAGGGGCAGATATTTTCCCCCATAGTACTTACCACCTTCTAATATACTATTAGTTGCCTTCTAAGAAAACACCTCCTTACTAGAGTTTTGGAGTCAGTATAATCTTCTATATAACAATGACTATGAAGAATAAGGTTTGAAAGTATTGCCAAGAAACAGTGCAAGATAGTAATATTTACTTATGTTCATTTAATGTCATTTTGGAAAGCAGAATTTTATTTAACGTCATTTTCAATAAGGTTGAAACAAGATTAAAACTGTGAACTAACCATAAAATAAACTAACCACAAAACTATAATCAACCAAAGTGCTCCAGGCTACTTAATCAAAGTTTTAAAAAATATGTTTTATCCAAAAAAATTACCTATAGTAAGAAAAAAGTGCTGAAAACCTTCTAATAAGTTAAGTGTAGATCCAAGGCTTACCATGAATCTGTGAGTGAGATGCAAGGGTGTAGAACCTGACTGAAATGGCTTTTGCCTGGGAGTTGGCATGGGTCCATCATAAAATGGCCTTTGGGATGTTACAAGTGGTAGATTGTGAATGCTGCTTTCCTGACCATCTTCCTCCTCCTCTTTGAGAAGACTAGAACCAGTTTTTAGCATTGAAATATCTACAACACAAAGGATCATAATTAAGGGAATCACGAATACCAATGATTTGTAAAAAGGAAAGCATATGGAATCTAGTAACTTTTTCATTCATATGCAATGACACTGACATGCTATTTGCCTCTTTCACTGTGTTAAAGAGATGCAGTGATGGTGCAAAAGCAATGGTGGGTAAAATTCCTAGTGCCCTGGCACCAATCAAGGCAGGGGCACCTAACTGTATTAGTCATTACCGCATTGTTAACCGCTACTCACTTGCAGTAAAAATATTAATTTTATTAAATCTTGACACTTACACAGTTTTTTTTTAAAGTTGTGTGCTAAAATGAGAAGTGTGATGGCTGTCTTAAAAAAGTACTTATGCAATTATTTGAGTTGTAAGCTGAACTAAGTAATTTTTTTTCACAGAACACTACTTTTACTTGAAAAACAAATGCCAAATAAACTATGGTTATGCAGAATTGGATCTTTGGCAAACATTTTCTCAGAAATGAATGAAGTGAGCCTGTCAATTAAGAAAAAATAACTGGCAGGATTTGTTGCCAATGACAACATTTGAGCTTTCAGGCCAGGCGCAGTGGCTCACACCTGTAATCCCAGCACTTTGGGAGGCCGAGGCGGGCAGATCACTTAAGGTCGGGAGTTTCATGTTGACCAGCCAGGCTGGTCAAATATAAAATTTTGTATTTTAGTCTCTACTAAAAATACAAAAATTGTATTTTACGCCTGTAATCCCAGCACTTTGGGAGGCCGAGGTGGGCGGATCACGAGGTCAGGAGATCGAGACCATCCTGGCTAACACGGTGAAACCCGTCTCTACTAGAAATACAAAAAATTAGCCGGGTGAGGCGGTGGGCGCCTGTACTCCCAGCTAGTCGGGAGGCTGAGGCAGGAGGATGGTGTGAACCTGGGAGGCGGAGCTTGCAGTGAGCGGAGATCGCGCCACTGCACTCCAGCCTGGGCGACTGAGCGAGACTCCGTCTAAAAAAAAAAAAAAAAAAAAAAAAGGCCGGGCGCGGTGGCTCAAGCCTGTAATCCCAGCACTTTGGGAGGCCGAGACGGGCGGATCACGAGGTCAGGAGTTCGAGACCATCCTGGCTAACACGGTGAAACCCCGTCTCTACTAAAAAATACAAAAAACTAGCCGGGCGAGGTGGCGGGCGCCTGTAGTCCCGGCTACTCGGGAAGCTGAGGCAGGAGAATGGCGTAAAAACCCGGGAGGCAGAGCTTGCAGCGAGCTGAGATCCGGCCACTGCACTCCAGCCTGGGCGACACAGCGAGACTCCGTCTCAAAAAAAAAAAAAAAAAAAAATATTAGCCAGGCATGGTGGCACATGCCTGTAATCCCAGCTACTCAGAAGGCTGAGACACGAGAATCGCTTAAACCCGGGAGACTCTGTCTCAAAAAAAAAAAAAAAAAAAAAAAAAAAGAGCTGGGCACAGTGGCTCATGCCTGTAATCCCAGCACTTTGGGAGGCCAAGGAGAGTGGATCATTTGAGGTCAGGAGTTTGAGACCAGATTGACCTACATAGTGAAACCCTGTCTTTACTAAAATACAAAAATTAGCCGGGCATGGTGGCGGGCACCTATAATCCCAGCTACTCAGGAGGTTGAGGCAGGAGAATCACTTGTACCCAGGGGACAGAGGTTGCAGTGAACTGAGATCACGCCACTGCCTTCTAGCCTGGGTGACAGAGCAAGACTCCCTCTCAAAAAATAAAAAAAAGAAATTTGAGCTTTCAATTAAAAATTAAGATATTGGAAAGCCTCTATTTGCCATTATGAGCTTCACAACTTTCTAATACTTAGAAACTGCTGATGAGATTGGTAACAACACTAGCAGATATAATTTATAGGCAGGTGCTATGACTCATGCTTGTAATTCCAGCACTTTCGGAGGCTGGGGAGGGAAGATCACCTGAGGCCAGAATTTCAAGACCAGCCTGGGCAACAAAGCAAGATTCCATCTCTATAAAAAATAAAAAATTAGATGGGCATGGTGGCATGCATCTGTAGTCCTAGCTACCCAGAAGGCTGAGTGGGAGAACTGCTTGAGCCCAGGAGTTCAAGGTTATACTGAGGTGCATACCACTGCACTCCAGTCTAGGTGACAGAGCAAGACGCTATCTCTAAAAACAAAAATTAATTAATTAAAAACAACATATAATAAAAAACAAAAACAAATACTTTATATTAGATAATAAAAAGTGTCAAAATAAAGATCTATAAACTTCAGTGAACCAATATTATCAATTCATATGTTACAAAATTAAACATGATTTTAAAAAATCCATTCAACATTCAAGTCAGATCAATGAATTTTTTAATTTTGTTTTATTTTTTTCTGAGACAGGGTCTTGCTCTGTTGTCCTGCCTGGAGCTCATTGTTGCAATCATGGCTCACTGCAGCCTTCACCTCTCAGCCTCGAGAGATCCTCCTACCTTAGCCTCCCAAGTAGGTGGGACTACAGGCACACACTACCACACCTGGCTAATTTTTAAAGTTTTTTCTAGAAAGAAGGTCTCACTATGTTGCCCTGGCTGGTCTTGAACTCCCGGCCTCAAGCAATCCTCCTGCCTGGGCCTCGCAAAGTCCTGGGATTACAGGTGTGAGCCACCATTCCCAGCCAGACCAATGAATTTTAACATAATAGAGCCGTAAGAGTTCACTGAAGTTTTCAGATTACCTTTGCAAGTAATCTTTAGGAAATGATCATCTTCTGAGTCTTGGTGCAACATCAAAGAATATCCACAATTAGTTGAATGTGCTATTAAAAGATTTCTTAAAATACTTCTCTCTTTTCATATTACATATTTATGTGAGGCCAAATTTTCTTCATACACTTGAAACAAAAATGTATGGCAATAGACTTAATCCAGAAGATGAGAGAATTCAGCTGTCCTCTATGACAGACATTACAAAGATTGCAATGCCACTCTTCTCACTAAATTTTTTTTGTTCTTAATAAAAAAGTATTCATGTTTACGTGAGTTTATTGTTATTTTTAAGTGAATAAATATTTTTAAATTTCTGAATTTTAATTTCTAATATGTAAATGACAATAGACATAACTCTATATAAATAAATGCTCTCTGAAGGGTCCTCAAAATTTTTTAGAGTATAAAGGCTACTGAGACCAAAACATTTGAGGACTGTTGTTCTATAAACTCTATATGACTATGACTTTAAACAGCACAACATAGCACTGCACATTGGCATTTTACTTGATAATGTTCAAGTGTTATTTTAGCATGTGAGTTGTTACAATAAGCACTCTATTCAAAGATTTTAAATTACCATCTCAATTTCTTTAACAATACAATACTATTCAGGTTATCTATTACTTCTTGAGTTAGCGAGGTAGTTTGTGTCTTTCAGAAAATTCGTCCATTTCATTTACGTTGTTAAATTTATGGGCATAGTTATTCATAATATTTCCATTATGCCTCTGATATTAATAGTAGCGCTGCCATACAGACAAATAATGTGAGTTACAGCTGTAATTTTAAATTTTCTAATAGCTATGTTTAAAAAGTAAAAAGAAAACAGCCATAATTTTAATAATATAGTGCATTTAAAATACATATTATCATTTCGACATGTACTATGTATACAAAATTTTCCAGGAGTTTTACATTCTTTTTTTCATATTGTCTTCAAAATCTGGCTGCACTCCATGGTAAAACCCCATCTCTACTAAAAATACAAAAATTAGCCAGGTATGTTGGCGTGTGCCTATAATCCCAGCTAGTCAGGAGGCTGAGGCATGAGAATCACTTGAATCCCGGAGGCAGAGGTTGCAGTGAGCCAAAATCACACCACTGCACTCCAGTCTGGGTGACAGAGAGAGATTCCGCCTCAAAAAAAAAAAAAAAGTCTGGTTGCACTCATAACATATCTCAATTTGAACTAACCACGTTTCAAGTGCTCAACAGCTACATGTGGCTAGTGGCTACTACATATTAGATAGCACAAATCTACAGATCTATAGTGATGGCCCACCCCTCTTTCATTCTCTATGTTAGTAATTTGTGTCTTCTCTTTACTGATCAACCACGATAGATATTTATTAATTTTATTGATCTTTTCTTTTGAGATGGAGTCTTGCTCTGTTGCCCAGGAGGGCATGCAGTGACATGATCTCAGCTCACTGCAACCTCCGCTTCCTGGGTTCAAGTGAGCCTCTTGCCTCAGTCTCCTGAGTAGCTGGGATTACAGGCATGCATCACCACACCCAGCTAATTTTTGTATTTTTGTAGAGACAGGGTTTTACCATGTTGGCCAGGCTGGTCTTGAACTCCTAACCTCAAGTGATCTGCCCATTTCAGCCTCCCAAAGTGCTGGGATTATAGGCATGAGCCACCATGCCCAGCCTTATTGATCTTCTCAAAGAACCAGCTTTTGGTCTCATTGACTTTCTCTATAGTTTGTTGTCTTTTTCTGTTGTCAATTTTGTTGAATTTTGCTCTGCATTATTTCCTTCCTTCTATTTGCTTGGGGTTTAGTTTTCTCTTTTTCTAGTCTGCCACAACAGAAGCTTGGATTATAGATTTGAAACCTTTTTAAACAAAGTCCTAATGCTATAAAGTTTCCTCTAAGCACCATTTTAGCTACATTCTACAAATTCAATAATGACTTTAACAGTGTTAATAAAAAATCCAAAATATTAATCAACAGGATAATCACATGCACAAAGTCAAATTCTTACCAACTGAGTTTTCATCATCTTCTAGGATGTGACTTCGTTGTCTAAGACGACCTGAAGCCATCATGAGGTCATCATCTTCATCATCATTTATAATCCCTTTTGAAAAAGAAGGGATCTCGACTGCATTGTCATTTAGAAAATCACCAGTATTACTCATATCATCACCATCAAAAAGATCATTGTAATCCTTTTCCACTCTGCTAGATACCTTGAACAAATTAACACAAATTATAAAAGTGAATGATTTAGAAAAACTCAATTACTAAAAAGGTAATCTTTTAATATGCACCTATAAATTCTACCAAGTAGCAAACTCACTGAACAGATAAGAATAATTAGTAAATGTATTTATAAGAATTGTATTTATATTTACACGATAAGACCCAGTTCTTATTTCAAATGTCTTATAGTCTGGGGATGGGATAGGAGTATAGGGACTGACATGTAAACAAATATGGTATATGCCAAAATATAAAATAAGATTTTATTCCTCAGAAGTCATTTCCCAGCAAAGTCACATTAATATGATAAAGTTCCTATAGTCTCTCATATTGTAAGACATGCTCTCATTTACTTTTATTTTGAACAAGATACTGCATAAGATACATTTTCTTTATATTATCTCAGTTAAAGTTACTGTTTTGATACTTATAAAAATAAAGTGATAGAACCAATAGAAAAACAAAGAAGGCAAAGAAATTCTACATAAAGCCCCGGCATGGTGATTCACACCTGTAATCTCAGAACTTTGGGAAGCCGAAGCACGTGGATGGCTTGAGCCCAGGAATCCAAGACCAGCCTGGACAACATGATGAAATCTCATCTCCACAAAAAATTAGCCAGGCATGGTGGCATGGGTCTACAGTCCCAGCTACCTGGGAGGCTGAGGTGGGAGGATCACCTGAGCCTGGAAGGTCGAGGCTACAGTGAGCCATGATCTCACCACTGCACTCCAGCATGAGTGACAGAGTGAGACCCTGTCTCAAAATAAACAAATTTTTAGATCACTTTAAAAAGTGAAATGGTAAGCAGATACACTGGAAAGATCTCAAGTTACTCCTATAGGATGAATAAAAACTGTACAAATGTTAAGCCAAAGGAAATTTATAGTTTGGTATAAAAGTCTAATAAGAACACCATTAACAGATTAAAAAATATTACATCATAAACCTTTTATTTTCATTTATTTATTTATTTATTTATTGACAGAGTGGAGCCTCGCTCTGTTGCCAGGCTGGAGTGTAGTGGTGCGATCTCGGCTCACTGCAACCTCTGCCTCCTGGGTTCAAGCTATTCTCCTGCTTCAGTTTCCCAAGTAGCTGGGACTACAGGCGCGCGCCACCACGTCCAGCTAATTTTTGTATTTTTAGTAGAGATGGGGTTTCACCATGTTGGCCAGGATGGTCTCGATCTCTTGTCCTTGTGATCCGCCCGTCTTGGCTTCCCAAAGTGCTGGGATTGCGGGCATGAGCCACTACGCCCGGCCTTTTTTTTCTTTTTTGACACAGAGTCTCACTTTGTCACCCAGGCTGGAGTGCAGTGGCATGATCTTGGCTAACTGCAAACTCCATCTCCCAGGTTCAGGTGATTCTCCTGCCTCCGCCTCCTGAGTATCTAGGATTACAGGCCTACACAACCACACCTGGCTAAGCTTTGTATTTTCTGTAGAGATAGGGTTTCACTATGTTCGCCAGGCTATTCTTGAACTCCTGACCTCAGGTGATAAATCCACCTCGGCCTCCAAAAGTGCTGGAATTATAGGCGTGATCCACCATACCCAGACCGTCATAAACCTTTTAAATGGAAGTAAACATAATTGTGCTCTGAAAACTGATGTTTAATAAAATGAGATGAAAAGTATTTCTAAATCCATAAATTGAAAAATACTTCATATGAGTAAATTAATAACTAAGTGCTATAAGAAGATATTTAACCAATCCATTTATAATCCTAAAAGTTTACGTACTCAAGTTGGTAAAAAACTGTTTTTAGATTTTCTTATTAAAAAAACGGGGAGGAGGCCGGGCGCGGTGGCTCAAGCCTGTAATCTCAGCACTTTGGGAGGCCGAGACGGGCGGATCACGAGGTCAGGAGATCGAGACCATCCTGGCTAACACGGTGAAACCCCGTCTCTACTAAAAAATACAAAAAACTAGCCGGGCGAGGTGGCGGGCGTCTGTGTTCCCAGCTACTCGGGAGGCTGAGGCAGGAGAATGGCGTAAACCCGGAAGGCGGAGCTTGCAGTGAGCTGAGATCCGGCCACTGTACTCCAGCCCGGGAGACAGAGCCAGACTCCTTCTCAAAAAAAAAAAAAAAAAAAAAAAAAAAAACGGGGAGGTCAGGCGTAGTGGCCCATGCCTGTAATCGTAGCACTTTGGGAGGCTGAGGTAAGTGGATCACCTGAGGTCAGGAATTTAAGAACAGCCTGGCCAACATGGTGAAACCCCATCTCTACTAAAAATACAAAAAATTAGCCGGGCGTGGTGGCAGGTGCCTGTTATCCTACCTACTTGGGAGGCTGAGGCAGGAGAATCGCTTGAACCCAGGAGGTGGAGGTTGCAGGGAGCCGCCATCGCACTCCAGCCTAGGCAACAGAGGAGACTCTGTCTCAAAGAAACAAAATTTTTTTAATGGGGGACTGTGCCTCATATTTATGATGAAGGCGATAAAATGTTCACAAGTGTGAAATTAGCCCAGCTAATTTTTGTATTTTTAGTAGAGTTGGGGTTTCGTCATGTTGGCCAGGCTGGTCTTGAACTCCTGACCTCAGATGATCCACCGGCCTCGGCCTCCCAAAGTGCTGGGATTGCAGCTATGAGCTACCGCGCCCAGCCAAGAATTTTTTTCTGAATTCACTTTTTGTGTTTACCAATGTTACACATACATATATATTAGTTGAAAAGTTTTACAAGGTGTGCCATGAAAATAGCCCTCTCCACAGCCCCAACTTACTTCTCTACAGAATAAATCTTTCCAGCTCTTTTAGTTGTTTCTTTGCTACTTCTTCCATACCTGTAAATCATATTCTAGCAGAATTTTTTTTTTCACTTTTAATCACTGTGTTTAATAGATCCTATTAACTTCTATCTATGGAAGATGAGGATTTGGTACCCTTTCATAACCACCCCAACTGCCATGCTTGCATGTACACTATTCTCCGACCCCAATTCTCCCAATATAGATAGATACATCCTCCTTGTGGTTCAATCAATATACAGTATTTAGGTTAGTAAGATCATGCAAATGTTATTCATAGCTGAATAAAAATAATAGCCAATACTTTTAAAGTACGTCAAACTTATGAAGTGTGCTAGACACTGTTCTAACTATATGTAATTCACTTAATCCTCCCAATAACCTCAAGTGGCTGGCATTATTCCTATCTTTTAACAGATATAGTATACTATGATCACTTGTCCTTTCTTTTACAACTTTTTGTTTTCCCTGGAGTTAAACTCTCTCTTTACATCTTTTCTCTTAGACAAATTTGCCAAAGATGATTTTCCCAATCTCCTGCCTGAAACGCATAACGCTGGCTGACAATGTTCTGAGAACCTAGTAGAACTGAGATGGTCATTTCAACACTCAAGTATCTAATCTTTCATTTAATCCTCTGTTTTCAGTACAGTATTTCCCCCTTACCCAAGACCATTCAACTGTAACCAGTGTCCCTAGACCAAGGACAGTCTATTTCATCTTTTCTAAAAAAACAAATCTCCAACATTCTGCCAGAATGCATGTGAAGACAGGGGAGGGCAGGTACTCAGCTTTGAACACATATGTTGAAACTAGAGGACTCTACTTGTTTATTAAATCACCTCTCCTGTTTTCGGCCCCACTTTTAGAAGTACCTAGTGTTACCAAATTCTGAATCTCTGGGGATTCAGTGAGGCAAACTGAGTAGCACCTCAGCTTCCAGAAACTAGTTTTAGAATTCAACTTTTTGAGAAGTTGAAGTGAGTTTCCAATCATCCTTCTATTCTCTAGCCTCCCTTTTTTAATTTTTATTTTTTAGATGGGGTCTCACTGCCATCCAGGCTGGAGTGCAGTGGCATAATCATAGCTTGCTGTAGCCTCAACCTCCTAAGCTCTAGTGATCCTCCCACCTCAGCCTCCTGAGTAGGAGCATAAGACTACAAGCACACACCACCATACTTGCCTAATTTTTATTTTTTGTAGAGATGGGGTCCCACCATGTTGCCCAGGCTGATCTCAAACTCCTGGGCTCAAGATATCCTCCCAAAGTGTTGAGATTACAGGTGTGAGCCACTGCAGCAGGGCTCAAAATTATTTTTATAATCATCCCTTCAACTGTCTTCTTAAACCTTATGGGATTATGCATTCAAAAAAATGCCTTTAGAATAGTCTTTGTGGGAGTTCCAGGAGGGACAGATATAAAGGCATGTATTAAGTCTGCAATCTGTAATCAGAAGTCTAAACTAAGACTTGAATATAAATAGATACATCTACTAGGCAGGGTGAATAATGAACAAAAGCAAGAAGGTATAAAACAAGGTGCCTGTTTAAAGTTGCTCAGTAAAGCTGTTTGGCTAAGCACAGGAGGTGTATGAGTAGTTCTAAGAGTTAAGGCTAATTCAGAGTAGATATAGTTTGCAGGCCAAACTGAGATCTGATACAAAATAGTATTTAATGAAAGGTATTCCTTGGAAAGGCATTATATACAGAGAAAAAAGTTTCTTAGTAAAATACACTTGGGAGACATCGGGTTGAACAAGTAAGAAGTTTTCTTACTATAGATTACTACTCAGAATCTACTATAGTAACATGAAAAGTAATTTTCCAAGAAAATAAGGCAGTTTGTGGTGTCTTCCAAATCCATATGATCACAGAAACATTTTGGAGAAACCGTTGTACCATACTTCTTTTTACCTTACTGCTTGATGTCTTTCCACTGGGGTCACAAACATTCTCTAGAAGCCCTAGATTTCCTTCTGCATCAGTATATGATATTCGACCACAAGTAGGATGCCATGCCAGACCACAAATTGCATAACCTTTCTCATGTTTCACCCTAAAAATTAAAAAGTAGTTTCTAAAAATACTGTCAAGAAAAATATAAACTGTACATTTCTTTAGGTAAATTTTAGTAAAGATTAAATGACTTTTGACAATAATTTATAAATAATATAAATTTAATTATATTTTCATTCTGACAATCTGATGGCAAATTTGAAATGTTTCGAAATAAAACAAATACAAAACTAATAAAGATGAGCAAAGAAGAGACAAAAGATATACTAAATCATACCTTTCCATGCAGTCTTTGGTTTCCACATTCCAAACTATAATTAGACCATTAATACTACCTGCAGCTAAATATTGCCCACAGGGAGACCAGGTTACTATATTGAGGGTCTGTAAAGAAAAACAGTCAATAAATAATGATTTTATAAAATTTCAAACTAAATACTCATTTTATTACCAAATTCAATTTTCTTTACATTTTTTTTTCAAGAATTTGGAGAGCAATCAACCAAATTCAAATGTTTATATCCCTGTTCTATATTATTTCTAATTATATTTGATACACAAATGACAAGACAAAGTTTGCTTTTTTTTTTTTTCAATTTTATAACTTTATTTGATGTATTTGACGATCAGCGATCAGTTTCTCACCCACACTGACTGTCTGTAGATTTTTGAAAGTGGTAACAGGTACATAGGTAACCAAAGTATAGAGCTTATTTGGTGAATCTTCATCTTCATTACGTTTTCTGGACAGCCGCACACGGATTCGGTATGGGACATTCCTTATTCCTCTGGCCCAGACAGCTTTGTTGAGCCTAGTATCAATGCGCACATCTGGAGTTCCCATCTCCTTCATGGCAAATTTCCGAATCTCTTTGAGTGCCCGAGGGGCACGCTTCTTGAAAACCACCCCATGGATGCGCTTGTGAATGTTGATGGTGTATTCTCGGGTCACCATCTCGTTGATGGCAGAACGGCCCTTTTCCTTCTTGCCACCCTTCCTTGCGGGAGCCATTCTGCTGGGTCCAAGTTGGAAAGGAAGAGCCGCGAGGTATTGTAGAGTTTGCTTATTTTCTAACCTTATTTTTCAATAATATTCAAGTATCACTATCAGCTATTACTTTATCATGAAAAAGTTATACTGGAACAATTTTATTTTATTTTTAGAGTCAGGATCTTGCTCTGTCACTGAGGCTGCAGTGCAGTGGCAGTGGCACCATCATTATTCACTGCAACTTCCAACTCTTGAAGCTCAAGTGATCCTCCTGCCTCGGCCTCCCAGGTAGCTAGGACTACAGGCACGCACCACTACACTTGGCTAATTTTTTAGTATTTTTTTGTAGAAATGGAGTCTTGTTTTGTTGCCCAGGTTGGTTTCGGATTCCTGGCCTCAAGCAATCCTCCTGCCTCAGTCTCTCAAAGTGCTGGGATTACAGGCCTGAGCCACTGTGTCCAGCCACTGGCACAAGTTTCAAAGCAAAACCTAAAACCTAAAAAATGTTATTATCCTAGAGAGACAATTCAAGACATTCTCTTAGCATTCACAACCAAGATGAAGAAAACTAGTAAGTGAACTTTAATAAGCCATTGATGACCTACTGGGCTTACATTTCCTTAACTGTAAATATCTGTGCATGTAAAAGAAAGAGAAAACAGACCAACAACCTTTCTTGCTCTAAAATTTCAGAGTCCATGATCACAAGTCTCAGTGAAACTTACTTAACAATAAAGGCTAACTACTGATAGCTTTAGAATAACTTGTGCAAATACGATGCAAGGGTTAAATTTGACTTCTTATAATAAAGACCTATTTCATATCCAGTTATGATTAAATGAAGAAAGGATGAGTTGTTAGAAGATGGACCACATACAACAGCCAGGAGTTGTTTTCCAATTCAATAATATTTAACTGCAACTGTATTCAGGCAAACTATGCATTAACTGCTCCTTATAGCCCACTGAAAGTGTCACTTTATAAAACCTACCTGAGAGATGAAATTATCTGAAAGATCAAATTGATGACTCCAAGTTTCTCTTCTATATAGCTTAACAGATTTTTCCACAGGAATTGCCAGTAACTATTAGAAAAGATAAACAACTTAAACAAAAGTTTACATTAAACTGAACTTGAAGACGGAAAAAGACACAAAATTCATTCAGATAAATTTACAAGACATAAAAGCAAATTAGTTTTTATTGTTTCTGTTTTTAAGAGACGGTGTCTCACTGTGTTGCCCAGGTTGGTCTTCAACTCCTGGGTTCAAGGGATCTTCCTGGCTCAGCCTTCTAAGTAGCTGGGACTACAGGCATACACCACTGTGCCAGGCACAAACCTGTATTTTAACTGGCAACTAATGAAACTCAGAATATTACTTAAAACTTCATTAAGCAAAAAATAGGTGATAATTTGTCATGGGAAGAGAAAAAAATAAAGGTGATCACTCTATTGCTTGCACCAAAAAATGGAGAACTTGTAATTACTAGTACTTTTAGTAAGATCACTTTTTCCCCCCACCAAAAAATGGAGAACTTGTAATTACTAGTACTTTTAATACAATTACTTTTTTCCCCCACCAAAAAATGGAGAACTTGTAATTACTAGTACTTTTAATAAGATAACTTTCTGCCCCCACCAAAAAATGGAGAACTTGTAATTACTAGTACTTTTAATACGATTACTTTTTTCCCCCACCAAAAAATGAAGAACTTGTAATTACTAGCACTTTTAATACGATTACTTTTTTCCCCTCCAAAAGATAGTCTTGCTCTGTCACCCACGCTGGAGTGCAGTGGTGTGATCATAATTCACTGAGCCTCAAACTCCTGGGGTCAAAGGATCTTCCTGCTTCAGCCTCCCAAATAGCTAGGACTACAGCCCAACTAATTTTTTTCCTGGTGTGTGTGTGTGTGTGTGTGTCTTTTTTTTTTTTTTTTTTTTTTTAGAGATGGGGTCTCGCTGTGTTGCTCAAGCTGGTACTGAACTCTGGCCTCAAGTGATCCTCCTGCCTCAGCCTCCCAAAGTGTTGAGATTACAGCGTGAGACACCGTGCCTGACCTTCAATACTACTTCTTAAGGAATCTAGGCCCTTCTAATTTAAAAATTCCTCCCATTTGTTGGCGGAAAATAAAGACAGAATCCTTCAAATATCTTGAAAAACAAGAAATGTATCTTCTTATGCATTCTTCTAAAGAAACTGATTAGTAGAAAAAACTGTGTATTCATTCCATGATTATCCAAAAAACAATTAGTAATATATAATAAAATCTTTATTTTAAATAATTTTCAATTAGATTTTTTTGTAAGCAAAGAAAAAAATACACACTACATTTCCTTGAGCTCAATTATCACTTTACTCTAGAATGTACATTGTTAAAAGTTCACATGGGCTAGGTGTGGTAGCTCAGGCCTATAATCTCAGCACTTTGGGAGGCTGAGACAGGCAGATCACTTGAGCTCAGGAGTTTGAGACCAGCCTGAGTAACATAATGAGACCCTGTCTCTACAAAAAATAAAAAAATTAGCCAGCCATTGTGGGCGCGTGCCTCTAGTCCCAGCTACTCGGGTGGGGGACTGAGGTGGGAGGATGTAACTGAGTCCAGGAGGCAGAGGTTTCAGTGAATCATGATCATGCCACCGCATTCCAGCCTGGGCAACAGAGTGAGACCATGTCTCAAAAAAAGGAAAGAAAAAATAATTTAAAAAGCCAATTGTGTGTGTGTGTATATATCTACAAAAGAAAGAAAAACAAACTGTATATTTATATATATATATATTGCCCAGGCTGGAGAGAAGTAGTGCCATCTCAGCTCACTGCAACCACTGTCTCCCAGGTTCAAGCAATTCTCCTGCCTCAGCCTCCTGAGTAGCTGGGACTACAGGTGCACACCACCACGCCTGGCTAATTTTTGTATTTTCAGTAGAGGCAGGGTTTTATCACGTTGGCCAGGCTGGTCTCGAACTCCTGACCTCAGTTGATGCACACACCTCAGTCTCTCAAAGTGCTGGGATTATAGGCGTGAGCCACTGTGCCCGGCCACCAACTGTATACTTTTTATGTACACTGTCTGCTCATGTCTTTGCTTATCTTTCTAATGGGTTTTTACCGATTTGTAAGAATACTTTGCGTACTATGGAAATTAGCTGTGTTTTATTGTTTCAAACTTTCTTCCCCAGTTTGTCATTTGTACTGTGACTATAATATTTTGTATCATGCAAAATTATTTACTTTTTGTATGATCTACTTTTATTTTCTGAAAAATTTCGAAAGAATAGAAAAGTTGAAATAATAGTAAATACCTATATACAAACTCATCATGTGGAAGAAAGCTTCCAAGATGGTCCTCAAAGATTCCCACTTCCTGGTATTCATATCCTTGTGCTAATACGTTTGCTAAATCTCCTTTTCTCTACCTTTATATACACTAACTTTCCATATACATTTGGGTCTATTTATCTCTTTAACAGGTATGTGTCTATTCATAACTCAATAGCAAACTTTTAACTCTCATAACTTTGTTTTATTATCTGATTGAATTAGATTATTTGCAACACTTCTTTTTCAAAATTTTTCATTTTCCACATGGATTTTCTCATTTTTTTAAGAAACCAATTGTTTATTTTCTTTTTTGAGATAGAGTCTTGCTCTGTCACCGGGGCTAGAGTGCAGTATTGTAATCTCGTCTCACTGCAACCTCCGCCTCCCGGGTTCAAGCAGTTCTTATGCCCGAGACTCCCAAGTAGCTGGGATTACAGGTGTGTGCCACCACGCCCAGCTAATTTCTGTATTTTTAGTAGAGACAGGGTTTCGCCATGTTGCCCAGGCTGGTCTTGAACTTGTGGCCTCAAGTGATCCACCTGCCTCAGCCTCCCAAAGTGCTGGGATTATAGGCATGAGCCATCAAACCCGACCCAATGTTTATTTTCCATCAACTTTATTTCCATGTCGCTTCAGAGCCTGTGCAAGAACAGCTTAAGATCACACAGTGGTTGTTCCTATGCATTCAGTGGTCTGAGCAGTGGGGAGCCACAAACCAGTCCTCCGTGGCAGGCTGAGCACACCAGTTTTCAGGAGGAAATTGCTAAATAGGCACAGAGGGCACCTGCACACCTTCAGACCAGTCTGCAACCTCAGGTTGAGGAGTACCGAACTCAGGAGTTGGAGCAGTCCATTCACCCTGAAATTCCTCCTGGGTCACAGCCTTTTTAGCAGCAGCCTGCCCTTCTTTTTCAATCTCTTCGGGAACTCTATAGAAGTAGAGATCAGGCATGACCTCCCACAGGAAATGGTGCCACGCATGTGAACTTCCTGGATCAGCATCCACCACATCAATCCCACTGAGTGAGCTCCCTTGCTGTTGCATGGGATGGTAGTGTCCACACAGCACAGAGGAAAATCTGTGCGACACAGAGCAATAGTAGGTAGGTTAACATAAGTTGCCTCTGTGAGAGGCTGGTATTCAGCCCTGGGATTAGTCATTATAAGAAGCTGTGGCGGGCCGGGCACGGTGGCTCAAGCCTGTAATCCCAGCACTTTGGGAGGCCGAGACGGGCGAATCATGAGTTCAGGAGATCGAGACCATCCTGGCTAACACGGTGAAACCCCGTCTCTACTAAAATACAAAAAAAAATTAGCCGGGCGAGGTGGCGGGCGCCTGTACTCCCAGCTACTCGGGAGGCCGAGGCAGGAGAATGGCGTGAACCCGGGAGGCGGGGCTTGCAGTGAGCTGAGATCCGGCCACTGCACTCCAGCCTGGGCAACAGAGCCAGACTCCGTCTCAAAAAAAAAAAAAAAAAGAAAAAAGAAAAAAGAAGCTGTGGCTCCTAAAAGACTGCCTGGATCTGGTTAGTGAAAGTTCCAGGAGTGAAGCAGCCAGCAATTGAAGTGACTCCAGTGGCAGCAGCAAACTTTAGCATGGCCCTCTGGCCAGTATTCCCGGATGATATGAGACTGACATCGGTAGGGTTTTCAACAGCAACAGTGGCACAAGCTCCCAGCAGAAGCTTCTCCCAGGTCCTCTTCAGATTAATGATGTAGATGCCGTCACTTTTTATTTTATAGATGTACTGTTCCATCTGGAAGACAAAGCTGGTGCTACCTAAGTGGGTTCCTGCTGCAAGGAACTTAAGGACATCCTCCTCCTTCATTTGCAGGACATCGAGGGTTCTAGACATTGTGAAAGTTTCCCTTTAAATTATGATGAGAATCCAGAATATCATATGGACCCTTCTCTGGGTAGCGTGGAAAGCCCACATGGGCTTTAGAATCAGCTCAATTTGGTCCTCCCAGACATCTTATTGGTACTTTTATTTTATTTTATTATGTTTTTTTTTTTTTTTCTAAGAGCCTTCAGATAAGATATTTTTATTTTTGAGGCAGGGTTTTGCTCCATTGCCCAGGCTGGAGTACAGTGACAAGATCATAGCCTACTGCAGCTTTAATCTTCTGGGCTTAAGTGATCCTCCTGCCTCAGTCTCCCAAGTAGATGGGACTACAGGAATATGCCACCACACCTGGCTAATCTTCATTTTTTTGTGTAGATAAGGTCTATGTTGCCCAGGCTGGTGTCAAACTCCCTCAGCTTCCCAACGTGCTGGGATTACAGGCATGAGCCACCACACACAGCCTGGTATTTTATATGTGAATGTTATCAAAACTATAGATTAATTTAGGGAAAAACTGACATCTTTATTTATATCAAAAATTCCTTTCTAAGAGTATATGTTTCTATTTATCCAAGTCTTCTTTTACTTCTCTTGGTAGCATGTTAAAATTTTCTTTATATAGATCTTTCACATTTCTTATACATTTAACCTGTTACTGTATCTTTTTCAGTGTAACAGTAAATGCATTATTTTTCCTACATACTTTCTAAATGGCTATTGTTTGTATACAGGATAATAATCCTGTATTTGTATAACAATCCTGTATGCAAACAATTTTGCTTCTAGTTATCTTACTAAATTTTCTTATTATTAGTAATGATTTTCTTCCCCAGTTGATTTTCTTGGGATTTACTCATATATAAACATTTCATTTGCAAATAATGAACATTCTCTTTCTTCCTTTCAAATTTCTCATATTTTTCTGTTGTCTAACTGTATCAGTTAGTACCTCCAAAATGTTAGGTACTAACAGTGAGAGTGGACATAATAAAACTGTCTCCAGAGTTGTTCCATTAAGTATGAATGTGAAGGAAAATATAAAATTCATTAATTCATGCAAAATTTATACTTTAAAATGAATCCTGATAAAGTTCAAATGTTTCTTAAAGCATTTCAATACTAATTATTTGGCTTGGTACTCTAAAATTTATAATCCAAATTTTTAAAGTTTTTTGACAATTAAAAAAACTATTTTTACATTCAAAGTTGAAAAGGACTGAATAAAACAAAGGTTAAAAAATAAGAATCATGCCGGGCACGGTGGCTCACGTCTGTAATCCTAGCACTTTGGGAGGCCAAGGCGAGTGAACTGCCTGAGCTCAGGAGATCGAGACCACCCCGGGCAACACGATGAAACCTCCTCTCTACTAAAAATACAAAAAATTAGCCGGGCATGGCAGTTTGCGCCTGTAATCCCAGCTACTCGGGAGGCTGAGGCAGGAGAACTGCTAGAACCTGGGAGGCAGAGGTTGCAGTGAACCAAGATCGCGCCACTGCACTCCAGCGTGGGCGACAGAGTAAGACTCTGTTTCTAATAAAAAATAAAAATAAAAATAAAAATAAGAATCTCTTACCTTCCCACTTTTTGGCTGCCAAGCAAGTCTGCAGATTGATTTTGCATTTATCACATCGTTGCATTTTTGTAGCAGTGGCCAACTAATAGCACATGTCTAATTGGTAAAAAAAGAAAATGTCTTTCCCTTTATGAAAATTCCTCCCCCAAAATATATGCAGAACTGAATATATTTAAATGCTTCAAATTAATATATATCTCAGAAAAATGCAACTTAATGTACCTTAATTATAATACTACCTGATAAACCTAAACTGCTTTAAGTCCTTCAAAGATATGAAAAGTACAAATCTTAAATAACTAGAGTATTTTCTGTGCAGAATAAACAAATGATATACTTACTGAATAATCATACACACATACACAAAACCCCAATATGTGAAATTCTTAGAATGACTACAAAAAAAAAAAAATTCAAAGGTCTACTATAAAATGTTAAAGTGTCAAAGTCGGTTCTTTTAAATAGCTCAAGAATGAAGGGAAGGAACTGTGGATATTAAGGCATTATTTGTGGAAGATATTTCTTTAGTCAATTACATTCATATTCTCCCTAGAAATGCCAAGCCATCTCTGACTGTCTTGGGAAGACTTAACTGTTCCCTCTGTCAATCTGGAGAACACCTCATTTCGTACCTCCTTTAAAACCTTTATTAGGCTGCATTGGAACAAATTGTATATGTGACTCTCCAAATCAAGTGTGACCCATAATTTTTTATCCCTAACTGTCTAACCCAAGGCCCAACGCATGGTCATTACATTACAAATATAAAATAACTGAATTTATTCCCTTCATTTACAAAACTTAGAAAGTTAAATATAAGATTATCATTCCCCTTGTGATTAGGTACAAATACAATTTACTTTGACACTAGATTACTGTGGACTTCGATCACAAAAAGTATTTAATGGTACCAAAGAAAACTCTAAAGAAAAGCAATTATTAATTTGGTCCAGTAATATGACATATAACAATTTATTACAGGAATGGGCAAAAAACTTTAAATTTAAATTGCTGAGTTTACCTGATCTGAAATTTGCCACACTCTGACAGATCCATCACAACTAGCTGATGCCTGCAGGAATAAACAACACATTTCTCTATAGTCATAGCCATAATACCACACGGAAAGTGGTTCAATTAATTAAATCAAAAAGCCCTTTTATCAACTGGGTGAAATTTCCTGCTAACTCTCTTCCTGAATAAAACAAAGCTTGAAAAGTTAGAGTTAGCAGAAAATTTTTTAGATAGTAGGAAATATATTTTTAAACATATTCAGGAAAAACACAAAAAGAGAAGGAAAAAAGAATTACCAGAAAGATGTCCTTAGGATCAAAGGAAAGACTTAAAACAGGGGCATCATGTCCTCGAAATGTTTTCTGTTGGCTGCTATCCATCACATCCACAATTTTGACTAGAAAATCACTAAGAACAAAAAGAGTAACGCAAATGAATAAATGCTAATACAAAGGCCTCTCCTAGGCCGGGCGCGGTGGCTCACGCCTGTAATCCCAGCACTTTGGGAGGCCGAGGTAGGCGGATCACGAGGTCAGGAGATGGAGACCATCCTGGCTAACACAGTGAAACCCCGTCTCTACTAAAAATACAAAAAATTAGCCAGGCGTGGTGGCAGGCGCCTGTAGTCCCAGCTACTCAGGAGGCTGAGACAGGAGAATTGCTTGAACCCAGGAGGCGGAGCTTGCAGTGAGCCGAGATCGCGCCACTGCACTCCAGCCTGAGAGCAAGACTCTGTCTCAAAAAACAAACAAACAAAAGAAAAAAAACACCTCTCCTAAAAGCTATGATCCAAATATTTCTTCCTCTTCTTTTTTTTTTGAGATGGAATCTTGCTCTATCACCCAGGCTGGAGTGCAGTGGTGCGATCTCAATTGCAACCTCCGCCTCCCGGGTTCAAGCGATTCTCCTGCCTCAGCCTCCCAAGTAGCTAGGGTTACAGGTGCACATTACCACGCCCAGCTAATTTTTGTATTTTAAATAGAGACGGGGTTTCACCATGTTGGTCAGGCTGGTCTTGAACTCCCTACCTCATGATCTGCCCACCTCAGCCTCCCAAAGTGCTAGGATTACAGGCATAAGCCTGTCCAAGTATTTCAAAATCACAAGAGTAAATGCTGTAATTTCTTTATAGCAGCTTATAAAATTTGGCACCCAAATTTAATGACTTACCTTTTAGTTTTGCTCTATAAATATGCTGAAAACACAAGTCAAGATTTCCCATTATGCTAAAATACAAACACTTCCTAAATGGCTTCTTTAGTTACATCTTAAACTTCTATTATTTGCTAACCTAATTATAGCTATAACCATTTTTAAAAGTACTATACCTTTCACTTCACCTCAGCAATGCAACCAATTATATTGTTTTCCTATGACAAAGAAGCATCAAGAGAAACTCCAAAATATTCTGACTATATAGTCCAAGTTCTAACTAAAATATTTTTTTTTTTTTTTGAGATGAAGTTTCACTCTTGTCGCCCAGGCTGGAGTGCAATGGCATGATCTCAGCTCACTGCAACCTCTGTCTCCCGGGTTCAAGCAATGCTCTTGCCTCAGTCTCCCGAGTAGCCAGGATTACAGGTGCCCGCTATCACGCCCAGTTCATTTTTGTCTTTTTAATAAAGAAGAGGTTTCACTGTGTTGGCCAGGCTGGTCTTGAACTCCTGAACTCAGGTGATCTGCCCGCCTTGGCCTCCCAAAGGGCTAAGATTACAGGCATGAGTCACCACGCAAGCCCTAAAATAATTTTTTAAAATTTTGCATCAAGCTATGCTTTCGGTATTATAAAATAGGCCATCTGCAGAGCAGTACATTTCTTTTCTTTTCTTTCTTTTTTTTTGGGCGGGGGACAGTGTCTTATTCTGTCACCTAGGCTGGAGTGCAGTGGCACCATCTTGGCCCACTGCAACCTCTGCCTCCTGGCCAGCTCTGCTGCCACACCCAGCTGATTTTTTGTATTAGTAGAGACAGGGTTTTGCCATGTTGGTCAGGCTGGTCTTGACCTCCTGAGCTCAGGTGATCCGCCCGCCTTGGCCTCCCAAAGTGCTGGGATTAC
The DNA here is from genome assembly GCF_024542745.1 of Macaca thibetana thibetana. Taxonomy (NCBI): domain Eukaryota; kingdom Metazoa; phylum Chordata; class Mammalia; order Primates; family Cercopithecidae; genus Macaca; species Macaca thibetana. Next base: position 52,730,873 of record NC_065584.1, on the reverse strand, counting down.
AGGCGTGAGCCACCACACCTGGCCAAAGCAACATATTTCAATTCAAAAAGAAGCCCAAGTTTATCCTCAAAAACCTTTACTAGATAAAAAAATATATGAGGAAACAAAAAACAAAAAAGTAAGTCACAGTCCTGAAAACATTACCCTGAAACAAATAAACAAGGCCTTTTGTTCTAACATTATTTCCTTTTCTGATGTCAAAGAGCCTTACCTAGATCCAGCAGCAATTTTAGCACCATCCCCATTAAAGACCACATGGTTTGCATTTGTAGTGAAGCGAGTCAATATACCATCTGGAACGCCTTCAGGAAATGTGTGGACTTGAATAGTATTATTAGAAACTGCAGTGACCAATTTTCCATTCTAAAAGAAAAATTAAGGTAAGAAACATTAGCAAAACAAATCCAAATGACTGGGAGTCTCTCCATAGATAAAAATCTGGCAAAAAAAAAAACCCAAAAAACCTTAAAAATGTAGTTCATATCGGCCGGGCGCGGTGGCTCAAGCCTGTAATCCCAGCACTTTGGGAGGCCGAGACGGGCGGATCACGAGGTCAGGAGATCGAGACCATCCTGGCTAACACAATGAAACCCCGTCTCCACTAAAAATACAAAAAAAAATTAGCCGGGCGTGGTGGCGGCGCCTGTAGTCCCAGCTACTCGGGAGGCTGAGGCAGGAGAATGGCGGGAACCCGGGAGGCGGAGCTTGCAGTGAGCCGAGATCGCGCCACTGCACTCCAGCCTGGGCGACAGAGCGAGACTCCGCCTCAAAAAAAAAAAAAAAAAAAAAAAAAAAATGTAGTTCATATCAAGAGAAAAATTATCACTAAATATACAACTTTGCTGGAATGTGCATTAGCAAGAAAAATTTGCTAGCTTTAGAAAAATTAATTCTACCTTCAGCAACCAATCTTATAGCCTCTAATTTTTCTTTTATTCTGGTAAGAAAAATATTTGAATAGTACTTCTATGGATCCTAAGTGTTATAAAAATGAAGGAGACTCGAGAGAGCTTTTCAGAGAAAACACAGCTAGTCTCAAAATGAGAAGGCATCAGAAGGCATGGCCACAATAGTCATTGCCCTATGTTTCCACAACAAAATCATTACATGTCTTTTTAGAGTAAAGCCTAAATGCAGAATCCATGCCAGAGACTGGAGTGATATACCTATAAGGCAAGGAATGTTAAGAATTGCCACACCACCAGAACCCAGAAGACAGGAATGGAACATATCCTCCCCCAGAGCCTTGGGAAGAGCCAATCATGACGACACCTTAATTTCTGACTTCCTGCCTTCTGAACTGTGAGATAATTTTCTGTTGTTTTAAGCCACCAAATTTGTGGCAATTTGTTATAGCAGCCTTAGTAAACTAATATATGTTCACTGATCGGAAAAAAAATGACAATATCAAAGTATTGGAGCTGGGTGTGGTGGTTCACACCTGTAATCCCAGCACTTTGGGAGGCTGAGGCGGGTGGATCACGTGAGGTCAGGAGTTTGAGACCAGTCTAGCCAACATGGTGAAACACCGTCTCTACTAAAATTACAAAAAAATTAGCCAGGCATGGTGGTGGGCACCTAGCTGGGTGGGAGGCTGCGAACCCGGGAGGTGGCAGTTGCAGTGAGCTGACCCCGCACCATATTACGCCAGCCTAGGCAACAAGCATGAAACTCCGTCTCAAAAAAAAAAAAAAAAGGTCGGGTGCGGTGGCTCACGCCTGTAATCCTGAGGCCAAGGCAGGCGGATCATGAGGTCAGGGGATTGAGACCATCCTGGCGAACACGGTGAAACCCCGTCTCTACTAAAAATACAAAAAATTAGCCAGGCGTGGTGGCTGGCGCCTGTAGTCCCAGCTACTGGGGAGGCTGAGGCAGGAAAATGGCGTGAACCTGGGAGGCGGAACTTGCAGTGAGCCGAGATCTGCCACTGTACTTCAGCCTGGGTGACAGAGTAGAGACTCGTCTCAAAAAAAAAAAAAAGTATCCTGAGCAGAGGGTAAGTTCCTTATTTTATGAAGTAATCTCCATTAACATTTAGGGGTTAAGTCTTCTTAATTTTGTTATATTCGTGTGTGTTTGTGTGTGTGTGTATGTGTATATATATGTATTTATTTATTTTAACAAACGTAAGACTACACTATATTAACTGTTCTGAATCTCATTCTTTTTCGACTTATTGTAAACTTATTTTCAACTTATTATAAATATCTTTTCAGATGAAAATAAATAGAGATACCCTATTTTTATAGTGGCTGCATAGTATTCCATTATATGGCTCTACCAAAATTTATAAAATAACTTCTCAATTGAAAGACCCTTCAATTGTTTGTAACGTTTGCTATTATTATGAATTGCGCTTTTACTAATATCCTTTTCCACATAAACTTGAAAATAGCCAAAAATGACTGTGTCCATTCCAATTTTAATATATGGTATCAATTTGCTCTAAAAAAAAAAGTTTCTCACTTATATATCCAGACACTGTGTGTGATAATATTTACTTCTCAAAGCCCTCACTATTACTGGGATTAGCAATATTTTTCGTCCTTGCCAATTTTATGGGGAAAAAAATCCAATTTTAAAATTTGCACTTCTTTGCTTACTAGTAAGATTTAGCTTATATTTAATGTATGTTGGTCATTTATGTTTTTTCTTCTGGGAATGTATTTTCCAATTATATATGATCATTTTAAAAAGAATATCTAAACACCATCTAATCTACCTTAAATGCGCCTGGGTTTGGAAAAAATATGAATTCTGTGGAAAGATTTTTCTACCTAAACACAATACACTCAAATTAAAAGTCATCATGAATGAAAAGTTTAGGGGTTTATAGAAATTTAATTTCCAAAGTCCTTCTGAATAAGTCTTCATTCTCCAAGTAACCTACATCTCATTCCCATATTTGCCTTACACAAAACATCAGAAACATATATGAACATATATTGGGAAAGTTAATGAAACATTCCCTTTTCTAGAACAATTCCTTAAGTTATCTGAATCAGTAGGTGTTTTAGTCTGTTCTGTACTGCTATAAGAATACCACGGATTGGGTAATTTATAATGAACAGAAATTTATTGTCTCTTGATTCTGAAGGCTGGACACTACAAGACTGAGGGGTTGGCATCTGGCAAGGGTCTTCTTATTGCATCATCCCATCTTGGAAGAGTAAAAAGAGGGCAAGAGGGAGAGCAAGAGGATCAAACTCACCATTTTATGATGAACCCACTCCTGAGATAGTGGCATCAATCCAATCATGAGGCCAGAGCCCTCATAGTCTCAATACTTCTCAGTAGACCCCACCTCCCACCACTGTTATGTTGGGGATTAAGTTTCCAACACATGCTTTTGGGGTAACACATTCAAACCACAGCAGTGAGCTAAAACCACTACTGAGTTTTCCCTTAAAGGAAAAAAGGGAACATTTAAACTGTTCTTGAAAGTATTATTTTCCTGCATTTATTTTAATTGGTTCACCATTCATGTCCATTAATCTCTTCTAATAAACCACTCAGAGTTTACCTTTAAAATTTTGGGGTGGTTAGGTATGGTGGCATGCACCTACAGTCCTAGCTACCTGGGAGGCTCAACTGGGAGGACTGCTTGAGCCCAGGAGTTTGAGACCAGTCTGAGCAACATGGCAATATCCCATTTCAAAAAAAAAAAAAAATTGGTGTGGCAAGTTACGGCATTATCATGCATTTAAAAATATTATTTCATGAGATAAAAAAAGCAAAGGTATATCTATATTCAAAAATGTTTTTTCACATCCCTCAAAAAAAAATTGGTAGGGCAAGTTATGGCATTATCATGCATTTAAAAATATTATTTCATGAGATAAACAAGGTATATCTATATTCAAAAATATTTTTTTCACTCAAGCATAAGAATCACATGCCAGTATCATTTCATATCAATTGATATAACTGTTTTTACTACCTTCAAAGCACATGAATATGCCTTTTCTCCAACATTAATGAACTTAGGATCATCATCATCCAAGTCTTCCCAAATCCTCACATCACCATCACTTCCACAAGTCACAATAAAACTGTGAAGAAAAGACACAAATTAAAGTCATCGGGCATGGTGTCTCATGCCTATAACGCTAGCACTTTGGGAATACAAGGTGGGAGGAATGCTTGAGGCCAGGAGTTCGAGACTAGCCTCGAAAATACAGAGAGTCTCTATAAAATATTTAAAAATTAGCTAGGCATGGTTACGTGTACTTGTATTATCAGCTACTTGGGAGGCTGGGAAGATCACTTGAGCCTGGGAGGTCAAGGCTGCAGTGAACCATGATGGCACAACTGCACTCCAGCCTGGGCAACAGAGCAAGACTCTCTCTCAAGGGGGAAAAAAAAAAAAAAAAAACAAGTCACCTAGTTTCATACATATTAGTTTTTTGGAATGCTACCTCTATATTTACCACTTTTTCATAAAATGAAGACATTAGCCAGTATTTTTTCTCATTTTATACACATAAACCTTAAAAATAAAGTGCTAATTTTCTTCTATAAAATAAAATATGAGTTTAATACTCTAGTTCTTCTTTGGCATAAAATTTTAAAATTGTGAGGCAGAGTCTCATTCTGTTGCCTAGGAAGTAGCACGATTACAGCTCTCTACACCCTCCGCCTCCCAGGCTCAAGCGATCAACCCACCTCAGCTCCCCAAGTAGCTGGGACTACAGGCGCATGCCACCAGGCTGGTTAATTTGTTTATTTTTTGTAGGGACAGAGTCTCCCTACATTGCCCAGGCTGGTCTCGAGCTCCTGGGCTCAAGGGATCTGCCTGCCTTGACCTCTCCAAGTCAAGGGATTACCGACATGAGTCACCATGCTTGGCCAGCATAAAATCATTTATTTGTAAGAATGTAAGATAGATGGGCATATAATCTCTGCAACAATACGGACCGTATCTTCCTTGCCCACCATTGTATCCCTAGCACCAGTCAGTCTCTGACAGAAACCTTAATAAATATTGGTTGAATTAATAAATGAATAGATGTGTGAGCTCAACTATCCAAATATGTTTCAAATAGCCATCTGTATCTATCTTATTTTAAACTTCTCATCTTCCAAATGCTTTTACTCATTTAGTATGTGCCCTATCTATATATATACAAAAAAGTAAAAACAAAATATAACTTATGTAATAAAATAGAAAAATAACATATAATAAATAGAAAAAAAAAAAAACTATACAAAGAGTTGTGGATGTTCCAAAGAAAAAGATTAATTCTCACCTGGGAAAACCAAAAAGGTTCATAAGAAAGATGGTATTTACACTGGGAAGTCAAAGAACAAGTAGGACTAGATATGCTAAGACTGGTGACAAGGGCAGTTCCAGAGAAAATCACATGAACCAAAATAGAGTTAACACAGCACGGGGGAGTTTACCTGGAGCACACAAGCCAGGAAAGGAAAAAGAAAATGAAGTCTAGGTCACTTATTTAGAATAATCTTAATGCCAGAGTAAGGTGGTTAGGCTGCCTTCTATAGGGAGTAGACAGGAGGACCACAAGTCTCATTTTGCCTGGAATGCTCCTGGTTTATCTGTCCAATCGGCCTGGCATTTGTCCAGGAATTTTCACTTTAAAACATATTGCGTCTGGAATTAGTTGGTTCTTGGTCTCGCTGACTTGAAGAATGAAACCGCAGACCCTCACGGTGTTAGTTTTTATTTAAAGATGGTGTGTCCGGAGTTTGTTCCTTCAGACATGTCTGGAGCTTCTTCCTCCTGGTGGGTTCGTCATCTCGCTATCAGAAGTGAAACTGCAGATCTTCACGGTGAGTGTTACAGCTCTTAAAAGCAGCATGGATCCAAAGAGTGAAACAACAAAACTTCCACAACGTGGAAAGGAACCGAACCAGGTTGCCACTGCTGGCGCCAGCAACCTGCTTTTATTCCCTTATCTGACCCCACCCCCATCCTGCTGATTGGTCCATTTTACAGAGAGCTGATTGGTCTAGTTTACAGAGAGCTGATTGGTCTGTTTTGACAGAGTGCTGATTGGTGCATTTACAATCCTTGAGCTAGACGGAGTGCTAAAAGGAAAAGTTCTCCAAGTCCCCACTAGGTTAGCTATATAGAGAGTACCAATTGGTGTATTTACAAACCCTGAGCTAGACACAGAGTGCTGACTGGTGCGTTTACAATCCTTGAGCTAGACACAGAGTGCTAGACAGAAAAGTTCTCCAAGTCCCTACTAAGTTAGCTAGATACAGAGTACCAATTGGTGTATTTACAAACCTTAAGCTAGACAGAGTGCTGATTGGTGTATTTACAAACCCTGAGCTAGACACAAGGGTTCTCCAAGTCCCCACTAGACTCAGGAGCCCAGCTGGCTTCTCCTAGTGGATCCTGCACTTGGGCTGCAGGCGGAGCTGCTCACCAGTCCCAAGCCTCGCCTGCATTCCTCAGCCCTTGGGCGGTGGATGGGACCGGGTACCAAGCAGCACGGGGCAGCATCCGTCGGGGAGAGTCGGGCCGAGCTGGAGCCCTCCATGGATGGGGGGCTCGGACATGGCGGGCTGCAGGTCCCGAGCCCTGTCCCACGGGAAGGCGGCTGAGGCCCAGAGACAATTCTAGCGTGCTGCATGCAGGCCGGCAGTGCGGGGGGACCCCGCGCAACCTCCGCAACTGCTGGCCCGGGTGCTAAGCCCCTCACTGCCCTGGGCCGGCGGCCCCGGCCGGCCACTCCGTTTGTGAGACCCAGGCCGGGGCCACGCCCGCCAGAACTCGCACTGGCCCCTGAGCGCAGTGCACAGCCCTGGTTCCTGCCCACGCCTCTCCCTCCACACCTCCCCACAAGCAATCAGAAGGAGGCGGCTCCAGCCTCGGCCAGCCCATTGAGGGGCTCCCAGAGTGCCGTGGCGGGCTGAAGGGCTCCTCAAGCGCCACCAGAGTGGACACTGAGGCTGAGGAGGCACGGAGAGTGAGGGCTGCTAGCACACTGTCACCTCTCAATATTAGTATTAGTTGCATCAAAATTGGCTAGGGTGGAGCCTGACCAACATGGCGAAACCCCAACTCTACTAAAAATACTAACATCAGTCAGGCATGGTGGTGTGCACACCTGTAATGCCAGCTACTCCGGAGGCTGCGGCATGAGAACTGTTTGAACCCAGGAGGCACAGGATGCAGTGAGCCGAGATCGCACTACTGTAGCCTGGGAAACAGAGCGCAACAGTGTCTCAGAAAAAAAAAAAAAAAAAAAGGCTAGGGTGGGTTTGGCAGACCCCTTCTTTGTACTTCCAGCTTCTGCCATGGTCTCATTTAGTAATATAACACACATAACACATGGTTAAATCTGTAAAATGACTAGTGATAAACTATCTCCCCTTTCCCTACACTTTCCTGATGCAATGTAACTAACAAATCCTTTCAGTGCCAATATGTCAGTAAAAAACGGAATGAATTGAGACATAAGACCCTAGGGATAGCTACTTCTTTCAGTCCCAATGGTGATGAGAGAAGTATTTCACGTTTCTGTTCCGATGGACTTTTTTTTCTTTTTTGAGACAGAGTTTTACTCTGTCTCCCAGGCTGAAGTGCAGTGGTGCTATCAAAGCTCACTGTAACCTCCACCTCCTGGGTTCAAGTGATTCTCCTGCCTCAGCCTCCCAAGTAGCTGGGACTGCAGGCGTGCGCGACCACACCCAACTAATCTTTGTGTTTTTAGTAGAGACAGGGTTTCACCATCTTGGCCAGGCTGGTCTCAAACTCCTGACCTCAGGTGATCCACCCACCTCGGCCTCTCAAAGTGCTGGGATTATAGGCATGAGCCACCACACCCAGCCTCGATGGGCTTCTTGGTGTATCAGCAGGTGCACTGGAGGAGATGTACAAAGTTATAGGTGCCAGTTGGTGGGACCAATGGAAAATTATAGTGAAATATAGTGAAATTAATAAGAAATAAAGGCAGAAAATAGAGTTAAGCAGTCTTCTAAAGAGCTTTTAGAGTAGTCTGAATGTTTTTCTAAATGGTTTTGTCCTTTATTGTATCAAATAACTACATATTAATTTTATTGATTGCTATGCTTTTTAAATTTTGGGAAAAAAATAAAAACCAACACAACCCTTTCAGTGGCAACGAGCTAAAAAGTATATCAAGTACATATTTAATAAAAGATTAAATACTAAATTTCTGCTCAGGAAAGTTGATAATGAAAATATAACTTGAATAAAATGTTAGTTGACATTTACCATGGGGCTATAGTGACACTATAGTGATAATACCAACCACAGGAAAATTAGAAGAGAAAAAAGTCCCAAAGAAGAATCAGTATCTATTCAAGCTAGTAGTTATCTTAAGAAGGCTGCCTGAAAACTGTGATTCTACTCCTGCAGAAGGTGAGTTTATATCTTGTGAAGCATGATTCTTCCTAAGAACTTAGTGCTCCCCAAAACAACTTTCTGAGGTGATGAAAATGGTCTATACCTGGTTACTGAGCAATTGTGGCTAATGTGACAGAGGAACTGAATTTTTAATGAAGTTAACCTTAATTGATTTAAATCTACATAGCTGCATGTGTCTAGTAGCTACTGTATTGGACAATGCAGCATGAAAAGAAATGTCAGTTGTTCTAAAATAATTTTGTTCACTTTTCATTCCAAGTTTTCTGGTCCTAGCATAAAAAGCGAAGTGGGGAGGCTGAGGCGGGCGGATCACGAGGTCAGGAGATTGAGACCATCCTGGCTAACACGGTGAAACCCCATCTCTACTAAAAATACAAAATTAGCCGGGTGTTGTGGCGGCACCTGTAGTCCCAGCTACTGGGGAGGCTGAGGCAGGAGAATGGCGTGAACCCGTGAGGCAGAGTTTGCAGTGAGCCGAGAATGCGCCACTGCACTCCAGCCTGGGCAACAGAGCGAGACTCCATCTCAAAAAAAAGAAAAAGAAAAAAGAAAAAAAGCAAAGTGACTGTTAATGGGTTGTCTCCATTATCAAAAGAAATTTCGGATGAGATCAGGTGCATTCAGGGTGGTATGGCCATGGACAGCAAAAGAACTTTCAAACAGTTAAATGATAAAAGTATTATATCAATGTCATCAGGAGTTTTAAATAGAAAATCACCCATATTAATTCCAATAATAGTTTAGTTTACTCTTCAGTTCATGGAAACAAAGTAAACCTGGAAGTTCATTCTGCTGAAAGTGAAATATCTGACATCATTGGGGATTCTATGTAAATTTATTTGAAAAGTTTAACACCAGTGATAAAATTCTTAATTTTTACAGTAATACAAATACAAACTTTGGCAGGAAATAGAGTTAAGCAGTCCTGTGAAAGAAGTGCTTTCGCCGGGCGCGGTGGCTCAAGCCTGTAATCCCAGCACTTTGGGAGGCCGAAACAGGTGGATCACGAGGTCAGGAGATCGAGACCATCCTGGCGAACACGGTGAAACCCCGTCTCTACTAAAAAATACAAAAAACTAGCCAGGCGAGGTGGCGGGCGCCTGTAGTCCCAGCTACTTGGGAGGCTGAGGCAGGAGAATGGCGTGAACCCGGGAGGTGGAGCTTGCAGTGAGCTGAGATCCGGCCACTGCACTCCAGCCTGGGCCACAGAGCGAGACTCCGTCTCAAAAAAAAAAAAAAAAAAAAAAAAAAAAAAAAAAAAGAAGTGCTTTCAGAGTAGTCTAAATTTTCTTCTAAATGGTTTTATCCTTTATTGTATCAAATAACTACATACTAATTTTATTGTTTTCTACAATGCTGTAGGAAAAATCAATATTCCTTTTTTTTTCCTTTTTGAAACAGGATCTTGCTCTGTTGCCTAGGCTGGAGTGCAGTGGCACCATCTCGGGTCACTGCAATTCCACTTCCCAGGTTCAAGTGATTCTCCTGCCTCAGCCTCCCAAGTAGCTGGTATTACAGGCACGTGCCACCCACACCTGGCTAATTTTTGTATTTTCACTAGAGATGGGGTTTCACCATCTCTGGTCTCTGGCCAGGCTGGTCTTGAACTCCTGACCTCAAGTGATACGCCTACCTCAGCCTTCTGAAGTGCTGGAATTACAGACGTAAGCCACTGCACCCAGCCAGAAAAATCAATGTTTTTACTATATTAGGAAACCTGTGAAACACAAAAGTACTTGAATTTGGAATTACAATTCATGATTCTGTCCAAATTAGCTGCAAGATAACATATCAACAAAAAAGAAGCCATACTTGTCAAATTTTCAGATTTTATTTATATCTAGAATTGCAGAACAACAGAATTTTTGAAAAAAACATGTTTTGTTTCTGATTTTGTTGCTCAGGCTGGAGTGCAGTGGCCCTAACCACGGCTCACTGCAGCCTTGACCTCCTGGGCTCAAGCAATCCTCCCACCTCAGTTGCACACAAATCAATGTTAAATACACAAAAACTACTAGACCTCCTGGCCTCAAGCAATCCTCCCACCTCAGCAGCGCACAAACCAATGTTAATTAAATACACTAAAAATACTAGCATTGCAGGACATACTTTCTCCCTCTGCTTGGAATGATTAGGTTTTAAAATCTGTAAGCCTTTGAAGAGCGACCCTGTAAAACAACCTAAGGGTCCTACTGTAATAATGGTATTATTATTATCAGAAACAAGTCCTCTAAATCTTAGTTGCATTTAGTTGAAAACAGACATCTTTAATCAAAGCATTCAACTTAAGCTTTTGAAGCTTTTAGTGAAATGCAATTCATGAAAACAAAACTTATGCACAAGAAGACACTGAAATTTATCCCTACAAAAGCAAATAAGAATTGAACAAATTGCACATGAAAAGCTGGAATGGTGAATGATTTCATTTTAAAATTCTGGAACTGTACTTTGAAATATCTTGACTTGTGGGAAGAATCTTTTGATAGAACTCCTATTTTTAATTGTATAAATTTACGTTCTCTGCCAGAATGAAATAAAAGAATAGGCTTAAAATCTGTGAAACATCCAAAAGAATCATAGACAACTTGATGAATTTTGTCCTTAAAAATAGTGAAGACCCTATTATTGAAGAAGGGTACCATGAATGGAGATAAAGACAGAACCTATAAAAATACTGAGACTGAAGTATTTACTCATTTCAATTAAAACAAATTCTTAAAAATTATGACTCTCCCAGCTAGTAGAATTTGCTCTGAGCCTGCCAAGTACCTTAGAACCTAACATTTTTCTCTTTAAAAAATGTTATAGTCTAGGCCAGGCATGGTGGCTTATGCCTGTAATCCCAGCACTTTGGGAGGCTGAGGTGGGCGGATCACCTGAGGTTGGAGTTCGAGACCAGCCTGACCAACATGGAGAAACCCCATCTCTATTAAAAATACAAAATTAGCCGGGCATGGTGGCGCGTGCCTGTAATCCGAGCTACTTGGGAGGCTGAGGCAGGAGAACTGCTTGAACCCGGAGGCAGAGGTTGCAGTGGGCCGAGATGGTGCCACTGTACTCCAGCCTGGGCAACAAGAGTAAAACTCTGACTCAAAAAAAAAAAAAAAAAAAGAATTGAAGATCTAACTTCAAATTTATAAGGCATAAAATGCAACTCTAAACAAGACTAGAGCTAATTTTATGAGAAAAATTAAAATAACACTGTATTAAAAATATTTTTTTCAGAAAGATATCAGTAATACCATGGGACAGGCTAAAAAACTGATTAAAGCACATAAATATGTACCAGAAATGATTATCCTACATATATTAACATTGAGATCATATGTTTAATGTTTGGATAATCAATGTAAATAAATATTTTTAATTTTTCTTGGGTAAACTGGGTAAGTTGTTAATTTACATATTCCTAGAAAATTGTACCTTTGCTTCTAATTTTCAAAACTATTAGCATAAGGGTGTCAATGTATTCACATATTTTGAAGCCTTTATTGTACCTTTTTTATCTCTAATATTATTTTATTTGTGCCTTCTCTTTTTTGATTCATGACTCTTGCTAAAGCTTTGTTCTACCAGGTTCAACCCCCAAGAAACCAGATTTTAGTTATAAGATGTATGGGATTTACTTTAAAATAATAAAGAGTAAGGCTGGGTGTGGTGGTTCATGCCTGTAACCCCAGCACTTTGGGAGGCCAAGGCCGGCGGATGAATTGAGGTCAGGAATTCAAGACTAGCCTGGCCAACATGGCGAAACCTTGTCTCTACTAAAAATACAGAAATTAGCCAGCTGTTGTGGAGGGCATCTGTGATCCCAGCTACTTGGGAGGCTGAGCCAGGAGAATCGCTTGAACCCAGGAGGTGTAGGTTACAGTGAGTAGAGGTCGTGCCATTGCACGATCTGGAGTGCCAGACACTCCAGCCTGGGTGACAGAGCTAGACTCCGTCTCAAAAAAAGAAATCCACTATCAGTGTCTGGGCATGAAGATTAATTATATCAAGACTTCATCCACTGTATGACATAACCTCAAGGAGTCAATGATTACCAATGCATTTCTTACTACCTCGACTCTATCCTCAGAGAGCAACATTCCTTCCCTAATCTGACCACCTCTCCTTGACTCCTTCATTGAGTCTCATGAGGTTCATGGTGAGGCACCAGCAAAATCTCTATCTACTCAGCTTTCTTTCTGGTCATTCTTCTGGAGTCAGTGTTTCCTCTTCAGCCCTCTTAAGTAGTGACTGATTTCTTTCTATACCCCTCTGCTACTAGAGACAAAATCAAAACCACATAGTATCAACCTCACTAATTCAAATTCCTTCCCTTCTATTATCTTGAACCCACTTCAAGGTTTTCATTCTTACTGCTTTATAAAACTTGCCAATGGCCTCCACATTGCTAAATCTAATGGTGAATTCCCAGTCTTCAACCTGACCCACCAGGAGCATCTGACAGAGTTTATTATTTCCTGTTCCTCAAACACTTCATTTGGCTTCTAAACATCCTTCTTGTCTTTCAGTCCTCTACTTTTCTAGCTACTCTTTCTTAGTCTCCTTAGCTGGATCCTCTTTAACTTGATCTCTAAATATTTTGGAGTACCCTTGAACGTCTTTTCTTATCTATATTTACTCCTTCCCTAAGTGATTTCGTCCAAGTTCACAGTAATAAATACTATATATATAAGGACATTTCCCACATTTATATTATTAGCCAGGACCTCAATCCTGAACTCTGGAAATTATCAGCTAAAGGTGTAAAGGTAACCCTTGAACGACATGGGCGTTATGGGTTCTGACCCCGCAACAGTCAAAAATCCACATATAAGTTTTGATTCTCCCAAAACTTTACTAATAGCCTGCTGTTGATTAGAAGCCTTACTGATAACATAAACAGTCAATTAACACATATTTTGTGTATGTATTATATACTATATCTGTATAATATAGTAATATAGAGAAAAAATATATCAGGAAAATCATAAAGAGGAGAAAATATATTTACTATTCACTAAGCGGAAGTAGAGCATCATAAAGGTCTTCATCCTTATTATCTTCACATTGAGAAGGCTGATGGGGAACAGGAAGAGGAGTTGGTCTTGCTGTCTCAGAGGTGGAAGCAGGGAGGAAGTAGAGGAGGAGGCAGGAGAGGCAGGCATACTTGGTATGACTTTATAAAAACACATCATAATTTCCGTCTGACTCTTTTCCTTTTTAATTTCTCTAAAAATGTTTCCATACAGTACCAATCTTTCTTCCACCATTTCCTTCAGTTTCAGTGCTCATATCATAGAAGGGTCTATGTTATAAAATAAGTCAAAAGCAGTCTTGAATAATCGGAACCCTTCTGCCAGATTGCCTAAAGTCAATTTGTTTTCTGGCACTGCTTCTTCTACATCTTCTTCCTTATCACTTGGCACTAGTTTGGAAGCACTCATTTCTATCAAATTGTCTTCTGCTAACTCTTGGGTTTAGTGTCTATTAGCCTTTTTTTTTTTTGAGACAGAGTTTTGCTCTGTCGGCCAGCCTGGAATCGTGCAGCGGCACAATCTCAGCTCACTGTAACCTCCACCTCCCAAGAGAAGGTAGCATGTGGGATTACAGGTGCATGCCACCACACCCAGCCAATTTTTTTAAGTTTTTGGTAGAGATTGGGGGGGGGTCTCATCATGTTGGCCAGGTTGGTCTCGAACTCCTGACCTCAAGTGATCCATCTGCCTGGGCTTCCCAAAGTGTTGGGATTACAGGTGTGAGCCACCGCGTCCAGTCGTGTCTGCTAGCTCTTGAATGTCTCCAAGCACCGTATCTTGAAATTACTTCGCTCCCTATCTTTTTTGCCATACCCACAATCTCGTTCATGATTTCCTTGACTGGCTCTGCTGTCAATCTTAAGTCATGCACAACATCTGGACACAGTTTCCTCCAGCAGGAATTTATTGTTTTGGGCTTGATGGCCTTCAGAGCTTTTTCTATAACAATGATGGCATCTTCTATGATGTTCTCTCTACTGGGGTTCTCTTCCATAGCAATGACAATCCTTTCCATAGATTAGCTTATGTAATGAGCCTGTAAAGGTCTGTATGAACTCCTGATTTGGAGGCTGAATTCGAGGCATTGTGTTTGGGGGCAAGTATACCACTTGGACACCTTTAGTATTGAACTTACGGGGTTCTGGGTGGCCAGGGGCATTGCCCAACATTAAAAGAATTTTAAAGGCAGTCCCTTACTAGCAAGGTACTTTCTGACTTCAGGCACAAAGCATCAGTGAAACCAATCCAGAAAAAAAGGTTCTCATTGTCTAGGTCTTCTTGTTATACAATTAAGAGACTGGTAGCTGGTGTTTATCTTTTCCCTTCAAGGCCTGGGGGTTAGTAGCTTTATAAATAATGGCAGTTCTGATCATATATCTGACTGTATTTGCACCAAACATTAGAGTTAGCCTTCCTGCCTTAAATCTTGGTGCTCATTTCCCTTCCTTACTAATAAATGTCCTTTGTGGCATTTCAACCCGCCCCCCCGCCGCCCAAGAACAGGGCACTTTAATCTACATTAAAAACCTGTTCAGGCCGGGCGCGGTGGCTCACGCCTGTAATCCCAGCACTTTGGGAGGCCGAGATGGGCGGATCACGAGGTCAGGAGATCAAGACCATCCTGGCTAACACGGTGAAACCCCGTCTCTACTAAAAATACGAAAAATTAGCCAGGCGTGGTGGCGGGCGCCTGTAGTCCCAGCTACTTGGGAGGCTGAGGCGGGAGAATGGTGTGAACCCGGGAGGCGGAGCTTGCAGTGAGCCAAGATCGTGCCACTGCACTCCAGCCTGGGCAACAGAGCAAGACTGCCTCTCAAAAAAAAAAAAAAAAACCTGTTCAACAGCCTGGCCAACATGACAAAGCCCCGTCTCTACTAAAAATCTAAAAATTAGCTGGGTGTGGTGGCGCATGCCTATAATCCCAGCTACTTGGGAGGCTGAGGTAGGAGAATCACTTGAACCCAGGAGGTGGAGGCTGCAGTGAACCAAGGTTGCACCACTGCACTCCAGCCGGGGAGACAGAGCCCGACTCCATCTCAAAAAAACAAAACAAACAAACAAAAAACCTGTTCAGGCAGATGTTTCTCCTCAATGATTTTTTTTTTTTTTTTTTTTTTTTTTTTTTTTTTTTTTTTTTTTTTGAGACGGAGTCTCGCTCTGTCACCCAGGCTGGAGTGCAGTGGTGCAATCTCGGCTCACTGCAAGCTCCGTCTCCCGGGTTCACGCCATTCTCCTGCCTCAGCCTCCCGAGTAGCTGGGACTACAGGCGCCGCCACCTCGCCCGGCTAGTTTTTTGTATTTTTTAGTAGAGACGGGGTTTCACCGTGTTAACCAGGATGGTCTCGATCTCCCGACCTCGTGATCCGCCCGTCTCGGCCTCCCAAAGTGCTGGGATTACAGGCTTGAGCCACCGCGCCCGGCTCCTCAATGATTTTCTTAATGGTGTCTGGGAATCTGTCTGCTGCTGTCTCTTGGTCAGCAGAAGCTGACTCTACTGTCATCTTGCCTTTTCTTTTTTTTTTTTTTTTTTTGGAGATGGAGTTTCTCTCTTGTTCCCCAGGCTGGAGTGCAATGGCATAATCTTGGCTCACTGCAACCTCTACCTCCCAGGTTCAAGTGATTCTCCTGCCTCAGCCTCCTGAGTAGCTGGAATTACAGGTGCCCGCCACTGTCCCTGGCTAATTTTTTGCATTTTTAGTAGAGACAGGGTTTCACCATGTTGGGCATGCTCATCTCAAACTCCTGACCTCAGGTGATCCACCCACCTCGGCCTCCCAAAATGTTGGGATTACAGGCGTGAGCCATTGCGCCCAGCCATCTTGACATTTCCTAAGCCAAATCTCTTTCTGACGTTATCAAACCATCCTCTGTTGGTATTAAACTTTCCAGCTTTAGATCCTCCACCTTCCTTTTGCTTTGAGTTGTCAGATAATGACTTCACCTTTTCTGGAACCACATTAGAGTCTATAGCTATGCCTTTCTATTGCAATCCCATACCCACATAAAAGCTGCATTTTCAATACAAGATGAATTTATTTCACAAAAAGTGCAAGGTTTTCAAGCCTGATGGCATAGTTGCAGTAACAGTGTCTCAAATTTCCTTTTCACAGTGGTCCTTACACTGGATTCATTTATCTTGAAACAGTGAGCAACCGCAGCTGCAGACCTCAATCTACAGTACATATCAGGCAATTCAACTTTCTCTCTTAATGTCATGACTTTTGTCTGCTTCTTAGGATCCAGCATCACTAGTGGCACTTCATATGATTCTCATGGTGTTACTCAGGGTTATGGTGTTGCACTAAACATGATGAAAAATATGTGAGAACCACCAGAGATATCTTTTTACTGGGATAGGCAAGTTACTGGAGAGATAAACTGCTCATGAGCATCATACAGTGTTTTAAGCAGATACAACATCATAGAGTGTTTTAAGCAGATACAACACTTGAGCTTACCAAAATAGCAACAGGAGGTGGCCATGAAATTATTACAGTAATACGGTATATACTACCATTAATTTTATGTAGTTATGATTTAACACTGCATCTTTATGTTTGTTTACATTTCTCTTGACTGTGGATGGTCTGGAAATGTTTGTCTGTGTAAGTTTTAGTACATTTTAACTTTTTATAATAGATTTGTGTATATTTTATGGTAGTAAATGATAAAATACACTAGTATCTACATATATTTTATGCACTCATGACATACTTGTGTATTGAAAAAAATCCGTGTATAAGTAGACATACACAGTTCAAATTCACGTTGTTTAAGAGTCAATTGTATATTTCTACCTCTAGCTCACATTTTTCTCTGAGCTTGAGACCCACTTATCCAACTGTCTACTTTATCCCTCTAGTTGAGTATCTCTAAGAAATCCTACAATAATCATATCCAAATGCAAACTCAATCTCCACCCACAGCTCTACCTGTGAAATATGCCCTTCTTCAAGTGTCCCTATTATCTGCAAGTGGAAGCATCACTTTCTCAACTGTAACATCCAGAAATGTAGACGTTATCCCTGTTGCCTCTTTCTCCATCCTTAGTATCTGATCCATCCTGTTGACTTTATCTTTCTGAATATTTCCTGAATGTATCCTCTTTTCTAATACCCATGTTTACTCTAATCCAAGCTTCTATCACACTTACCCAAACTAATACAGGTATCTTCTAACAGTCTTTCTGCATCCATGAGTGCTCCTTTTCCAATTCATCCTCCATGCATTTTCTCAAAAACAAATCTGATCACATCTCTCTGCTTCAAGCCTTTAATACCTTCTCAGTGCTTTTAGGATAAAACAAGATTCCTTAATAAAGTCCAGAAGGTCTTGGATAGGACATCCATTGCCTAACTTCACAGATTAATCTCTCATCAAACTCTGCATCACTCTCCACATTTTAGCAAGGCTAGTTTTCTTTTAGGTCTTTGAGCATACCATGATCCCCGGCCCCGTTGGGCCTTTACACACAGTATTGCCTCCGCTTACTATGCCAACACCACCACCCCACCGCCACCACCACTCATCTCTTTATACTGCTCAATGCCTGCTCCGTCTTCAGACGGCGTCTCAAGAAACCTCTCAAAGAAGCCTTCCCTGACTCCTTTAACTAGATGAGCTTCTCCTCATACACATTTATGACTGCACATCTTACTTACTATTTCTAAATACACATTTATTTTTGTGATTAATTTGTGCTCAATGCCTGTCAATCCAAAACGACCTTAAGCTCAACGGAGGAAAAGACTGTGTCTGGTTCACTCTATTCTATCGCTGGTCCCCAGGAAAAGAGACACTCAAATATTTTTTCAACGAATCAATCAACATAGGAGCGACACTGGAAGCCGTCCAATCGAGCAGTAGTAGTGCATAAGAATGGGACTTGGAAAGCTAAAAGGGACCAGAATAACCCTAGGAAAATATTAACGTTTAGGAATCAAACAGAGGAAAATTTTTTTAAGCCGTCAAAAAGTTAAAAAAAAAAAAAAAAAAAAAAGCAAAAAAGGAAATAGCATCACTAGAGCCATGGAAGGATACCATTCCAAACAGAACAGGCCACCGAAGTTGACAAGTAGGTAGTATCTAGTGATCTGACAAAATTAATAATGTAAGACGCAGAGAAGGGGAAAATACATGGGGAGAAGCTCCATCTTTCCAGTGCCTCTGTAAGTACGATTATAACTTTGTTGATAAACTACCACGACGGCCCGAATCAAACAATAAATCTAAAGAAATATGTGTGCCATTTTAGATTTCAACATTATTCCTCTCTATCTGCAAGTCATTTTCAGCTGACGGCATATATAATGTTTAAGGATAAATGTTTTAACATTTGCACCTGAAACGTTGTTTCTCAAAGAACCTTACCTCCCAGAATCATCAAAACAGACCTCCGTGTGTCCCTCTGTATGTCCATATCTCATTGGCTTCCGTGTGGCCGGCATCTTTTCCTTTATCTACCTGAAAATGTTTTATAAAAGCCAGTCTTATTATTACAAATGAGAGAAAAGCAGCGAGGCTGGGGATAGGAAGAGAGGTTAGTCTCCTCCAGAGCACGTTCTCCGCAGCCCGGTTTCCCCCACCCGAGTGACAGCAGCAGGATAAGGCGCAGGGTCTGTCAGACAACAAGCAGGAGAGGGAACACGCATCTCCTTGGTGGGCGCGGGCAGCCAGAGTGGGGACTCACCCGGGTGACCGAGCCTCCGCGACTGAGGCTCCGCAAGAGCAGCTTCCCGCGCTTCGGCTCGCTCACCACACTGCGCCTGCGTCGACCCGCCCACGCCCAGCGCGGGTCCCGACAGAGGTCGCGGGGTGGTGGCGTCAGCGGCGGCGCCCTCCGCGTGGAAATTAGCCGGTTGCCCCGGCAAGTGAGGGAGGAAGGGAGGGAGCTGAACACGGAAGTGGTGGCGGCGCCCAGGGAACCGGCGGAGGCGTAGACCTTGACGGCTGGGATGGGACCGGAACGCCGAAGCGGGATTGGGGGTGGCAGAAAAGCATCTGCTTTGTAAGACCTACACGAGGTGCAGGAGTGGTTGGGCCTCCCTTCTCCACTTAAGCAAGCGCCCAGAGTGATGGCGAGGGTGATGGCAGCAGTTACTCGGGCAACCCCATTTAAGCTGTGCTGCGGAAGGTGAGTGGGGGAAGGGTGACCGCTGCCTGGCCTCGCAGGCGGGGGTCTTTTTCCTGCCCTCCAGGCTCTACTCTCAGGAAACAATATCCGGATCCCTAAAAGGATCCGATCTCTTCTTGGGGCCCAGTTAGCCGACAGATCTTTGAGCATCTTCTCTAGAAAAGAAGGCGAGATCTTTAAGAGCCTCTAATCTTGGCATCCTTCGTGCCCTCACCTTGTCGCTTCTGTAGAGATAAAGGAGGAATGATTTAATTTCTGTTCCGGTTGGTTCTCTTGGTCCCTGGAGGTATGGGGTATAAATTAATGCTTATTCTTTGCGACTCTATCTATACATCCCTTATGAAGAAAGTAACTTATATTCTCTATTCAGATCCCACCTAAAGTTTACTGAAGTGAATGTTTATAACCAAAAGAAGAGTTACAACTTAACAGCCTTGAGTACTTACATTTGATCCATGCAACATCTGCTAAAGTCTTGGCCACTAAGTTTAAGTTTATGCTTTTCTTGTATCTTCACATTCTTCAAATTGGTACACCAGCCTCTGATGAAAACCTTCAGAATGATATTCTTTCTTTTTTACTTATCTTTGAGAATTTTTCTGCGTTTTTGTGATACCTTCCAGTATCAATCACGTTTATTTTGTTACCTGAGACGTTTTTCTGTTGAAGAGGTTTCCCTATTGTTTTTTCAATCTAGTTCCATTGTGAAAAGTTGCAAGAACACAGGCAAACCGTCGTGTTCTTACCGTGGGTGGCATTGTGTGAGGCGTTGTTTTTAGTACTAGAGCTCCAGATAGCCTTGCTAGACGCTGAGGTTTGTATATGAATGGAGAGGAAGAATGATTGGCTTAAAAACAACTTGGGATTTGTGGAAAAATAACCCACTGTTGATCTCCCGAAAGAGAAGTGGTACCTGAGATGATGCTTTCTGAGTGACCTAATTTTTTTTGGAGATCATTTGTTTTTTCAATAGACTGACTGATAAATTTTTTTGTTCAAGTAACTTAATATCATTCGCTAGAGTACATAGAGTTCAAGATGAACTCTCATAATATTCGTCTCTATGTTGAATAAAGCGTGGTGAGATTTCTGGTTAATACTATTCAGAGCTCAGCATAAGAAGAATCTGCAAATTGGAACAAGTTATAGCTACAAAATGCCTTCACTATAATATCTATAATACCTATGTGACTTTAAGACTATGATTGGTGTCCACACATCTTTTTCTCTTATCAATCAAGTCGTTTGATTCATAGGTTAAAGAACAATTTTCATTGCAGATTTCGCATGTATGGTAAAAGCTTGAGCCTCCGACTTCAACAGTCCTGGGTTTTAATTCTAACTGACAGATTGTATGACCTTGAATATGTTCCTTTACTGAAAATCGAATTCCTCATCTCTAAAATGGAGATGACACCTACCTCCGTCGCATTGTTAGAGTATATTGGAGATACTCATGGATATATAAAAGTAATTGTTATTAATGTCTCATGTTATTAAAAGGGTACTTTGGGTGGATATTTAGTGGTTTTTGTTTAAAGTGGGATTTGTTTAAATAATTATCCAGTAAATTTTTCAAACATTAAAAAATGTATTCTTGTTTTTGCTTGTATCATGTTTTCACAATTCCATTTGTTTCAGTCAAATGGCTACAAATTGTAATACCTTCAGTGAGTTTATGGTCTTGCTGAGGG
Organism: Macaca thibetana thibetana; assembly: GCF_024542745.1. Lineage (NCBI taxonomy): Eukaryota > Metazoa > Chordata > Mammalia > Primates > Cercopithecidae > Macaca > Macaca thibetana. The sequence continues at coordinate 52,709,657 of NC_065584.1, read as the reverse complement.
AAATAGACATTCAAACAATATGGTCAAGATGATAGTGCAGTAATGAAAGATGTATAACTTAAATATTAGCAAAATTGTCTAGTTAGTTAAAATAACATAGTTTTTTAAAAAAGAAATCAGTGTAACTGTGTCACAGATATGAGTATCAAAAATTTTCCAAATGTAGTTATTTATCATTAACAGTGCTTATCCATAGGTGTGGGTGGCTAAATGAACTGACTGAAAATGATGCCAAAGTCACAGATTCAATTGCAGTGACGGTTAGTTAGCTTTGCTGTGTTGTAACCACTCATACTACCCTTAAGCTCACAAATATTTTTGCTCCCAAGGGCAATTGAGCGAGAAAACATGGGTACACTGCCATTCTACAGATGATGGTATTACCTATATAAAATCATGTGATCTTACAGGGTTTATCTAAGAGGATTTATCAGTATTGGCTTATGGAAGGAGTTTAAAAAATGATTTTCTAGTAAAATATGTACTTGGTGTAAAAATGATTAATCTTGTGAAAGGTAAGGCTAGAAGAGTGTAAAATAGCCAAGGAGACCAAAGTACTGAAAAAAGAAACATTGAAGGCACTTTAGAAATGTGAAGATTTGTATATTTCCAAATGTGTCCTGAAATTTACTAGCCTATTTCATAATTTGGGGATAAATAGTACTTGTCTGTAGGTATACTTAGTATGATATAAAAGACAATACAGTAAAAGTCCCCCTCCTACTCATACTCCCAGCCACCCAATTCCCCTGACTAAACACAGCCAGTATTTGATTCTTGTATTACATTAACACTAGATCCTTACTACAGCAAGATGAGATAATCAGTGTTTTATAGATAGAAAAACTAAGAAAAGTTGTAATTTATCTGGTGTTTATCTAGTCACACACCTGCGAAATGTCGGAGCTAGAAATAGAACCCAGGTCTTTCACCTAGTCCAAGGTAGTCTACCACACTGATTCTCCAAATCATAGCAGTTGCCACAAAACTTAGAATTTAGTAAAACATAAAGTCTAGAGTCACCTTTTACTAATTTGTACATAAAACTTGTTACCCAACCTTAAATGTAACCATATGTAATTGTTATAAGGCAGTGAAGAAAATATAATACAATCTTATAAAATCTTTGCTTGTTTCTATTTAAATCTATTTACTAAGTTAGCCTCTAAAAAACTACAATTTTTGTTTTAAAGAATTTAAAACTTTTTAAAAATAATATATTTAACATCAGGAATAATATAAAGTGCTTTGTGATATTTCAGAAATGGAAAAGCCTCCTTGACTTCAGATTTCTGAGGCACGTTTTTGTGCAGATTTTCTAGCCTTAACATGTAGCCTTTGTTTCCCCTCTCCTTTTTCTGGATTTTGCCACTTTCCCACCTCTCATTCTTAGAAATGTACTTCTTCTAACATGAAAAGTTCTGAGTAATACTAGGAAGCAGTTAATACTTGTTTTCCTTAAGTTCAGTGTATGTTATTTTCATACATTTTACTCCTGGCAGTAAAAACATGAGGTAGCTGGCATTATCCAGATTTTACAGTGGGAGAACTTAAGCTAAATTAGATTTCTTTTTTTTTTTCTTTTTTTTTTGAGATGGAGTCTTGCTCTGTTGCCCAGGCTGGAGTGCAGTGGTGCCATCTCGGCTCACTGCAAGCTCTACCTCCCGGGTTCACGCCATTCTCCTGCCTCAGCCTCCCGAGTAGCTGGGACTATAGGTACCCGCCACCACGCCCGGCTAATTTTTTTATATTTTTTAGTAGAGACGGGGTTTCACCATGTTAGCCAGGATGGCGTGATCCGCCCGCCTTGGCCTTCCAAAGTGCTGGGATTACAGGCGTGAGCCACTGCGCCTGGCCAAAATTAGATTTTTTTAAACCAGGTAACATATGTAGTGAGTGGCAAAGTCTGAATTGTAGCCCACATTTGACAGTTTAGCAGCTCATGCTATTTCATCTTTACCATGTTTATTTTTAAATATGGTATAGAGAAAAACGGTATAGGTTGTTAATTTTTTACAGATCTTTAAAACTTTAAAATTTTCTTTATATGCTTAATTGGTCTCACAAGAAAAAAGAATTCAAGGAAATAGGCCAAAATGTCAAAATTGCTTGCTTTTAGGTAATGGAATTATAGCTTTTTTCCCCTCCTTTTTAAACTTTTCTGAATGGTCCATGTATTACACAATGAGCATATATTGTTTTTATCATAACAAATTACAGATTGGAAGAAAAAATAAATCTGTTCAATCTAATTTATTCCATAAAATGGTTCAGTATTATATCTTAAATATTATGTTTCTTAAATTCTCTTAATCTTCCTTCTGCTTTTAGAAGTTCAGGTACTGCCAGCTCGTAGTTTTCTGCTTTCTTCACTGTAGATTAGCCTCTTCAGTGATGGGTTCCTAGACCTCTCTCCTTTAGCTAATAACCTTAGGGAATGTACACTCACGTTAACAGATTAGCCCATTAATGTTTCCCCAAACTTTCTTCCACAAAAGGCTTTGTGGCAAAGTAAACACAGGAAGCTATGGCTTATGCTTTATTCTTTTTCTATTCTTTCTATTTCTATTCTTTATTCTATTGCTTATTTATTTCTTTACTGAAGGATCTCCTGGGAACGTTTGCTAAATATGCACTGTAATCTTTGAGAGGAGAAGCATTTCCCAAACTTACTTGACAAGAGAACCTTTTTTTCTCCAGAATATGTGTTAACATCTTTCAGAACTAGTATCCACAAGAGTATAGAGTGGGGAAAAGTGACATAAGGAAACTATAATTAGGAAAGCGTGGAAAAAGTGGGGAGAAAGGGTAAGGAGGGTGTAGTGCTACCAAATCAATGATTCTTTTTTTAAAAATTACCGTTAAGTCCCATGAGCCCTGGCTCAGTAGCATGAAAAAAGGAGCTACTTTAAAATATTTACTGGAAAATGAACCTGTATTGCTTCTGTAATGAGAAAAACATTTGTTTTTTAGGTCAGATATTTTCCATACAGACAAACCCGTTTTCACATCTTTTTCTTAACATTCCAAGGAGTTCATCTGTTGTCTGCTCTCCAGTGACTTCCGTTTGTGGAGCCTAAGTGTTTCTACAGAATCCAACTCGAGTATCGCGGACTATGATCAGAATGCTTTCAAGGAGTTTTTGGGCACATGATGGCAGGTAAACTTTGGAATCATGAATTTGGTAGGGAAAGTCCCCAGGCTTAATTACTACCAGAATAATAATATATTTGTGAATTATTAATGTAGTATACTGAATTATTCTTTATAGGATCAAATTTATTTCAATTTAATATTTACATTAATTGTGGTCTTAGATGTATGTAAGCATTGTAGACATAAGTAGCTCAATGAATAATTAATGTATACAATAATGCTGTTATCCTACATCATAGAGGAAACTAATGAATTTCCAGATGAATGAAGCTTATCCTTTTAATTATTAGATTTTAATTGTTTTCTGTAGAAATTTTGAATTAAATTCACCTTCTCAGTCTTATTCAGTATTACTAAATGTTATTTAAATAGTTTGTAGTGAAAATAGACATAATGGGCACTCATTCTGTTATTGTTGTCATTGTAATTTGTGGTAGAGCCTGGGACCAAATAGTGGCAGAATCTGGAAACTTGTTTTCTTGAGAAGGCTTTTATATAAACTTACTTTTTAAACATTTGCTTTTTGCTCATCAAGAAATATGACTTAAAAAAAAAAAAAAAAGATGTCATTCTGTACTCCCCAGGGCAATGTAACATAGCAGCCTTCATAAAAAATTAATTATTGAATCAAGAACCAAAGCAGCCTTTTCCCAAGTGATTCTTTCACCTTCTTTTTAAAAAGCTTCTTTGCAGCTACAGTCAAATATCTTTGATTTGTCAGCATCTTTCAAACTATCATCTTTGATTTCTGTGTCACATAAAATTGTTGGTAAAGCCACCTTATCATTTCCTCTGCTACCTCATTTATACAAAGTTTTTATAAAATTTTAAGAATTAATGATAGGCTATCTGGAATAACTTGCTCAGATTCAGAACCTACACTTTTTTTTACATTCAGATTTTACATGTATGGACAAGATACCAAAGCACATTTTTAAAAAAACTCATCTTTAGTCTTCATAACAATAAAAATAAGTTTTCTCTCACCAAAATTAAGTTATTTTTATTGAAAGCAAAATGATTTTTTTTTAATATTTTAGAATTTTGGTTCAAAGAAGCTTCTGGAAGAGATTAGAAAATTCTCTTTATATATGTCAGGATAAAGATATGATAGTTTGATATACTTCTCTCATTTTTTTATAACAGAATCAAATAATGGTGAAAGAAATTCTAAGTGTCTTTTTTCTAATAAGATTATCTCCATAGCACAGGGTTATTTTTTAAACAGTTACTTCCTCAGTAATTGTTAAGATGTTACCTATGCCAAAAAGTGAATGATTAAATGTATGTGTTTTAAAAAAATATATCTATCTGCTAAGTAGTTTCTGAGAGCCACTTGTTGTTTCAGTAATGGTTATGAAATTTAGAACACTTGTTATTTTGTAAAAGAAAAATGCGTAACTCCTCTTAAAAGTTCAACAACTTATTTAAGTACTTTGCCTTGAGATAATTAGCAAACCCTGCATGTTATAAAATTTCTATGGTCATGTCTCATTACAAAGTATTTTAAAGATTCTCTTATTTAAAATGATACAATCCACGAACTATTCTAGTAAGATATAAACAGTAAGGCCAGGCACGGTGGCTTGTGCCTGTAATCCCAACACTTTGGGAGGCCAAGGCAGGTGGATCACTTGAGGTCAAGGAGTTCGACACCAGCCTGGCCAACATGGTGAAACCCTGTCTCTACTAAAAATATAAAAATTAGCTGGGAGTGGTGGCACATGTCAGTAATCCCAGCTACTCGGGAGGCTGAGGCAGGAGAATCACTTGAACCTGGGAGGCAGAGGTTGCGGTGAGCCGGATCGCACCACTGCACTCCAGCCTGGGTGACAGTGAGACCCTGTCTCAAAAACAAGCAAACAAACAAAAAGATATAAACAGTACACCGAAAGTTAATAAAGAAATGGAGAGGGCTGGCTGCCATAACTTGTCAGCTTTTTGGAACTCCCATTCTTCTCTTAGGAATAGCACAGACAAATGACCATCTGACAATGCATGATGGTAACATTTATCAACCATATTTAGTACTAATATTAGTTTTTGTAATTTTTAGACAAATATAAGTTGAAAAATTTTCTTCCGACTTTGAAGACTAAAATATCTGATGACATTCTGTACCGTATATCGATGGGGCAAAAGATAACAGTTTATAAAAGTAGGGCTTCTTGAGCATGAACTTACAGTTCTCTAGCAAAAGAATAGCCATGCGAAATTTATGTGAAGCTCTAATTCTGAGAGAGATACAAAACAGTAACTAATCAGAAAATTTTCAGGCCGGGCACGGTGACTCATGCCTGTAATCCAGCCGAGGCAGGTGGATCACGAGGTCAGGAGTTCAAGGCCAGCCTGGCCAAGATGGCGAAACCCCGTCTCTACTGAAAAAAACTACAAAAATTAACCAGGCACGGTGGCAGTTGCCTGTAATCCCAGCTACTCGGGAGGCTGAGGCAGGAGAATCACTTGCACCCAGGCAGCAGAGGTTGTGCCACTGCACTCCAGCCTGGGCGACAGAGTGAGACTTCGTCTCAAAAAATAAAAAGTTTAAAAAAAAAAAAAAAAAATTTCATTGCATTAACTATTTTTTTTTCCTTGAGATGGAGTCTTGCTCTGTCGCCCAGGCTGGAGTGCAATGGCGCAATCTTGGCTCACTGCAACTGCCGCCCCCCAGACTCAAGCCATTCTCCTGCCTTAGCCTCCCATGTAGCTGGGACTACAGGCGCACACCACCATGCCAACTAATTTTTGTGTTTTTAGTAGAGACAGGGTTTTACCATGTTGGCCAGACTGGTCTCAAACTCCTGACCTCAAGTGATCCACCCATCTGGGTCTCCCAAAGTACTGGGATTACAGGCGTGAGCCACCGCGCGCGCCTGTCCTGCATTAGCTCTTTAAATACAAGTAAATGTGTGGAAAACTCGAGTAGGGCAGTGATATTTTTCACTTTATTTTATGGACATCTGCAGCATTAGCACACGTAAAAACAGTTAACCTAAAATCCAAACACACTTGATTGACTGGTACCTGTAACATACAAGTTGGTAAGCCTTGCCAAAGAAAACCAAACTAGCGTATAAAGTTGTTCTTTGGGGAAAGACATCAAATTGTTCTGTAATTTCATGGTCTATTGAGTTTCACCTGTATCTGACATATAGATCCTTTTTCACTTTGAAGCATTAGTTTTCCTCCTGAAAGTTATATTTGCTCATGAAAATCTCTTTTCTTTGTAGTAACACTGCACTAGAAACAGAGGTATTCTGTAATTTCTTCATTATGAAGAAAACTGTAAAGCCAATAAGACTGGCCACCATGCCTGGCCTAACAATCGTATTTTTAATTCCCAAAATTTGTGCTTTAACAAAACAACATATGTAATCTTTGTTTCTTTTTAAAACAAAAAGAAAAAAATGAACATATATGTTAACATATATTGAGTACTTAATACATTTAGGACCTGAACTGAGTACATGCATTATTTTATTTAATCCCCAACAGCCCAATGAAATAGATAGCATTAGTACCTCCATTTTACATGTAAATGAACTGATGTTTCAAGGTTATATGGCTAGCACAAAACAGAAACTGGACTCAAACCATGTTTCTTTTTTTTTTTTCCTTCCAGAAATATTTTAATAAAAATTGGCCATTTCCAAGAAACACCCACTGCATGCCCATCAATAAAAGAGAACCATAACAAAATAGAAAATTTACCATATGGCTATGATTTAAAGAAAAAAGACACAAACACATTAGCAAAATATTAAAGTCACATTCCTTCTTAGGGACTCAAACCGTGTTTCTAATGCCTGCCACCACTATGCTGTGGGAATGCATCCTTGCCATCCATATACATGTATAGAGATACTGAGAATGTTAAAGTGGTTACTGTTGGGTGGTGGGATTATGGATATGTTTACTTTTTTCCTTATAACTTTATGCCTGGTTTGGGTTTTCCATGGTGAGCATGAATTTTCCCTCTTAGAAAGACTTAGTATCTCCTCTTTATCGCTAGGCTTCTAAAATTCGAATAATGTACTTTGATGCTGAGTGGGCTCTTTCAATATAGAGGTGCCTGTCCTTTAGTCCTAGGAAATTTTCTAATCTTTTTTTGTTTGTTTTTGTTTTTGAGACGAAAACACTCTTGTCCCCCAGGCTGGAGTGCAATGGCGTGATCTTGGCTCACTGCAACCTCCGCCTCCGGGGTTCAAGTGATTCTCTGGCCTCAGCACCCTGAGTAGCTGGGATTACAGGCGCCTGCCACCACGCCCAGCTAATTTTTGTATTTTTAGTAGAAATGGGGTTTTACGATATTAGCCAGGCTGGTCTAGAACTGTAACCTCAGGTGATCCACCCGCCTGGGCCTCCCAAAGTGCTGGGATTATAGGCGTGAGTTATCACACCTGGCCATTCCTGGGAAATTTTCTAATATAGTTTCTTTAATAATTTCTCCCGTCCATTTTGTTGTTTTCTGTGAAATGCCTGTATTAATCTCTAATTTTCTTGTCTTTTCTGTCTAGTTAACCATTTTTTCCTATTTGCTGTATTAGTTCCTAAGCATACCCACCAACTTTTCTATTGCATATTTCATTTCAGGCTAGGTGCAGTGGCTCACACCTGAAATCCAAGCACTTTGGGAGCCAAGGTGGGCAGATCACTTGAGCCCTGGAGTTCGAGACCAGCCTAGGTAACATGGCAAGACCCCATCTCTATAAAAAAATACAAAAATTAGCTGAGCATGGTGGCATGCACCTGTAGTCCCAGCTACTTGGGACGCTGAGGCAGGAGGATCACTTGAACCCTGGGAGACAGAGGTTGCAGTGAGCTGAGGTCATGCCACTGTACTTCAGCCTGGATGACAAAGTAAGACCCTGTCTCAATTAAAAATATATATATATTTCAGCAATTTTTTTTTTTTTTTTTTTTTTTGAGATGGAGTCTCACTCTGTCGCCCAGGCTGGAGTGCAGTGGCATGATCTTGGCTCACCACAGCCTCCGCCACCTGGGTTCAAGTGATTCTCCTGACTCAGCCTCCCGAGTAGCTGGGACTACAGGTGCCTGCCAGTGTGCCCAGCTAATTTTTGTAGTTTTAGTAGAGATAGGGTTTCACCATCTTGGCCAGGCTGGTTGAACTCCTGACCTCATGGTCCACCTGCCTCCCAAAGTGCTGGGATCACAGGCGTGAGCCACCATGCCTGGTCTAACAGTCATATTTTTAATTTCCAAAAAAATTCTTACTCTAGTAGTCCCCAGCTCTTTTTTTTTAATTTATTTATTTTTTATTTTTTTTTTAGAAGGAGTTTCGCTTTTGTCACCCAGGCTGGAGTGCAATCTCAGCTCACTGCAACCTCCACCTCCCAGATTCAAGTGATTCTCCTGCCTCAGCATCCCCAGTAGCTGGGATTACAGGCGCCTGCCACCACACCCAGCTAATTTTTGTATTTTTAGTACAGACGGTTTCACCATGTTGACCAAGCTGGTCTTGAACTCCTGATCTCAAGTGATCCTCCCACCTCGGTCTCCCAGAGTGCTGGGATTACAGGCATGAGCCACTGTGCCTGGCCCCCACCTCCTTTTTTATAGCATCTTACTTATTCATAGTTGTAATATCTTTTCTTGAAATAAGTCAATTTTGGTTTCTACTCTTTCCATAGTTATTGCTTTCTCCAAATTCTGTATATTTTTTTATTTCATATATGTTAGAAGTTTTCCTCAAAAGTCTTATATTAGTCTGTTCTCATGCAGCTAATACAGACATACCCAAGACTGGGTAATTTACAAAGGAAAGAGATTTAATTGACTCACAGTTCCACATGGCTGGGGAGGCCTCACAATCATGGCAGAAGGTGAATGAGGAGCAAAGTCACATCTTACATAGTGGCAAGCAAGAGAGCTTATGCAGGGGAACTCCCATTTATAAAACCATCAGATCTCGAGAGACTTATTACCATGAGAACAGTATGGGGGAAACTGCCCTCATGATTCAATTATCTCCACCTGGCTGCACCATAGGAATTATTGCAATTCAAAGTGAGATTTGGGTGGGACACAGGCAAACCATATCAAGTCTGATGACCCAGGAGTGTTCTTTCATAGTTCAGAGTGTACAGCTATGCTGCCTGGAAACTGTGTGTGAGTAACCAGGGCCTGTGGATGTGTGTGCTTCACTGTATGCTAGGGTGGTGGTCTAGCTTTTTATTGGAGGATTCCCAGCTATCAGCTTCGACAGGTCTTTTCTCTTTGGCCATTCTCTTTCTCCAGGAAAGTATCTGCCACTCTTCTATTAGGAAGGTATAAAAATCTAGCTGCTGGAGTTCTGGGAGCTGGATGGCAGAAGAGAGCAAGGAACTTTTACTTTGTTACTGTTTTTTAGGCCCAGTCTTCCCCTCTACCCTCTGCTGTGTCTGGTATTTAAAGTCCTGAGCCCACCTGGTTCAGTTTCTCCAAATAATAAATGTCCCATCTCCTCTAAATGTGGGATAAGAAACTGAGAAATCTACCTGCTCTTAGGCAGAATTTCAACTCATCTCCTCATGTTCCACCCTGTTCTCCACCCATACTTTCTGTAGCACCCAGTGCTTGTGGGTCCTGAATTTTACCTGCTCTGTTGGCTTGCGTCTTATCTGTGTTACCTCTGTGCCTGATGTCTGTCACCTGCATCTCTGCTGCTGAGTCATTTATTGTTCATTCATTTTCTGTACTTCTACTTTATGACTCAGGTTATAGATATCTGTTCATTTCATTGAAGAAGAGGTTTGTGATTTTATTTCTCATATTTTCTTGTTGTTTGTACTGACTTCTGAGAGAAGGATGGGGCAAAAAGATTTTTACTCGGCCATTTTCTGACTGGAGTAATTTTTGTTTTATAATGAGAAAAAAACAAGCGGTTTTCATCTTTAGAGGAAATTAAGTTACACTACTCATTGAGAAATTTAGGGCCGGGCTTAGTGGCACATGCCTGTAATCCCAGCACTTTCACTTGAGCTCAGGAGTTCAAGACCAGCCTGGGCAACCTAGGGAGACTCTGTCTCTACAAAAAAGTTTTTAAAAATTAGTCTGGCATGGTGGTGTGTGCCTGTAGTCCCTGCTACTCCAGAGGCTGAGGCAGGAAAGTCACTTGAGCTTGGGAGGTCGAGGCTTCAGTGAGTCATGATCGCACCACTGCACTCCAGCCTGGGCGAAAGAGACCCTGTCTTAAAAAAATAAAATAAATTTAGTAGAAATGGAAACAGTTATGACTAAGAAAACATTATAATAATCACTGAAACATTTTATAAGCAGACTTAGTTGTTTTTGAAGGTAGCAAGGAGTTTGAGAGAGAAATTGAAGTAGGGCCCTGGTAAAGGTCAGAATGTCATCAAGAACACAGGTAGAGAGCTTAGCTCTCATATGGAAGTGAAGGAAGAAATGCCACAATTTAGAGGTAGCAAGGAGACAAGACTAGAGGTCACACTCAGAAGTGAAGTTCATTTAGTAAATAAAAGTGCCAAGCATTTCAAACCTTATTAATAACTTATTAAATGACTTTTCGGCCGGGCGCGGTGGCTCAAGCCTGTAATCTCAGCACTTTGGGAGGCCGAGACGGGCGGATCACGAGGTCAGGAGATCGAGACCATCCTGGCTAACACGGTGAAACCCCGTCTCTACTAAAAAATACAAAAAACTAGCCGGGCGAGGTGGCGGGCACCTGTAGTCCCAGCTACTCGGGAGGCTGAGGCAGGAGAATGGCGTAAAAACCCAGGAGGCGGAGCTTGCAATGAGCTGAGATCTGGCCACTGCACTCCAGCCTGGGCGACACAGCGAGACTCCGTCTCAAAAAAAAAAAAAAAAAAAAAAAAAAAATAAGTGACTTTTCATATTCTTCAGCCCACTTTGTTGCTTCTAATTTTTGTTCAGTGGAATTTAGTCAATGAACAGCCAAAGCATGCAGTTGAATACAATTCAATACAATTTGAAGTTTCTTTCAAAATTAGATAGTTTTCCCCAAAGATCTTAAATGGTTATAGATCATTGAGCACACTAAATCAAAATACAGTTGTCTCTGCATATCCATGGGACATTGGTTCTAGGACCTCTGCAGATACCAAAGTCAAAATGGAGTAATATTAGCACATAACCTACACATGTCCTCCCAAATACTTCTAATCATTTCTAGATTACTTGTAATAATACAATGTAAATGCTATATAAAGAGTTATTATACTGTGTTGCTTTTAATTTATTGGGGATTTTTTCCTCGAATATTTTTGATCCACAATTGGTTGAATCTGAGGATGGAGAACCCATGGATATGGAGGGCTGACCATAATAACTCTAATCACCAGATGGTTTTTGCTTTTTTTTTGGAACTGGGGTCTTACTCTGTCACTCAGACTGTAGTGCAGTGACAAGATCACGGCTCTCTGCAACCTCTGCCTCCCAGGCTCATGCGATCCTCCCACTTCAGGCTCCTGTGCTGAAAACACAGGCGTGCGCCACCACACCCAGCTAATTTTTTTGTATTTTTGTTAGAGACAGGGTTTCGCCATGTTGCCCAGGCTGGTCTCAGACTCCTCAGCACAGGTGATCCCTCACCTTAGCCTCCCAAAGGGCCGAGATTACAGGCATGAACCACTGCATCTGGCCTTAGAAATGGAATTCTTTATCTAGCAAGTCTTTATTATTAGTTCACACTTTTAAACACTTGCCAATCATATTTTCTAATATAGATACTTGTTTAAAATCCCACTACTTTGAAAATGGATTCAAGTGTCTGTAGACATTTACTTGACTGTTGGGATTTTTAAATTTTCCTCTGATATAGACAATCATATCAGACTGTTGAGTAGGACTGATTTTTTTTTTTAGTTACAAAATTTATTTATTTTTTTAGTTACAAAATTTATTTTTCATTTGTAAAATATTTGAGATTATAGGACCCCTTCCCCCAGTTCCTGGCCTAAATCTTTTTTTTTTTTTTTCCCCAAGACGGAGTCGTGCTTTGTCACCCAGGCTGGAGTGCAGTGGTGTGATCTCAGCCCACTGCAACCTCTGCCTCCTGGGTTCAAGCAATTCAAGCAATTCTCCTGCCTCAGCCTCCCAAGCAGCTGGGATTACAGGCATCCACCACCGTACCTGGCTAATTTTTGTATTTTTAGTAGAGACAGGGTTTCACCATGTTGGCCGGGCTGGTCTCGACCTCCTGATCTCATGATCCACCCGCCTCAGCCTCCCAAAGTGCTGGGATTACAGATGTGAGCCACTGTGCCCAGCCAACCCTAAATCTGTTTTGTTTGTTTTTTGAGACGAAGTCTCACTTCTGTCCCCCAGGCTGGAGTGCAGTGGCGCCATCTTGGTTCACCACAACCTCCGCCTTCTGGGTTCAAGCGATTCTCCTGCCTCAGCCTCCTGAGTAGCTGGGATTACAGTTGTGTGCCACTGCACCTGGCTAATTTTTTGTATTTTTAGTAGAGATGGGGTTTCACTGTGTTGGCCAGGCTGGTTTTGAACTCTTGACCTCAGGTAATCTGCCCGCCTCGGCCTCCCAAAGTGCTGGTATTTATAGGTGTGAGCCATTGCACCCGGCAACCCTAAATCTTATTCCACATAAGAATACTTAAGTAAATTCTATTTACAGGCAATCATTATCATAAGTCTTCATGAAACTCGATATTTTACATTGCAAATTCTAGTATGTTTTACCAACTTCAGAGGAAAGGCAGTGCCTTATAGAAATTAATCTGCTTGTTTTCAAATGATCAAGAATACAAAGGATTATGTGTTTAAAATGGCAAATTTTTATTCAATTTTATATTTTCTAAAAATTGCCTAGACTAATGGTAGAGTTGACCAATTATTGAAGTGAGTTTAAAACACTGTATTGGGAATGCTTACTGGGCATTTCTGCTGTTCAATGGTGATTGCTTATTTAATAAATTCTTACAGCTTTACAACTTAAAATTGTTCATATTTTAATCAGTAGGGAAGGAAATAGGGAGAAGAAGGTGAAGGAACTATGTAAGGTAGTAGTTCTCAAACACCAGCTTATAGATTTGTGTCTGTCTCCTACAAAGAATTCACTGGTCTGCTGTGAAATAACAAAACTATGGTATGGAGAGATGAGCTTAAGATATACTTCAAGACTAGAAACTATTCACATTTGAGCATATATTATGGTCGATAGAGGAGGCTTGGCTTTTTCTGATCCACACTGAAAATAAGCTATGAGAAAGGAACTCACTCTTCACTCTATGGCACTATTAAGTTATGTATATTATATAATATATAGCATTTTATTTAAGTGATAACAAAGTGTCTTGGGACTCCCTTCCAACATCTCTTTTTCATGTACTAACTGTGCTTTTTCCTCGTGTCTAATTGAAGCTTAATATGTGTAAACTAGACAAGGTAGATGACAAATGGTTAATGACTTTTTTTGTTTTCTTTAGATACATCCAGAAAGTGCCCAGAAGAAACTTTCTGCTGGAAAAATTGAAAAAGCAGTATTTATAACATTAGAATTTGTGGATAATTTGTTAAAATGGCAGAAAATAATGAAAATAATAGTAAAAATGTAGATGTAAGGCCCAAGACTAGTCGGAGCAGAAGTGCCGACAGAAAAGATGGTTATGTGTGGAGTGGAAAGAAGTTATCTTGGTCAAAAAAGAGTGAGAGTTATTCAGATGCTGAAACGGTGAATGGTATAGAGAAAACTGAAGTGTCTTTAAGGAACCGAGAAAGGAAGCACAGCTGTTCATCCATTGAGTTGGACTTAGATCATTCCTGTGGGCATAGATTTTTAGGCCGATCTCTTAAACAAAAACTGCAAGATGCCGTGGGGCAGTGTTTTCCAATAAAGAATTGTAGTAGTCGGCACTCTTCAGGGCTTCCATCTAAAAGGAAAATTCATATCAGTGAACTCATGTTAGATAAGTGTCCTTTCCCACCTCGATCAGATTTAGCCTTTAGGTGGCATTTTATTAAACGACACACTGCTCCTATAAATTCCAAATCAGATGAATGGGTAAGCACAGACTTGTCTCAGACTGAATTGAGGGATGGTCAGCTAAAACTAAGAAATATGGAAGAAAATATAAACTGTTTCTCACATACCAATGTTCAGCCCTGTGTCATAACCACCGACAATGCTTTGTGTAGAGAAGATCCTATGACTGGCTCTGTGATGAACCTGGTTTCAAATAACAGTATAGAAGATAGTGATATGGATTCCGATGATGAAATTCTAACACTTTGCACAAGTTCCAGAAAAAGAAACAAACCCAAATGGGAATTGGATGATGAAATCCTGCAGTTGGAAACACCTCCTAAATACCACACGCAGATTGATTATGTCCACTGTCTTGTACCAGACCTCCTTCAGATCAATAACAACCCATGTTACTGGGGAGTAATGGATAAATATGCAGCCGAAGCACTACTGGAAGGAAAACCAGAGGGTACCTTTTTACTTCGAGACTCAGCACAGGAAGACTATTTATTCTCTGTTAGCTTTAGACGCTATAGTCGTTCTCTTCATGCTAGAATTGAACAGTGGAATCACAACTTTAGCTTTGATGCACATGACCCCTGTGTCTTTCATTCTCCTGACATTACTGGGCTCCTAGAACATTATAAGGACCCAAGCGCCTGTATGTTCTTTGAACCACTGCTGTCCACTCCTTTAATTCGGACTTTCCCCTTTTCCCTGCAGCATATATGCAGAACAGTTATTTGTAACTGTACAACTTATGATGGCATCAATGCCCTTCCAATTCCTTCTTCTATGAAATTATATCTGAAGGAATATCATTATAAATCAAAAGTTAGAGTACTCAGGATTGATGCACCAGAACAGCAATGCTAGTAACAGGATAGGAGCATGGGAATGATATATATATTTTCTTTTAATATTTTGTTTTTCTTATTATGCCACTTTGAATTTTTCTGCGAAGGCAGTGGTATCCAAAATAAATCTCTGCCCTAAATTTTACTTACAAATCCATTTTTTTAATGATACACAAATTGTTTAAGGTTTTACACTAGAGCTTAAATAGATACTTTTAACCAGGTGTTTGGTTTTTGTTTTTACCTTGTAGGTTGTATACTTACATTTTTTCTTTCCTTAATTTACACATGATCCAGGCATATTTGAAATTTGGTAGGCATTGCAAACACATTTGAATATTTTATATTTCATACTTTTCTTTAAAAAGTAATCTTACATCCCTTCCTACATGTGAAATATTTTGTTAATCTATGCCATTAGTAGTAGTATATGTAAACTATAGTTACCCATCCCCCTTTTCATTGAGTTTGACATTCTTCAGTAAAGCTGAATGTTGTAATTCACCATTCATACTAATGTTATTGACTTTTGTAACTTACTAGTAGGGATGTTAAAGGTAACAAAACCAAGTCAAACTTGATGTGTTTTTATTTTAAATATTAACTCTAAAGCGGGATTACTAAATTTGATTAATCTGGTCAATGAGAATCAAATGAAAACATAATGTTCTGGAGGGGCACTTACTTTTCTACAATGTGGCCGGATCATTTGTCATTTCTGAATAGGTCTTTCTCTCAACCTGCAAGAGCTAAACCATCTTCAAAACATAAATCTTGTTCCTTTCTCATTGGAAGCTTTGAAAATAATGATAACACTATTAGTAGCTATTAGTTACTGAAGTGCTAAAGTAATTGTGGGGTTTTTCTGTATTAGCTTATGAACTGTTGCTTCTACTTAGCCCTTTTATAGAAACTCTGAGCTGTTACTTTGGGGAAATTCCGCAATGTATAAGCAGCCACAAATTTCCACTGGTAACCAAAGAGTACCTAAGTATTTTTTATTATTTTAAGTTGAACTTGAATAAAGATTCAAGAAATAAACATGGAGCTCAGTATTCAGGAAGCTTAATATTGTTTTTGATCTACAAGATCCAAATAATTATCTCTATCTTCAGAATTAACTTAGTCTTTAATGTGGCTTCAAAAAAAGGGAAGCCTTTTGACAGCGGCATGACTTATGGCATACAAAGCAGTACTGGACAAAAGGGGTGATATTTTAAATTTACTGTCCCAGAAACAGGGCAACGTTTTTAGAAACATCTTTATCCCAAGGTAACTAGTACAAATAAATGGAGTGGTATCCTATCTAACTTCTTTTTTTTAAAGAATCAATGAATAATAAATGTAGACCGACAATTTTTCTTTTTTTTTTTTTTTTTTTTGAGATGGAGTCTCGCTCAGTCGCCCAGGCTGGAGTGCAGTGGCCGGATCTCAGCTCACTGCAAGCTCCGCCTCCCGGGTTTACACCATTCTCCTGCCTCAGCCTCCCGAGTAGCTGGGACTACAGGCGCCCGCCACATCGCCCGGCTCGTTTTTTGTATTTTTTTAGTAGAGATGGGGTTTCACTGTGTTAGCCAGGATGGTCTCAATCTCCTGACCTTGTGATCCGCCCGTCTCGGCCTCCCAAAGTGCTGGGATTACAGGCTTGAGCCACCGCGCCCGGCCGACAGACAATTTTTCTTCTGGTGAGCTGTCTAACCCTTTGTACAGATTGACATTTTTAATGTCGTAATGGATTTCTTGATGCTAGTTTAGCTATATTAGGAAACGGCTTCTACCTGGATTGAAAGAAATTTGACTCAAACTTCCAAGTTAGAACAAATATTTCTTCATTATTGTTGCTTTTATGTGAGTAGCATTTCCCTATCTTGCAGTTCTGTTAAAATGAAAATGGCATTTTTCCATAATAGCTTTAAAACAATTTTTTAGTAATTATTACAAAATTAAATAAGGAAAATCTCTATTACTGTTATCTTTCAGCATTTTTTTTTCTCAGTGATCTCAAGATTGTCTTAGTCTCAATGAGATGTAGCTACAAAAATGGCACCTCTCAGCAGTGATGAGGCTCCGGATATCATAACACCAATGCCAGGATAAATATCTCTTCTAAAGACGGTATTTACCTTTTACAAGGTTAGAAAAGTCTCATACTACCTCATCTTTATTGTGGCGCTTTTGTAGATCACTGAGAAGCTTATCTTATTAACAAATATACCACTTCTTAAATATCCATCTTTGGTGAAATAAAATAGTGTGGTAAGACTACCCATGATTATAGTTTTTTATCAGAATTTGATAAGATTTTCTGTTTCTGTGAAACAATTATTTTAAATATTTTTCTTTTAAAAATAACTTTTTATCAGTACAGAAAAACCTAAGGGATGACTAGCTTACAAATATTCTGTTACGGGGTAGTTTTATAAAGAAAAATGATATATAATTATGTTGTCTTTTATAGTGTTAAAATTAGTATTTATATGAAAGTCAAGATCTAAGTACCTTTTCATATAATTCAAACTGATTGCTTGTGATATGTTTTCTCTGGCTTTTTTTATTTTTTCAACTTCAAGGTATTAACAGCTGTTAACACTTAAAAGTACTGCCACATATGTAGCCTTGAAGTAGATGATCTAATAAATGAGAGCAGGGAAGAGATTCATTGACTCTGAAATGATTTTTATTTTTCCTTTGGTATTTGCTACAGTGAAAAGAAGTTTGGAAAGTAGATATATAAAGACTTGAGAAGGGAATTGTTTAATGGAAAAGAAAAGAGTAAGAATTGTTTTTAAAATATTAACGAATTGGAATTCAGAAAGGTTACCCCCTTCCTCTGTGTCTTGTGAGGATACATTTGGAAGAACATACAGTATTCAGAAACTAACCTATATAAAATGTAAACAGTATATTGATTGCACTATATAAATGAGTAAATTTTAAGAGGAACAATGTGGGAATATATAAATTTGTCTAAAATTTTGTAACTCTGTTGAACAAAGGGAAGATTTGAAAAGTGTAAATTCCAGAGTTGAGAAAGTATTTAGCATGGTGGAAATGTGGAGAGCTTATTGGTGAGAGAGGATGGAGCTAAGAGAAATAAGATCAAATATTAAAATTAGGAATTTAGGCATTACCTCAGGGAAAAGCCTTGACAGTGAAAAGAAACTACTTAATCGCTAATAGCTAGTCTGGACCAGACACTTAACTGCGCTTTGGGAATCATCCTGGGCTAATCAGGAAATAAACTTGACTTTTCTATTTTTCTCTGAAGCTTTACAGGACATACTCCCACTCCCATTTTTTTCGAAGCCTACAGCATCTTGATTCATAGTATAATTCCTGAAGTATGCTGAATGGACTTTAAGGTTCCTTTAGCATTGCTGTATAGAGTTATATGTGATCTTTCTATAACCATGCCATTCACTTAAATAATTCATGAAGGGAATGGTTTAATTTAAAGGAAGACCTAATAGGAAGAAGATTAAAGGAAGCTTTTAGTCAGCCTGTGGCTAGATTTATTGATTTGGTGATCAAACCTGTGTTCTTTCCTGAATTTCAGCTAATGGCCAACTGTGGTCAAAGAATGGCTTTCAGTTAAAGTTTTGACTTCTTATTATAAATAATATAAAGAATGTCTTAGTAATTAGAAATCCCTTAATAAGTAGAACAAATGTGGCAAGTAGGACTCCTGTCAGTACACAAATTCCATTTCTTTTTATAAGAAAAACACATAAACCATTATCATTTATTCATGAGCCAAAGCCATTAAGAAGATAAATCCAGTTATCAGCTTCCTGTCTCTGAAGTTTGGATCATTTTATAGATCCACGCAATAGAGAGCTTCCTTCCTATGAAACAAAAACCTTGAGATCTCTCTTTTTTTTTTTTTTTTTTTTTTTTTTGAGACGGAGTCTCGCTGTTGTCGGCCCAGGCTGGAGTGCAATGGTGCAATCTTGGTTCACTGCAACCTCTGCCTTCCAGGTTCTAGCAATTCTCCTACCTCAGCTCCTGAGTAGCTGAGATGACAGGCGTGTGCCACCATGCCTGGCTAATTTTTGTATTTTTAGCAGAGACGGGGTTTCACCATGTTGGCCAGGCTGGTCTCGAACTCCTGACCTCAGGTGACCACCCGCCTCTGCCTCCCAAAGTGCTAGGATTACAGGCATGAGCCACCATGCCTGGCAGAGATCTAACTCTTATACTTAACTTTTCTTTAAAATATTTCTTGTCACTTTTACCTATAATCAAAATCCAATTAACAGCTTACACATTCATTTTGGTAAAGCAAATTTCACAGAAAAGTAGACAAAATTATAAGAGTTTCCTGGAGACAACACAAGGAAAACAATGTTTAAATGTAAAATAGCCTGTGTAATGTTAGGTGATGTAATGCCCAAGTGAATAAAAGATTTTTAGCCAAGCAAACTACTGTTTCTACTTTAGAGGAAAAAAAGTCAGTTTTCCATTTGTATTTTAAGGAAAGAACAGAAAGCACAAAGGTTTTTCTTTATTAGTGGCCTACTAGAAATGAGCAGTGCAAGAGTCTACCTGTACTATTCTAATACAGTAAGATACTGGACACAAAATGGAGGTAACTTTTTAAAATAGATTGGCTTGGAAGTTGAAATGTAGATTAATGGATATAACCCAATAGAAAGGGATTTTAAAATAAAGCCAAAGTCTATTTTTTAATTTACTTTCTAATTTTGAACAGGTTACTCAGTCTAAATCTTCTTTGCCTTTATTTCCTATAAAATGTAGGTGATACTTGTCACTCGACTTCCTGGAGGTTAATTCTTCAGCAAGAGGTGACCCTGAGAGCATACTTTAAAATAATTGCTGTACAGCCATTGAGTACTAACGTGATGATAGGTTTTCAAAATATCTCTGTAGTGGACCCTGCATAATTACATTCACTTCTCTTAGACTGTAAAATACTTTCTTGACTTGTTTTAACAGTAGAGATAGCAGTACAATTTGAATTTATGGTTTAGGCTCTGCAATTAGAGGAACAACTGCAGTTTCCTCCTACCCTTCAGAATATGGTCTGTGTAAAACTGATGTTTGCCTAACTTATTTTAAAAGTTGGGTACGTTTTCAGAAAATAAAGATAATCACTTTTGCCATGGTTATAATCAAATCTAAGCTTTCAGACTTGAGAGCCATGGTGTAAAACTCAAGGAGGTTTACTTAAATTATGCTGACTTTGCTAGAATTGGATAAATTCTATATAAGCCAAGTATGAGTTCACATGTACTCAAATATGCAGTTTTCACAAAGCTATTACTCTTGTTAATCAGGCTTGTATGATTTATTCCTTACCACGAAAGAAGTAGACAATTGCCACTTTTATTTCTAATCCTTAAGTTGAATGTTTCTTCTTGGATGTAAGTTCAAATAAACTGATCTGGATAAATTTTCATTTCTTCTTAATTAAAACTTCCTATGTAAAATCCAAAGGCTTTGTGTTTTATTTTAAAAACATATGTCTTCACACATTCAACTTAGAATCTGAAAAAGATAGAGAAATCCACATTCTTACACATTTTCTAATTTATAATACACTCCTTTTAGTTTTTTGTGTTTGGATCTTCCAGAAGCAGGTGCCAAGAGGTGCAAGAGATTTATTTGGAGTGAAATACCTAGAAAGATAAAGGAGAAGGGAGCAGAAGGTGGGGAATTCTTCATACCACTCTGAAAGTCTGACACCTGGAAGGAAGGATTGGGTAGGGGAGCTTTGGACTTCAGTGCACCTTCAAACTGCTAGATGAGGACTTAGTTCCCAAGCAAAGGTTCCCTGTAGACAAGTCCACAGGGACAGGAATGGCCTAGATCTAGACCCCTCCAATGTGCTCAGCTACTGGCTGATTGCAGGCAAGGAAAAGTTGGAGGCTATCCATTACTGGTACAGTGCCAGGACTAGGGTATGGTGAGGCACTTGGGCACAAATATTTGACTAATAGACTAAGGAAGACAATGTTTTGGTGCAATATTGTAAAATCAGAATTGATGCCAAAAAAAGCCTATGATGAGCAAGATACCAAATTTCAAATCAAACATGACTGGATTGCTGATTTCTTGTTGCTTCAGGCTTCACCATGGCTCCACAAAGCACTGCTTATTCACTGTCTCCAGTGAGGACAGGCTAGGTCCACACTAGTCGTGTAATTTTCCATAGGCCTGTGTGCCCTTATCCAAAAATAAGACTCTGGGCTTAGATATTTTAAGTTCCTCTGTTGCCCCTTTTTCAGTGTGAGAATTGTGTTTGCTGTGGAATACATCCAGGGATGTCTTCCTTTAAACAAGTTCACAGTTTTAAATGGCCACCCCCTGACTCACTAATGCCTTACACAAAGCAAGATGCAAGTGTACCACATGCTTTTAGGATATTTTTATACGTTAAAAAAATGTATATTGGCCGGGCGCAGTGGCTCACGTCTGTAATCCCAGCACTTTGGGAGGCCGAGGCAGGCGGATCACAAGGTCAAGAGATCGAGACCATCCTGGCCAACATGGTGAAACCTCGTCTCTAAATTAGCTGGGCAACGTAGAGCGCGCCTGTAGTCCCAGCTACTTGGGAGGCTGAGGCAGGAGAATCGTTTGAACCCGGGAAGCGGAGGTTGCAGTGAGCTGAGATAGCGCCGCGCCACTGCACTCCAGCCTGGCAACAGAGCGAGACTCCGTCTAAAAAAATACATATATTGCATATATGTGTCTATTTTGCACACCATATAATTGTCACGACATCTTTATTGCTAGTTAGTAGGTTCCTTGACTGGGGTCATGTCATCTGTGCCTGACACAGGAGGTAATGTTTATTCAGAAATGAAGATCGCGGCTGGGCGCGGTGGCTCACGCCTGTAATACCAGCACTTTGGGAGGCCGAAGAGGGCGGATCGCTTGAGGCTAGCAAGGTGAGACCCCATCTCTACTAAAAACACAAAAATCAGCGGGTGTGGTGACACACGCCTGTAGTCCCAGCTACTAGGAGGCTAAGATGGGAGGATAGCTTGGGACCACCAGGCAGAGGTTGCAGTGAGCCGAGATCGCGCCACTGCATTCCAGTCTGGGTGACAGATGCCTCGTCTCAAAAACCACAAAAAAGAACATAGGAGAAGAGGCATTGATGAGGAAAACTCAGCAAAGACAGCAAATATCAATTTGTTAAGCTATTTGCAAAGGTTTTCTCTTTCCTGTATTAATCTTTTCCCTCTCCCCACTTTTGGCCCGAGGATCTGAATCGTTCGGTCAGGCAGAAATCAGACCGCGTCCATACCCAGCCTCCTTCGAGGCCTAGCTGTAAAAACCGCTGAGCAAAGGGAATCCAGAATCAGCCCTCAAGCAACTCAAGACAAGTTAGCAATTTCCGCCGGTATGCCGTGAACACCGGCGACCACTGGCGTTTCCTCTGAGTCCTCGGAACTCCGGAAACTCTGGGAGCTTTCAGCCAGCCCATCAGGGGAAAGCGGCCCGGGGCCGGCGCCAGGTGGAGCCCATCCCCCTGCGTCTGGCGGGCCGCAGTACCGCCAGGGGCCTGCGGGAGGCGCACGCGGCGCGGCCTGAGGGGAGGGGGAGGGCGGGCGGAGGCGGTGCGCTCGGCGCTTCCTGTTCCGGCGCCAGGAGGAGCCGCGCGCTGCTGGTGCTGTTGCCGCCGCTGCTTTCCCTGCCGTCAGTCAGGCTGCGCCCGCTTCTTCAGGGCCCAGTCCCTCGGACCCATCGCCGCTTCTAGACCCTACTGCGGTCTCGGATATTGCCGGGTGAGGCTGCTTCGGTACTAGTGGGAGTCGTGAAGGGGAATCGGGGGGCTGGGGTTGCGGAGCCCGCGGGCGCGGCCAAGCGGGAAGCGGGCGCGGTAACTGAGGTGCATCGAGTCACGTCCAGTGCTCGGGCCGTGGTCGCCTGCCTGGGACCGGGGCTAAGCGTTTCTCTCGGTCGCCTTCCTCCACGCTGCGGGCTGCCTGGGGATCGCCCCCCAGGGAGAAGGTGTAGGAGGCCGCTGACGTCGCGCCCGACGGGTTTCTGGGCGCCTGACGTCAGGCCTGGCTGCGGGGCGGGGCGGGCGCGGGCCGGCCCCTCCCCCACCCTTTCCCGGCGGGCGCGACCCGCTCGGAGGCCGGTTCGCTCCGGTTGATCCCGGACTCCCTTTGTTCGTGCGTCCCTAAAAGGCTGCCGGCCTCGCGCCTTTTGGCCCCGATTTCCCCTCTACCCCCACCCCATTGCACCCATTCATTAATTTCTAATAAAAAGGGAAAAGCCTGAAAAGATTATTACAGGAATCTCGGGCGCTTGTTAATCCGCAGTGTGACAACGCTCTGGTTATGACTCACTAGAGGAATTGCCCACGGATACGTTAGATGAATACCCAGGGCAAACCACGAGAAGGGCAGAATTTAGGGATCTCCTTTTTAGGACTGAAGAGCGCATACCTACGATAGCTTATATATAGGGGGATCGTTTTCCTCTTTACCTTGAAAAGCAAGAGTACAGCTTTTAATAGGTAAAGATTGCAGTGTTAAAGCATGAAGCCGGACTCGCTCGACCGAAAAAATTTTTTTTAGTTTTACTGCTAGAGAAATACACACCTGGGGGTTGTAAAGGTCTGTTTTGAAAAGGAACCCTCATTACAGGCAAAGGTAGCCTTCAGAAACATTTTGTAAGTTCTTTGTTCACTGGTGTTCTTTGAGGGAAGAATAGAAATTTTTCATGCTGGCATCTCTGAGCCCACAATGCAAAGCGAGTTTGCTTCAGAAACTTGGAGTGAATTGCAAATATTGGAATGTTCTTTTCCTCTCTCCAGGAGGAATGGGTAATATCCATCCCCAGTCTCTTAGCTGAAACTTTTGAAGCTAGTGTGTTTTGAATTCAAAAATACTTGGATTTTATCTTCATCTTTTTAGAAAGACGACATGTTAGACGAGAGATAACACCCCCAGCAGAATGGGGCACCGCATCATCCAACATTAATATTTGCAGCAATAGATGTGAGCATTCATTCTAAGTGGGGGCGAATAGAAACTATAAATAGCTTCAGGTCACATTTTGCCACCATGTAAGATTTGTGCCAAACTTGGGAAAGTTTATTTTTTCGGAAGTCTCTGGATTGAGAAGGGCAGATAAAGATTTATGGACCTAAAAGTAGGCATCGTAAAAGCTAATATTTGTTGAGGTTTTGCTATATTCCAGGCAGTGACTAAGAGATTTGTTTATTATATAAGTCTTAGAGCAAATCTATGATGTGGATACGATTCTGATCTCCCTTTGCCTCGAGTTTGGAGAGTTGGACTTGTCAACTCTGGCCAGTCCAACCAGTGAAGAGCTGCAGTTGTAGCTGGATGGTCATACTTTAGCGTTTACTCTTTTACCTATAAGCTAGATGTCCACATACAAGGGAAAGAGAATTTGGTACCTGTTTTCCACCCAAGCACTATTTTAGGCACTTGATTGGACAGAGTCCAATTTAGTTCATCGCAGCATTACTGGTCTGGTTGTTTTTTGTTTTTTGTTTTTAACTGCGTGCTTTTTACAAACAGTATGGCCTGTTCTTTATAGTTCAGGTTCATTCAGATGAGCCGACTCTTACTGAAATAATTCAAACCCTCATCTAAGGTCTCTCTGCTAAGACTTTCCCCTTCCCTTGCTATATTCTAACCCATCTGAACTTCTTATACCTCCTCACAGATTCTCCCAATTTTTACACCAACTGCTCTTCTTTCCCTAGGACCCATGTCACCGCCCTCTACTCCCAGCTCTTTCCTTATCGTCCTTATGGACTGCAAAAGACAGCACATCTCAGGAATCTCCATGTAATACTAAAATTTCTCTAAAGCCCAACACATTGTTTGGCACATATGTTCCAATAAATATATAACTAAATGCCAAGAAATATTGCAGGTTGCATATCCCTTATCCCAAATGCTTGGAACCAGAAGTGTTTCAGATTTTGGATTTTTTTTTTTATATTACACCAGTTGAGCATCCGAAATCCAGAATGCTCTAATGAGCATTTTCTTTGAGCGGCATGTTGGCACTCAAAAAGTTTCAGATTTTTGAGCATTTCAAAACCCCCGTTTTTGAGTTGCCCAAATGTAAAAAATGGAACATAATCAGATAAATGAGCCAATGCTGAAAACTAGCATGTATTCTAATTTATAACTTTTTATTTTTGGAGACAGTCACTCACTGCAAGTTCCGCCTCCTGGGTTCAAGCGATTCTCCTGCCTCAGCCTACCGAAGTAGCTGGGATTACAGGTGTCTGCCACCGTGCCCAGCTAATTTTTTGTATTTTTGGTTGAGATGGGGTTTCACCATGTTGGCAAGGCTGGTCTTGAACTCCTGATCTCACGTGATCCACCCCCCTGGGCCTCCCAAAGTGCCGGGATTACAGGCTTGAGACACTGTGCCCAGCCATTAATTTATATTTTCAGTATGATACATATCATCCCCTGCATACTAAACAAATCAACCCCAAAATTTTGATTTTATTTAATTTCGCCTAATAAATATCTAACATGTATATAGCACTTTATAGATTAAGTGTGTTACTATTTTCTGTGCAGTGGGCAGGAGCTATAACTTCTACAGATGGAAAATGGTCTCTTATTGAGAAGTTTATTTTTGTCAAAAGATACCGTCAAAAAGGATTGATGTCTGGGTTTCATCACTGTGTAGTCCCATACTGTTTATTACTCCGTCACAATTTGAAGGCTCTGTGAAATATCCATGAACTCCACTAGTAATTCATGGAGTTCAACTCTCTTAACCACCCTCCTCCCTGACCCATGATTGAATTGTCATTTTTACCCTAACAGCCATGAGAGTTTCCAAAATGTTATGTTTTACTTTTCTAGTGTATGTCAAAAGAAATTTTGTACTGTTTTAAAATTACTATTCTTGCTGCTCAGAGAATAAAAATTATTATTTTTCAGACGATGGGTGGATCGGACGATGCTATAAAATGGTAACAAAGTTTTGGAAATAATCGCTTTAGATTATTCCAAAAAGGAAAAAGAAATGAAAGCCTTTCTTAAGTATACATTTTTTTTTATGAGTTCAAGGTTACATTGGCCTCATCTTAATAATCAGCAGTGAATCAGATATTTTGGAATAGCTTTATATTTTTATTTATTTTTCTTTTTGAGACAGAGTCTCACTATATTGCCCAGGCTGGTCTTTAACTACTGGCCTCAAGCGGTCTTCCCACCTCAGCCTCCTGAGAAGCTGGGATTACAGGTGCACACGACTAAGCACGGCTTAGAATAGCTTTTTAGAAAACCTAAACTTTTTACGTTCTGCAACTTTCCTCATATTGAAACGTTCATGTCCAACTCTGTTTTTCACCTTTTCTAATGAAAGTATTCTCCAAAGAGCAAATTGGAATGCTTCCAATTACAGTTGTTCCCCCTTATCCTAGGGGGACACATTGCAAGACTCCCCAATGAATCCCTGAAACTGAAGTCTATACACTGCGGAAGCCTAAGTGTACTGTGTTTTTTATATCTAATAACCAAGATGGGCTGATAGCATATACAGCATGGATACACTGGACAAAGGGATGATTCACGTCCTAGGCAGGAGGGTGCAAACTTTCATTTTGCTACTCGGAACATGCTCTTGCCCCATTTACTTAAGAACTGGCCAGGTGCAGTGGTTCATGCCTGTAATCCCAGCACTTTGGGAGACCGAGGCAGGCGGATTACTTGAAGCCAGGAGTTCAAGACCAGCTGGCCAACATGATGAAACCCCATCTCTACCAAAAATTAAAAATTAGCTGGGCGTGGTGTCATGTGCCTGTAATCCCAGCTACTCGGGAGACTCAGGTAGGAGAATCACTTAAACCTGGGAGACTGAGGTTGCAGTGAGTCGAGATCACATCACTGCACTTTAGCCTGGATGGCAGAACGAGACTCCATCCCAAAAACAAAACTTAATTGTTTATTTCTGGAATTTTCCATTTAATACGTTCGGACCTCAGGTAACTAAAACCATGGATGAGGGGGGATTACCCTAACATGAACGCTGATTATTCTAGTAATGGAGAACTGGTTACTTTACTAAGACAGTGCCATAGAACAGAACTTGTTATTAATTCCTATGCTTAGGGCTTTGTTTTTTAATCACGAGATTCTAGCACCTCCCCTATCTTCCAAACTTGGATTTTGAACTTTAAAATTTTGAAGTAGTATTGTGAATCAGTTGAATATTATTAACTTGTAGAATAATTTATGTAATTCTGTGACTAGGTAACTGTGTAATTCTGAAAACCTGAACAGTCAAGACCATTTGGTTCACTTTGATTCTCAACTCCAGAATTAATATGAACTTTGATACAGAATCATTTTCTATTTCAGAAAGGCTAATCCTGTTTAAAAAGCATGTTAGTCTTACAACTTACCATATATTTTCTACACTGTTAGTCGTAAAAATTTTATTGTGTGATATGATTGATGTTAAACCTTAACATGGAAATGGGTTGTATGTGTTTTTTGATATTCTGAATAAAAAGGATATAGCAGTTGGGATAGGCTTGGGTTCTTGTCCTTCATGTTCTTGTCCTTTCATTCCTCATGATAACCAAATCATAATTAGAAATAAGATGCTAAGGGGCCAGGCGCAGTGGCTCACACCTGTAATCCCAACACTTTGGGAGGCCGAGGCGGGCAGATCACCTGAGGTCAGGAGTTCAAGATCAGCTTGACCAACATGGGAAAACCCTGTCTCTACAAAAAATCAGCCGGGCGTGGTGGCGCATGCCTGTAATCCCAGCTACTCGGGAGGCTGAGGCAGGAGAATCACTTGGACCCAGGAGGCAGAAGTTGCGGGGAGCCAAGATCGCACCATTGCACTCCAGCCTGGGCAACAAGAACGAAACTCTGTCTAGAAAAAAAAATAGTAAGATGCTAGGAATATAAGAATACAAAGGTGACTCTATATTAATACTGTATTGATAGGTCAAAGGAGAAAAACCATGAGATCCATTCATTAGAGACTGAAAAGTCTTTTGAGGGAATTTAGTGTCTTCTTGCTTTCTTTATTAACTAACAAAATAGGAATAAATAAATAATAGCATAGGCATAAATTAAAAACTTAATGTAATTTTTTAAAATCTCAAACTAAAAATGGGAATCATACTTAAACATTAGAAGCAGTCCCAGGAGAGTTGGAACAAGACTGCTGTGCCCACTATCACTACTTAATATTTCATTATTTAAGTCCTAGCAGGTGCAAAAGAGAAAATATGCATAATTATTAGAGAAGGAAAATTATTTTTTGCAAATGGCATATTTTTTAAATCTGGAAATCCCAGAGAATCAAGTGAGAAACTTTGAAGAATAATTCAGTAATGTTGCTTCCTACCCTAGGTTAATTAATATAAAGAAGAGTTAAATTCCTATGGCATATTTCTGGTCATAAAAACATCACTAAACTTTTAAATAAAACCCAAAACACTTCTAGTGTTAAACATTTAAATGGACTGGGCACAGTGGCTCACACCTGTAATCCCAGCACTTTGGGAGGCCAAGGTGGGCGGATCACAAGGTCAAGAGATCGAGACCATTCTTGTCAACATGGTGAAACCCCGTCTCTACTAAAAGTACAAAAATTAGCTGGGCGTAGTGGCACGCACCTGTAGTTCCAGCTACTCAGGAGGCTGAGGCATGAGAATCGCCTGAACCGAGGAGGCAGAGGTTGCAGTGAGCCGAGATCACACCACTGCGCTCCAGCCTGGCGACAGAGCGAGACTCCATCTCAAAAAAAAAAAAAAGATTTCTGCTAAAAATTTTTAAAATTAGCTGGTTGTGGTGGTGCATGCCTGTGGTCCCAGCTATTCAAAGGCTAAGGTGGGAGGATCACTTGAGCGTGGGAGGTCGAGGTTGCAGTGAACTGTAATCACACCACTGCACTCCAGCTTGGGTGACAGAGCAAGACCCTGTCTCAAAAAAAAAATTGAAATGAATGTGAGCTGTGTATACATTTGAGAAAGATTAATAAAAAGATAATTATTTGCCTCCCTCTTCCAGTTCAGGGTCTCAATGGCTGGAGCCTTTCCTGGCAATTCAGAGCCCAAGATGGGAACCAGCCCTGAACTGGATGTCATCCCAGCGCAGGGTGCTCTCGCCCACACCCCCACCCATGGAGACTGGGCCGTGTAGACACATCCATTCATGTGCATCTTTGGGATATGGGAGGCAATTGGAGTACTTGGAGAAGACCCATAAAGATGGGAGAATGAGCTAGCTTCACACAGACAGTGACCTCAGCTGAGACTTTTTTTTTCTTCTCCTCATCAACATTATAACAAAACAAAGTTGAATGAAACGTCTTTTGAGGACCTGCTGTAGACTAAAATTTAAAAAGCTGTCCCATATTTGAACGATCAATTAGAAAGTACAGTGGAAGAAAAGAGCCTATTTGCAACCACAGGAAAAAGTTTAACAGAAATCCCTTAAAAGAAATGTATATACGAGATCTGATCAAGAATATGATCTACATGAAAAGGACGGGAACTAAACAGTCCTCTGTGTCTGCATTTGCGGGTAGAAAATATTCAAGGAGCCGGGTGAGGTGGTTCTCGCCTGTAATCCGAGCACTTTGGGAGGCCGAGGTGGGCGGATCACTTGAGGCCAGGAGTTGAAGAGTAACCTGGCCAACGTGGTGAAACGCTATCTCTTAAACATAAGAAAAATTAACCGGGTATGGTGGCGCTTGCCTATAATCTCAGTTACTCAGGAGGCTGAGGCAGGAGAATCTCTTGAACCAAGGAGATGGAGGTTGCAGTGAGCTGAGATCATGCTGTTGCACTCCAACTTGAGCAACAGAGTGAGACCCTGTCTCAAAAAAAAAAAAAATACTTGGGGGAAACATAATAAAAAATATAAGTTAATATAATATAGTACTCACACTTTTAAGTGTTATAAATAATATAGAGATGATTTATACAGGAGGATGTGCATGGGTTATATGCAAATACCACACCATTTTATATCAGGTACTTGAGCATCCTGGGATTTGAGTATCTGCGGGGGTCCTAGAACCAATCTCCCTCAGGTACTGAGGGACTACTATACCTTGTTCTTGAATGAGATGATTCGACATTTTAAGTAGATGTTCCCCAGATTCATCTGTAAATTTAATACATTTCCAACCAGAATGCTAACAGATTTTTTTTTAACGAAATGGAAAAAAAAGGTAGGAAAATCTGGGGGGGAAAAAAGACAGTAGGGTGACTCACATTAATGTTTATTTAAAATATAAAGCTTTTGTAATTAAAATGGGATGGTACAGTTGCAGACCAGTAGAAAAGAATAAAGTCAGCCTGGCGCAGTGGCTCACGCCTGTAATCCCAACACTTTGGGAGT
The DNA here is from genome assembly GCF_024542745.1 of Macaca thibetana thibetana. Taxonomy (NCBI): domain Eukaryota; kingdom Metazoa; phylum Chordata; class Mammalia; order Primates; family Cercopithecidae; genus Macaca; species Macaca thibetana. Next base: position 52,679,328 of record NC_065584.1, on the reverse strand, counting down.
CCAGGGCAGGCAGATCACTTGAGCTCTGGAGTTCAAGACCAGCCTGGCAACATGGTGAAACCCTGTCTCTACAAAACACTAGCTGGGCAGGATCGATTGAGCCCAGAAGGTAGAGTCTGCAATGAGCTTATGATGCTCTGGCCAGGGAACAAAGCAAGACTCTGTCTCAAAAAGAAAAGAAGAAAGTCCACAATATCAGTTGGAAATGAAGGAGGCTGTGTAGCCTGCTTGTTAAGGGCCTAAGCTCTGGAGTCATACTGGGTTTGAACTGCTTCTCTCCTTGTCATTAGCTCTGGGACCTTAAACAAGTTAACTTGCCAAGCTTCCTCTTCTCCAGCTGTTTGGGGGTGAAAATAAAATTTGTATCATAAGGTTCTGGAGCTACCAAGTGAGATGGTACACAGTGCACCACCATGTTCCATGGTAAATATTGGATAAATGCTAGTTATAAATGGCAGCAGTAGAGTGTAGTAAAGGTAGCTTGTCCAATTAGTTGAGAAAAGATAGATAGTTGATAATTATTGTTTGGAAGAATTCAAAGATTTTAAACAAGTTAAACCATGAAAATACTATATGAAAGCAAGGCAGAGTGGGAAAGGCCTTTGTAAATATATCATAAAATCCAGAAGCCACATATAGGAAGAGATTGATAGATTTGATGACATGAAATTTAAAACTTTTGTATTACCAGAATATGCCATTTAAGAGATCTACAGATAAAATGAATTTGGGAGAAAATTTTTTTTTTTTTTTGAAGACAGAAGTCTGGCTCTGTCTCCCAGGCTGGAGTGCAGTGGTGCAATCTTGGCTCACTGCAAGCTCCGCCTCCCGAGTTCATGCCGTTCTCCTGCCTCAGCCTCCCGAGTAGCTGGGACTACAGGCGCCTGCCACCATACCCAGCTAATTTTTTTTTGTATTTTTAGTAGAGGCGAGGTTTCACTGTGTTAGCCAGGATAGTCTCCATCTCCTGAGCTCGTGATCCACGCCTTGGCCTCCCAAAGTGCTGGGATTACAGGCATGAGCCACTGTACCCAGCCAAAAAATGTTAATCTCATATATGAGAGCTAGTCTCCTTAGTATCTTACAAAACAGTGAGAGGAAAAGATGTGCTACTGAGTAGTAAAATGATCAAAGGCAAAGAGTACATACAGTCTTTTATTTATATAAAGTCAAAGAACCAGCAAAATTAAGTCAAAAATTGACTGCCATGTGGCATGGCAGTTGATTGGAAAAGAGCATGAGTAAACTTTCTGGAGTGAGAAATGTTCTGTATCTTGGGGTGGTTACAGGGGCGTATACAATTATCAGAGCTTGTTAATCTGAACACGTAAGATCTCTGCATTTTGTTGAGTGCTAATTATACTTCAATTTAAAAATTGGTAAAAGTACTGCAGGACATGAACAAATTTAAATTTGGGGGTACACACAGTGGCTCATGCCTGTAATCCCAATACTTTGGGAGGCTGAGGCAGGAGGGTTCCTTGAGCCCAAGAGTTTGAGACCAGGTCTGGGCAACATAGTGAGACACCTGTCTCTACAAAAAAATATTTTTAATTTTAAGAAATTTGCGGCCGGGCGCGGTGGCTCAAGCCTGTAATCCCAGCACTTTGGGAGGCCGAGGCGGTTGGATCACGAGGTCAGGAGATCGAGACTATCCTGGCTAACATGGTGAAACCCCGTCTCTACTAAAAATACAAAAAACTAGCCGGGCGTGGTGGCGGGCGCCTGTAGTCTCAGCTACTTGGGAGGCTGAGGCAGGAGAATGGCGTGAACCCGGGAGGCGGAGCTTGCAGTGAGCCGAGATCACGCCACTGCACTCCAGCCTGGGAGACACAGCGAGACTCCGTCTCAAAAAAAAAAAAAAAAAAAAAAAAAATTTGCTGGGCATGATGGCACACACCTGTAGTACCAGCTGTTAGGGAGACTGAGGCAAAAAGATGACTTGAGCCCAGGAGGTCAAGGTTGCAGTGAGCTGTGATCTCGCCACTGCACTCCAGCGGGGGTGACAGAATGAGACCCTGTCTCCAAAAAAAAAGACAAGGAAGTGTAAGTTAAAATAAGATGCTACTTTTTAATACCTATTGTCATTATAAACAATAAATTTAGTAATATCCAATGGTAAAAGAGGAGTTAGAGAAATGAGTGACTAAATTGGCATGGACTTTTCAAATGGATTTTAGATAAATTTATTTGTTGACTCTAAATTCCATGTCCAGTGCTTTTTCCCAGTGATAGATTCTCACAAAGATGTGTTCAGAGGTGTTCACTGTGTCATACCTAAAACAACTTATACTGCTACAAAAAGAAGGTAAATTAAATTGCAAATCATTTTTGTATGATGTGCAGCCATTAAGAGGGATGAAGTTGATAGAGCTGTATGAACTATTATGGAAAACTTTCCTATGTAAAGAAAAACACATTACATAAATGATTAAGATTCTGTTTAAGTAATAATAATGTATGCATAGAAAGTTCCTTAAGGAATATTTAAGAAATGGTGAACACTGATTTTGAACTTTTTCTTCCTTCATTTCTTTTGTTCTTTTAGGAAAATGTCTGATGAATTTTCGGTAAGTTGATGAGTTTATCTGTGATAAGTTTTTCATCTCTTAAGAAAAACAACGTGGTCCTAACTGGCCTTCGTAAATCTTTTCACTTAAAAGAGATGCTTTAACCAGGCGCGATGGTGTGCACCTGTAGTCCTAGCTACTTGGGAGGATCCCTTGACCCCACGATTTCCAGGCTGCAGTGAGCCATGATCGTGCCATTGCACTACTGCCTGGGCGATAGAGTGAGACTCTGTTTATAAATAAATAAAAGAGATGCTTTTTGTGATTCTTGGCTTTGGGGGTAGGAGAGGGATTTTGATAGGTGATTTGCCTTGGTTTACTGAGATAATAGCATGTTTGGAAATGTTTCCTATATTTCTTTATGAATCCTTAAATGAAAATTTAAGATGTTACTTCTATTCTCTTTTACCCTGATAGTATTAGTAGCCAACATTTATTGGAAATTATTATATACCAGGCACTGTGTTAAGTGTACTACATGAACTATCATATTTAAGCCTCAAATTAACCCTAAAATAGTTTTTGAAACTGAAGAAGCTCTATCTCAGAGTATGTAGCTCCTTTGAGGTTAAGCCAGGATTCAAATCCATACCTTGACTGTTAGTTCTATCTTCTTAATTACTGTACTTTGTTATATTAATACAGCAGAGAAATGAAGCACAATATGATTAGTTGTATTTAGAAAACGAGCTTCTCTGAAGAACTTGCACTGTAAAGTTGATATTCAAAGTAACACCTCAAGTTTTATGTTAAATCGAGTATGTTTTAAATGACTAGCTTAGCTTTTGAAGATGTTCTTGAGGTTTATAATCCCTGGCCCTGTAGGTTACTGTTCTTTGTGGGTTTATAATGGTGTTTGGTATAACTTTTCTCTTGATAAGATAGATAAGATGTTATCTGTTTTGTGTTCCAGTTGGCAGATGCACTACCTGAACACTCCCCTGCCAAAACCTCTGCTGTGAGCAATACAAAACCTGGCCAACCTCCTCAAGGCTGGCCAGGCTCCAGCCCTTGGAATAATCCGAGTGCTCCACCTTCGGTGCCATCTGGACTCCCACCAAGTGCAACGCCCTCCACTGTGCCTTTTGGACCAGCACCAACAGGAATGTATCCCTCCGTGCCTCCCACCGGACCACCTCCAGGACCCCCAGCACCCTTTCCTCCTTCTGGACCATCATGCCCCCCACCCGGTGGTCCTTACCCAGCCCCAACAGTGCCAGGCCCTGGCCCCACAGGGCCATATCCTACACCAAATATGCCCTTTCCAGAGCTACCCAGACCATATGGTGCACCCACAGATCCAGCTGCAGCTGGTCCTTTAGGTCCATGGGGATCCATGTCTTCTGGACCTTGGGCGCCAGGAATGGGAGGGCAGTATCCTACCCCTAATATGCCATATCCATCTCCAGGGCCATATCCCGCTCCTCCTCCTCCCCAAGCCCCTGGGGCAGCACCACCTGTTCCATGGGGCACCGTTCCACCAGGAGCCTGGGGACCACCAGCACCATATCCTGCCCCTACAGGATCGTATCCCACACCAGGACTCTATCCTACTCCCAGTAATCCTTTCCAAGTGCCTTCAGGACCTTCTGGTGCTCCACCAATGCCTGGTGGCCCCCATGTGAGTGTTCAATTTGTTATTTAAAGTGTACTAATTGTACATAGCACAACTGAAAGATTGTTTCTCCCCAGTTTTGGATGGAAGATTAAGAAGGCTTTTAAGTTTTTAAAAGAGGGTGTGTGTATATTAAATGAGTAAATTTCAAACCTTCAGGTAAAGCATTTAAAAGGATGAAAGCAGTATTTTAAGTATCCCTTGTGCTAAAAAGAAAAATTTTCCAAAGATCCCCAAAGACTTTGTAATGTAGTAAGCAGTGTCCCTCAATAGCATCCTTTAGTTAAACTCTGAGATTCACTGGGCTTTTTGTTTTTTTATTATTATTTCTCAGTATCGTTTCATAGCATCACACCAAAGTATAGTTCAGTAAAAGCAGTCTCTACCTGTCTAGCTTGATAGAGGTAGATTTTTAGAGAATCCAAGCCAGTGAGTAGGTAATGTTGCCCATCTTTCAAGCAATTCTCGAGCTCGGGATTGTACCCCTATTCTTTATTGTCAGTTACATGTAATGCTTTATGCTTTACTGTCAGACAAGCCAGAGTGGGGTTAACATCTTAGTTGAGGAGCCTGCCTTGGTCATATAACCGAATGGAAAAGTACCCCATTTCCCCTGTGAGGTAAGCCAAGCGAGTATCCAAACGCAGAAGATTTTCCTTAGGAAAAAAAAGTCTGTTAACTGGTTTGTTTTTTTTTTTTGTTTTTTTTTTTTTTTTTTTTTTTTGAGACAGTCTTGCTCTGTCATCCAGGCAGCAGTGCAGTGGTGCGGTCTCTTGGTTCGCTGCAATATCTACCTCCCAGGTTCAAGCAGTTCTCTTGAGTAGCTGGGATTACAGGCGTGCGCCACCACACTGGCTCATTTTTTAATTTTTAGTAGAGATGGAGTTTCACCATGTTGGCCAGGCTGGTCTTGAACTCCTGAGCTCAAGTGATCCGCCCGCTTCAGCCTCCCAAAGTGCTGGGATTACTGAGCCCACCGTGCACGACCAGAAAAAAAAAAATCTGTTAACTCTTAATACACAAATAACTAGTCAGATCTCTGATTAGATTAGTCAAACATCCACTCCAGCTATAAAGGAAAAGAAATCTTTAAAGTACCCCCAAAACTTCCTCCTTGCATTAGTGTAATTTCTTGCTATATATATTATCTAAAAATATTTGTTTTGCAAAGTGTATGCCAGAGTAAGTGATGTGACTTGCTGTTTGGATTTATTAAGCAATAAATTTACTTTAAGCCACAGTAAGGAGTTAATAAACTCCATTTGCAAAATCTAGAAGTTGACTTTTTCTTTTTTCTATTGCAGTCTTACCATTAAGTTAACAATGGACGAAGAGATGACGCTTTGCTTTTTGAAGTACATATATATGCACATGAATGCATATATAAAAATTGCTGGTTTCACTATTAGAGGGCATTCATGAAAGAACAACTCTTGCACCTCTCAGAGAAGATAACTGCCTCTTGTACTTGGATGTGTAGTACATCATATGTATACAATCAGATAAAAGCATAGAAGTAAATCATTCAGATGTGATTTTTATTTGGTTTTCATGGAAAGTTAAAGTGATAAAGTATATTGAATAGCTCTTTGACAGAATTTGTTTAAATTATGAAACTACACACTTAAAAATCTAAGATGTGGATTATTGTTAGAATCTGCAACTTCATTGGTAAATTATTTCAAGTATTTTTCTATAATCACTTTCCCCTTCTAAATAAATAAACTTTGAGAATAACCCGTCATAATCCAAACAAATAATGCCTCAGCATTTTGAGCTACTCTGTCGGACAAATAAACCTGTTCCTCTTGAGGTTATATTTTGGATATACATTTTTAAACTGTCAGTAATTATTGTCAGATGTGGAGTTCAATAGCCAGCCAGTGTTCATTTTTATCCTTGAGCTTTCAGTAAAAACTTCCTGGTTTTATTTTTAGTCATTGGGTCATACAGCACTAAAGTCTGCTATTTATGGAAACTAACTTTTTTGTTTTTAATCCAGGATAACATGTATGTAAATTAAATTTTTAGATAATTGATTATCTCTTTGTACTACTTGAGATTTGATTATGAGATGTGCATATTGCTTTGTGAAGAGCTTGAGGAAGGAAATAATTCTCTCCTTTGTTTTGAACCTCAAACTAGATAAACCCTAGGCATTGCTTAATTGCAACAGGTAATTTTCATTCCCACAAAAACCTGAGGCAGCTCTTCTGCCCAGAGCTTTCCCTGTAGCCATCCCCCCACTTGCCCTTGGTTCTTTAGAAGGAGCACATCCCTTGATTCCTCCCTGATGTGGTAAACTGGCACACTCTAGGGGTCTAAAACATAAAACAGTTGTGTTTAGAGAACCTTAAGTCATGCAGACATGACTGTTCTCTTTGTACAAGTGTGAATCAAAATATGTATCTGTTTTTCAGAGTCTGGTTAAGCTATGTCATTGTCTACTGCATAGTTTCCTGAGTCTATTTGTAAAGTGCTTATGGCTAACAGTTCAGTTCTGTATTTGTTGACAGGTAAATAAGTGGAGTTGAGTGCCATCTTTGAAAAATTTACCCTCTAGCTCTAACACTGAAAATAATAATAAATTGTAGATCTCTGCAACTAAGTTTAAAGCAGTGTGACTGTGTTGCTTAAATATTACTGTTTATAACCACCAAAAAAGTCCTAGTAGTTTTTTGGCACCTTATGTTTAAACCAGATTCTTAGATTTAGGGTAGACCTGACCTTGTTATTTATTAGATAACATTTTGAATGTATCCATTGGATTTCTAAAATGTATTGTGAATTTCTCAGACAAACAGGATTTATGCTGGAGCTCTGTTTTGCTTAGAAATAAAATATTTAGTGGTTTATTTCTGCTCTAATTAAAATGTCAAGAATGCCAAATGCTGCCAGTTTTTTGGTTTGATAGCTACCTCCTTTTAAGAAAGCAAAATGGTTACCTTTCAGAGGAACATTCAGTGTTTAATTCTCCCTTATGTTAACTAGATGATAAATGAAAGCTTTTAGAAATGAGAAAGTAGAAACTAATTTGTTAAGATATTTTCGGACTGCGGAATGTTGTTAGCTTTTTGTTTCACTTCTCTGCAAGGACAGGTGTTAGCTATCTACAATACTATTGGACTCTGTTGTCAAAGTAGCCCCCAATCTACAAGGCAGGTAGCCTTGGCTTGAATTATCAATATCAAAATGTCAGTTAACCATGGAGGGATAAAGTAATGTGAAAAGTGAGATGACTGCAAAGATATCTCTCCTTACAGTTATTTTGGCTGTCCTACATTGGGATAAACTGACAAATTAGCAGTATTTAGTTTAACACTAGAGCAAATACAATTTGACTAGGAAGAAGAGATAGCAGGTTTGGGAATCTATAATTATGAAGTCCATTGATTTTGGGAGAAAATCCGTTGCTAAAGGATTCGAAGGGCCATGAACACAATTTGGGATTACTACTCCCAATAAATATAATAATTTTGCTAGTGACCGATACTGCCCAGTGTGCCCTAAATCATACTGCCATTGTACTCCCTTTGTTTTCAAGGACTTTACAAGTGGTATTTTGGGGAGTTTTTTTTTTTTAATATAAGAATGGAGATAAAAGGGATAATAGAATTTGCTTTTATATTTGTTACTTTTGTAAAGCATCTTTTCTTCGATTCTTGTTGGCATTCTGGGCCAAAAAGTATTTCAGGTTGGTTCAGTGTGGAGTTAAGAAAAGCAGGAGTTTTAGTGGAGAAATGGGGAGCAGCATCGAGAAAGGCTTTTCTCCTTTTTGCTTTTTTTTTTTTTTTTTTTTTTTTTTTTGAGAGAGTCTTGCCCTGTCACCCAGGCTGGAGTGCAATGGCATGATCTCGGCTCGCTGCAACCTCTGCCTCCCGGGTTCAAACGATTCTCCTGCCTCAGCCTCCCAGGTAGCTGGGATTACAGGCGCCTGCCACCATGCCCATTTTTGTATTTTTAGTAGAGATGGGGGTTTCACCATGTTGGCCAGGCTGGTCTCAAACTCCTGACCCTGTGATCCACCTGCCTCGGCCTCCCAAAGTGCTGAGATTACAGGCATGAGCCACCACGCGACCTTTTTTTCCTTTTTAAAATGGAATAATGTTGCTTTCAAAACAAGACATGTTAGGCTGAAATTGGTTTATGGAAAAGACTGCTTGTTAGCAAGTATATTTGGTCTTAGGCGAGGAATACAGATTATAGAATATGCTGACATTTGAGCTTTGGAGGAAGAATTTTCAAATAAATCTAATGGAAGTAGTTGAGATATGTTCAGGAATACTGTTTCTGGAGTTGGAATCTTAAGTTTTGAAATGTTGAAACCAAAAAGACAAAAATTAAAACATAGACCTTAGGTCCTCATTCACACCCAGTTCTCAAGAAGCAAGTGGAGCACTTCAAATACCTTGGCTTGTCTGTCCCATCCTGCCGCCTTCTCATCTTTTCATGCTTTTGAAGACACCATTTACAGCTCTGACTCAGCCCTATTTTGTATAAAGTAATATATTGATTATTCAGAAATAGACAGTACATTTTTTAATTACCCAAGGACTGACTGCTTTGTTCATTTTACTGTTGGTTATCTTCAGTAGAGAATAGTAATAGGGCAGAGAAGAAAAGTATGTATTTTGCCTTAGTCCCACCACCACAATGGACTATTGGGATATTTTCTAAAAAACCAATCAATTTGCCCATGATCTATTACCTCACAAATAATTAGTGCCACCTATGGTACTCAAATGCACAGCTTTTGAAACTTTGTGTAGATGACAAAAGCTCTACTCGAGTTTTTGTTAAGACTGCCTAGTTTGAGTATCAGTCAATTGCCTACACCTCTAAACAATAAGTGCCAATGTCTCAATTTTCTCACCCTGAATGATAGAACCCTTTATCAAATGCCAGGGTTAGAAAGCCTGGAAATAAAACTTAAGCACAGACCTTCAAGTTTTTGAAAAGCATAAGCCTAAATTCAGATAAATCACACTGATATATTGTACTGTGCGTAGAAAGTTGTAGGTGGCGTTCAGGGAAGACTTTGATTTTAATAAAGCAGTATTTAGTATTGAAGACAAACACTTTATTTTCAGAATTCTGCCAAGTAAAACAAAAACTGCCAGTAAAATAATATTTTGTAAATGCCAGGCAAGCTTCTGGCTATCGAAAACATCTGAGTCATTTATTCAGTAGACAATGTTATCCTTGATCCAGGTTTTTTGCCAGCTATAAGGGAATCCCTGTCCTTGAGAGGCTTATAGTCTATAAGTAACATTACAGAATTCGTTAGCACACCCATTCATTGTTAATTTTACCTAGATAAACGTTGATTGCTACTGGTGGAAACTGTAACCAGCCTTTGGGCATTTTAAAGGGCGACATGTGGCATACCTTTTTTTTTTTTTTTTAAGAATTTAATGTTTTTCAAGATTGTAGTGTTGATCAGCGCAACAATTCAAGTGTGCAAAGTAACAGGATAGTTTGCCTCTTCACTTTACCCCTGGATAAAGGCACTTGAACTGCCTGTCACTGATTAGCAGATACTGACTTGTTGCCATTAAGTAAACTTCTGTGTGCTCTATGAAAGTTTTTTGTAATTTTCTTGAAATTGTGATTTTTCACTGACAGTAATGACAACTTTAATGTATGTAATTGTCTATGCATTTTAAGTTAAACTGCCTAAAATGTGATTTGAGACATATACATTTGTTTGTATTATAAATTGTAAGCAATCAGTTTGAGATACTAGGTTTTATCACCTGCTGCTGTATTTGTAAACAAAGACAAATGTTGCTTTAAGAAGTAATTATAATTAGGAATAGGCTATGGATGTGATACTTGATATTTTTTAAGATAAACTTGTTTGCTTTTGTGTATTATACCTGGAAACTTTTTTTAAAAAATGTATTTTCATGGTTTCACAGATATTTCATGTTATTTTATTCTTTAGGCCCAATTCTGGGCTTCTCTGAGCAAGTCCAGAGCCTGATTAACTGCAAATTTGTTGTCAAAAAGGAAGAAAAAAGGGCCTGAGATACCTCTTTGCATGTGACCTGCATTCACTAAGGATGTCTGGAAACCACCCTTCCTCCGCAAACCCTCTCAGCAACATGGTGTCCGTTGTGATTTTCTCTTCTTTCAAGGCTAGGCTACTCTTTGTAACCAGATTATCTGTATATGCGATAATATGAAGTCAGGGAACTTTCTCTGCCCGTCCCTACTCCCCTCACTCCCCCACTTTCTGTTATGAAAGATAGTTGTACTTTTATCATTAACTGCTACGCATTTAGTGAGGGTCACATTATTAAACCTGGTGGAGTTCACCATTTTCCCACAGGAGGTTTTGCTGGCATTCCTTGGAACTCCCAATTTCAGTAGGGCAGTGAATGAATGAATACTTTGCAGTACTACTTTTGGAAGGAGTTTCTGCTTTTTGCCTTATAATCGGACAAAATGCAGCTGTAAAATTTTAAATTGTTTTTGATGTGTTATTCAATATCCCATGAAAGTATTCACCTAAAGTGGAGTTATGAAATGTATGGTGATATAATAAGACCATTCTGGAGCAGAGCCAGTTTCTTTTTTTCCTGTTGTGAGATGACATGGCTCTGACAAACATGTTATTGTGGGTTACCTGACCCAGGCAAGTCCTTTTTTTTTTTTTTTTTAATCACCGTATTAATACTCTTAGCAGCAATCCTTTTGCAACCGATCTCTAAAGCGAAATAGAATTCTAAATATTAGCTCACTTATTTTAAATAAGGCATGCAATAGAATACTAGTGCCAGAAGAGGATTTGGGTCATCTCATAGAGCTTATTCCTGTGGCTTTTGTTTTTGACAGTCTCACTCTTGTCAGCCAGGCTGGAGTGCAGTGGTACAATCTCAGCTCACTGCAACCTCTGCCTCCTGGGTTCAAGAGATTGTCCTGCCTCAGCCTCCTGAGTAGTTGGAATTAACAGGTGCACGCCACCAGTCCTAGCTAGTTTTTGTATTTTTACTGGGGGTGGGGTTTTGCCATGTAGGCCAGACTGGTCTCAAAACTCCTGACCTCAGGTGATCCGCCTGCCTCAGCCTCCCAAAGTGTTGGGATTACAGACTTGAGCCACCATCCCTGGCCCTCCTGTGGCACTTAAAGTTTTTTCTCTCATTTGGGAAAATTGATTTTCCCAGAGCTGAGGAGAGGATCAAGTAAGTAGAGCTTATAGCGCTTAGTCTCTCCTTGCTTTCCCTAGAGTAGTTCCACTCTGCACTTTATGTATTTTCCGTACTGATAAGTTGTTTCAGTACAGGGAGAGATTTGCTGCTTTTAAGTTTCAAAAAAACTGCCATTATAAATGACCATGTCTCTTACTTGAGGCTTATTTAGATCATAGTCAAAGGTTCCCAAGTATAATGGAATCAGGTCATCTGGGATTCTAAGCCATACTTAGTTTTACATAAGAAAAAAGGACATAGAACCTTTTAAGTTTTACTCTGATTATGTTTTATGTCAGAGCTTCTCATTTTATTTAATGGTCATTTAGTCTAGCTTTCCTTAAAGATACGTAGATTTAAAAGCCTCTCTAGAGATAAGGAAACCAAGTTTAAAAGAGAGATGCAGTGACTCATGCCTGTGTAAACCCAACACTTTGAAAGGCCAGGGCAGGAGGATCATTTGAAGCCAGAAGTTTGAGACCAGCCTGGACGACATAGCAAGACCCCATCTCCACAAGCCAAAATTGAAGGATTAGCCGGGTGCGGTGGCGTGTGCTTCTAGTCCCAGCTACTCAGGAGGCCAAGGCGGCAGGATCACTTGAGCCCCGGAGTTAGAGCTACACTGCACTCCAGCCTGGACGACAGAGCAAGACCCTGTCTCTTAAAAAAAAAAAAAAAGGTTAAGTTCCCAGAGTCATACCACATAAATAATGAACCAGCTCTTCTGTTATCAAGGCTTCGAGTTTATCCACTAGGTTGTATTTTTTTGTTCAGGCATCTAGTACTGCAGTTCTCCTTACAAAACTATATCTGGACAATCAAATATATCTAAATTGAATGTTATGTAGCAGAGCTCACACATGTAGTGAGTTTCATTGGATATTCAGTTAAAAAAAAGAAAAAAGCTAATGGTTATGTTTGAAATGCTTTGTTTTGTGAATAATCACAGTTCTTAAAATGCTAACCTAGAACTTGTGTTTTCATAAAGGCAAATGTTCAAAGGTGTAGCAGTTAAGACTGGGTTTAAAATGTGAATGTGAGAATTAAGGTAGTAGATGATCAAACCACATTGGAGACATGGGTATCCAGCTACCCTGCAGTGGTGCACACTAGGCCAAGGCTGTCAGAGCAGCTGAGACAGAAGAGGTCTCTGTTAGCAGTGGATGGGCAGCCAAGATGTACAGGAACTGCACAGAGTGTGGAAGAGTCAGAGTGAGGTTCTGCCAAGCACGGCGTGACAGTTCTTTTTTTAAACGTGCCAATGCAGGACATGCTAAGTTAAAATATCTTAACTGTTGCTTAGTTACTGCAACACACAAAAACCCCAAGTACTAAGCTTAATGAATCACCTGCATCCTTTCTTGAATGCTCAAATCTACAAAAAGACCAAACTGCATGACTAATGATTAGAATTCTTACTTGGGCTTTTTATAGAAGTGGGATGAAGAGGACTTGTGCTAACTAGGAAAAGCAGCTTCCCAACATAAGATTTCTCGTCTGAAAGGTGTTAGTAAGTCTCCACCTCCAATGCATCTGTGATCAGATTCTAAAGGGCAGCCCTTCATGGTTCAGCAAGCAACACAATTGCTGGGGATTCACAGGGCAGAGTTTGTATTTTTATTTGTTACTTTTCTTTTTAAATCAGTGTTGGGTTGTGAATTTATTTTTTAGAGTTTTTATTTTGAGCTTTGAGCTCAGCTCTGGTGTGTGATTTAGGGCAATTGATTAGCTTCCTGTGCTCACTTCCCTTAGCTATAAAAATAATAATGCTCAAAGTACCATGAGGGAAAAAACATTCTTCATTCCCTCTAGTCAGAGATCCACTGGGTATGTTAGCATACCCCAAACAATGCACATCTAATATAGTATCTCTATATGAATATTCCTTTTTTAAAAATCAGATTATCACCCAGGCGTGGTGGCTTATGCCTATAATCCCAGCTACTTGGGAGGCTGAGGCAGTAGGATCACATGAGCTCAAGAAGCAGAGGTAGCAATGAGCCATGATGGCACCACACCTGAGTGACAGAGTAAGACCCTGTCTCAAAAAAATAAAAATTAGATGATCACCTTTAAGGATTAAATGTTGCACAATGTGATTAGTGTTATGCGTGTCCGTGTGAAGAGACCACCAAACAATCTTTGTGTGAGCCATAGGCTGTTTATTTCACCTGGGTGCAGGCCGGCTGAGGAAAAGAGTGAAGGGAGACAGGGGTGGGGTCGTTTTACAGGGTTTGGGTAGGTAAAGGAAAATTACAGTAAAAGGGGGTTGTTCTTCGGCGGGCAGGGGTGGGGGGGGTCACAAGGTGCTCAGTGGGGGAGCTTTTGAGCCAGGATGAGCCAGGAAAAGGAATTTCACAAGGTAATGTCAACAGTTAAGGCAGAACAGGCCATTTTCACTTCTTTTGTGGTGGAATGTCATCAGTTAAGGCAGGAACCAACCATCTGAATGTGTACCTGCAGGTCGCAGGGAATATGATGGCTTAGCTTTGGCTCAGAGGCCTGACAATTAGCTCTTACTTCATATGGCAGGGGAAGCAGGGAGTACACGATGTGATCCTAATATTTATCAACCACCAACCTTGTGCTCTAAGCAAGTGGTTATACATCCCAGTTGGATATATGGCCTGGAATCATTCTTGTTTGTTTGCCAGGTATAATTTTTTTTATTTTTATTTATTTTTTTTTTTTTTGAGATGGAGTTTTGCTTTTGTCCCCCAGGCTGAAGTGCAGTAGTAGCGTGATCTCGGCTCACTGCGACCTCCACCTCCTGGGTTCAAGCAATTCTCCTGCCTGAGCCTCCCAAGCAGCTGGGTTGACAAGTGCCCGCCACCACACCCAGCTGATTTTTATATTTTTAGTAGAGACGGGGTTTCACCATGTTGGCCAGGCTGGTCTCAAACTCCTGACCTCAGGTGATCCACCTACCTTGGCCTCCCAAAGTGCTGGGATTACAGGTGTGAGCCACCACACCTGGCCTCCAGGTATAATTATTAAAGCACCTTCTTTGCATCCACAAAAGTGTCCTGATGTTTGTGATAAGTTACATGGTTGTCCTAAATACAACAACAACAACAAAAGAGTACCAGTGAAGATTTTGTTTATTTCCTCAGAGAAAAAACTTGTGCTAAAAAACGTGTTTTACCACAGAAGTTACCCCTTCATTCACATACAGTCAGCCGCTTGTATCTGTGGGTTCTGCATCTGGGGATTCAACCAACCTCAGGTGGAAAATATTCCAAAGAAAAACAACAAATAATACAAAATGAAAAATACAGTATAACAACTATGTGCTAGCATTTACATTGTATTAGGTATTCTAAGTAATCTAGATATGATTTAAAGTATAAGGGAGGATGTGCGTAGTTTACAGGCAAATACTACATCATTTAATATCAGCAACCTGAGCATCTGTGGATTTTGGTATCTGAGGAGGGTCCTGGAACCAATCCCCTGTGGATACTGAGAGATGACTATATTATTTAGGGTGTTGCTCATACTGCATCCTATAAAGGTGAAGAACCATATCCAAGTCACTGAATTGTAGCTACATTATCTTCAGTAAGTCCCAATGGCAAGAAGCAAGCACGTTTCAGTCCTGGAACAGGGAGTCATGTCTTCTAAGATACAGGAGCTAGATAAAGAAAGAGCGTTGGAACAGGGCTTTCTACTTTTCTGGGCATCTCTCCAAAGGTTTCTACCACATAGCCACAATTATGTCTTTTTCCTTCCCAAGTCAGAAAACAATTTCCCTTAAAGCCCCAAGTTTTTTCCCCAACTTAATCCCCTTAGAAACTGAGTAGTACCAAAAATTATGTCCATTTTATTTTATTTTAGAGATGGGTTCTTGCTATGTTTCCCAGGCTGGTCTTGAACTCCTGGGCTCAAGCAATCCTCCTGCCTCAGCCTCCCAACGTTCTGGGATTACAGGCATGAGCCACTGCGCCTGGCTTATGTCCAATTTTGGAGGATCTCGCTGCTGCATACAAGTATTACCAAATATGTAATAGAATTACATTTCATTTCCTCCAACCCGGGGGTGACATACACGTTTCGTTTCTAATTCACAGTAAAGAGGGACTAGGGAACAGTGAAATTATTATTTCATATGGTACTTGAATGGCAGGGAAATGGCGAAAACTTGTTAAATCATTTCAGAAATATCTAGTGGCTGATATTTTGTCAACAAGTGGTTGATATTTGTCAACTTTTTGGTGCTTGAGGTGCATTTTTGAATACTAGAACTTGTGGTTCTCCTGTAAGGATTAAATGCTTCAGGCGTTACCACGCTAGTATTCATCAGGGTGTTTGAGGAGAGCATCTGCTGCCATGGCCAAGTTCTCTCACATAGTTACACAGCAAAGTTCTTACGTGTTGCAGGAAACAATCTGTCTGTGGCCCTGGCTTCATGTCACAGTCACCTCTTCACTCCTGCCGTTTGCATCTGCTCTTCCCCATCTGCAGCACTGGTCATCTTAACATTCTGGCAGTCACTGCCACAGAAGTACATGTCCCCTATTTGTGGCAAAATTTTGCACATCAACACTTTAATGACACATCTGCTCTCAGCACACTATTAGGCTGCAGCACTGTGGTTGCAAAGTTAGAATAGAAAGCAGCTCACTGAGAGTATCAGTTCATATTGAAAATGAAACTTCAAAATACAAGTTTGAATATTCATTTGCTGCTAGCACCTTTTATAACATAAAGTACTTAGGAATTACATCTGATATACAGTAGTCATCAGAAAAATTATCGCTTTCAAACAACTAATACTTTATAATGAAAAGCATGTTAGCATTGCCGGGGGAGGAGTGGGAGAAGGACGTAGTGGGGAGAGGATAGATTCTGGATATATATACACATATATATATACACATACACATATACACATACACACACACACACATATATATACACACACATACACACACACACACACACATATATATATATACACACACACACACTTTTCTTTTTTTCTTTTTTTTTTTTGAGATAGAGTCTCGCCCTGTCACCCAGGTTGGAGTGCAGCGGCGCAATGACGGCTTACTGCAGGCTTGACCTCCCCTCAAGCAATCCTCCCACCTCAGCCTCTCTGGTAGCTAGGACTACAGGCATGCTCCACTAGGCCCAGCTAATTTTTTTGTAGAGACGGGTTTTCACCATGTGGTCCAGGCTGGTCTCGAACTCCTGGGCTCAAGCGATCCACCCAACTCGGCCTCCCAAAGTGCTGGGATATTGCAGGCGTGAGCCACCGTGCTTAGGCTGAGATTCTGGTAATATTCTATTGAGTTGAGTGGGGTAGTAGCTATACATGAGTATTCATTTGACTTATTTAACTCCAAAGGTATATCATTCTCTTGCATATATAATTTACATGTTTTTAAAAGTATATGGGACCTGAGCACCTAATATTGAAAGAAAACTCCAGTTTTACTTAGACTGCCTTTGAGAGAGGCAGACAGGCCTAACTTCAGTGGTGACTGATGTCTGAGGCATGTAACAGTAGCACGAGGCTGTGCCTAGCATCCATGGTTTCCTTTTATGCTGATAGCTGAAAATCTCAATTACTTTAGGAAACAGAGCTGTCATTTAGAACACAAGAGCATAAAAGGGTCTTCCCAGTAGTCCACTCAGTCTAGTGTCCTGTCTGACAATGGCATCCAGAAATGTTTTTGTGAAAGAGCATAATTTGGTCATAAACCCAGCATGCCAGACCCAGCTCTGCACCAATGGGGAGGTGATTGTCAAGCATTCGATTGTGTAAGGCATTGTGTTGAGTCAGTACAATGAGAACTGTAGAATAAAGATAGCCCCACAAATACAGAAGACAATAGGGATAGTATTTTTCATTGTGCTATTAGGGAGAAAAATGAGAAAAACGTAATTAGAGTGAGGACTGAGGCAGCATAGTACAGAGGTAGACAGCAGGCTGAGCATGGTGTCTCATGCCTGTAATTCCAGCATTTTGGGAGGCTGAAGCGGGTGGATCACTTGAAGTCAGGAGTTTGAGACCAGCCTGGCCAACATGGTGAAACCTCATCTCTACTAAAAATACAAAACTTAGCTGGGCGTGGTGGTGCGTGCCTGTAGTGCCAGCTACTTGGGAGGCTGAGACAGAAGAATCTCCTGAACCTGGGAGGCGGAGGTTGCAGTGAGCCAAGGTAGTGCTACTGCACTCCAGCATGGGCAACACAGTGAGACACTATCTCAAAAAAAAAAAAGAAAAAAAAAAGAAAAGAAAACAAACAAACAAAAACAGAGGTAAAGAGCACAGGTTTTGGAACCTGGCCAGCTGTGTTTAAATCCTGACTTCACTGCTTACTATATAGTTCACACTGGCTGAATTACTTAACCTTGCGGTGCCTTCGCTTATTCAGCTATAAAATGAGGGCCAAGCGTGGTGGCTCATGCCTGTAATCCCAGCACTTTGGGAGGCTGAGGCAGGCGGATCACCTGAGGTTAGGAGTTTGACACCAGTCTGGCCAACATGGTGAAACCCCGTCTCTGTTAAAAAATACAAAAGTTAGCCAGGCATGGTGGTGGGCGCCTGTAATCCCAGCTACTCGGGAGGGTGAGGCAGGAGAATTACTTGAACCTGGAAGTTGGAGGTTGCAGTGAGCCAAGATCGTGCCATTGCACTCCAGCTTGGGCAACAAGAATGAAACTCCACACACAAAAAATAAAAAATAAAATAAAATAAAATGAGGATTACACTCATGCCTAACTCCACAGGGTTACAAGAATTAAATGAAGTCATCCATGTGAAGCAGTTGGCACCTGACATCAGATAACGAGCTTATCATGGGAGCTGAAAGGCATTTTTCTAGGTATTGGGCCTACAAGAGTGTTACAGTTTAGCAGAAGAAACAGAAAAATGAGCAGGCCATTTTCATCTGGTGTGATGTTACTGATGCAGGAGGCACGGATTGCTCTGAGTACACCCGAGGAGCACCTAATAGTTAAACAGCTACCATTTGTTGAACACTAATGTTTCAGACAGTCACCCACGTGCTTTGTTTTCTGTTTTCTCCCTTAGCAATGCCGTATAAGCCCCGCCCCTTATCCAAGGCCTTTACTCACACTCACTGTGTCCTCACAACCACGTAAACAAGGGGTAAAAGTCACAGCCTGTGGAGTGCAGAGCCATGCTCTTTCCCCTTTATCATGCAGGGCACCATTAATATTTTAAGGCACTTCAGAAAAAGACCTGTCTCGGAGAAAGAGTCCAAAAGAACGTCTGTCTCCTCACCTCACACTACTTTGCGCCTGGCCATATTTCCAAATCAATTCCACACCGTTTGAAAGCAGCTCACCCTGGGGATGGATTAGGAAAATCATCGCAAGCCCAAGACCTGGGTATGTGAGTGAGTTTCGGCAAGCGATGAAGGGCAGGCAGGCGCCCTGTCTGGGGAGAAAGTCCAGTGTCACAATTGTACCTCTGAGTAGCCGTGTTCCCAACATTCCAGAGAACAGCTCCACCCTGGAACAGCTTTCATGAGTTATCCGCACTGACGTCAGCCACATACCTGTGAACACGACTTGCTTCTTGGCTGCCCACAGCTGCACTGTTCCTTCTTGCTGGGTTTTGGGAGTACACATGAGCTATTCATTACAGAGTTTCAGGCCCACTAGCAACTCTGAACACCTCATATTCTAAAAGAGCACGGCTTTTCCCAGCTCATTTGGGATTACACGAGAGATTAGCCTGTGTCCACAAAGGCCAAAAACTACTCTGACTGGGGAATTGGCAAGAGAAGCCTTCCTCGAATGAGTCTTGAGGGATTTGAGCTTTGGACAAAGGAGTTGATAAGATTTTCTCCTAGGGCAAAGGAAGATAGAATAGGCCTGAGATAAATGAGCAAAGATATTTTAGCACCTAGGTTTCAGTCATTCAACTTACTAGTATGTATGTATTTATTATTTATTTTTATTTATTTTTTTGAGATGGAGTCTCACTTTGTCACCCAGGATGGAGTGCAGTGGCACAATCTCAGCTCACTGCAACCTCTGCCTCCTGGATTCAAGCAGGTCTCCTGCCTCAGCATCCCAAGTAACTGGGATTACACAGGCGCCTGCCACCACACCTGGCTAATTTTTGTATTTTTAGTAGAGAGGGGGTTTCACCATGCTGGGCAGGCTGGTCTCAAACCCCTGACCTCAGGTGATCTGCCCGCCTTGGCCTCCCAAAGTGTTGGGATTACAGGTGTGAGTCACTGTGCCCAGCCTATTTATTTATTTTTTATTTATTTATTTTATTTTTTTAGATGGAGTCTTGCTCTGTCGCCAGGCTGGAGTACAGTGGCACAACCTCAGCTCACTGCAACCTCCGCCTCCCGGGTTCAAGCAATTTTCCTGCCTCAGCCTCCCGAGTAGCTGGGACTACAAGTGCATACCACCATGCCCAGCTAATTTCTGTAATTTTAGTAGAGATGGGGTTTCACCACCCAGCTGGTCTCAATCTCTTGACCTCGTAATCTGCCTGCCTCGGCCTCCCAAAGTGCTGGGATTACAGGTGTGAGCCACTGTGCCTGGCCTATTTATTTTATTATTATTTTTTTGGGGGTGGGGACAAGGTCTTGCCCTGTTACCCAGGCTGGAGTGCAGTGGCTGAATCATAGCTCACTGCAGCCTCAAACTCCCTGGCTCAAGTGATCCTCCCCCCAACCTCAGCCTCCTGAGTAGCTGGGGCTACTGGTGTGAGCCACTAACTGATATTTTTTGACTACTTACTCTGTGCCACGTGCTGGAAATTCAATACTGAATAAGTTAAATGGTTTCTGCCCTTGTGAAATTTACAGGCTAGTGGAAGAGACAATCACTAAATAATATAAATTACATTTGTAGTAAACAATGGGGAAATAAAGTATAACCCAGTATTCTGGAGTCAAGGAAAGCTCACCAGAAGAAATGACATTTGAGTTGCAATTTGAAGGCTGAGCAGGATTCAGGCTGGAGCTATGCTTAGGGAAGTGTGCAAGAAGAGACTGCAAAAAGACCGAGGGGGAGAGATAATCCTGTGTGCGGGACGGTACAGGTCAGGCGCAACGACACCTGCCTAAATGTAGATAGTGTTGGGGCCAGAGGACGTGAAATGGAGCATGACAGGGCGGGAGACCTATGATTGGCTCTGTTTCTGCCCCTATATTCTGTCTACCAGATTAAGTTACAGAGAGCTCCAGTAAACTCAGTTTTAAGTTTTAGGATCCCTTGGCTCTCCAGGCTAACCATACAAGGGAGAGGCTTCGCACAGATATTTGGGTTCCCTGGTGTTCTATTTTTCCAGCCAGGTGGAAGAGGAAGAGTCTTTCTTTCTTTTTTTTTTTTTTTTTTTTTTTTGAGACAGAGTTTCACTCTTGTCACCCAGGCTGGAGTGCAATGGCGTGATCTCGCCTCACTGCAACCTCTGGCTCCCGGGTCCAAGTGATTCTTCTGCCTCAGCCTCCTGAGTAGCTGGGATTACAGACATGTGCCACCACATCCGGCTTTTTTTTTTTTTTTTTTTTTTTTTTTTTTTTTTTTTTTTTTGAGACGGAGTCTCGCTCTGTCGCCCAGGCTGGAGTGCAGTGGCCGGATCTCAGCTCACTGCAAGCTCCGCCTCCCGGGTTTACGCCATTCTCCTGCCTCAGCCTCCCGAGTAGCTGGGACTACAGGCGCCCGCCACCTCGCCCGGCTAGTTTTTTGTATTTTTAGTAGAGACGGGGTTTCACCATGTTAGCCAGGATGGTCTCGATCTCCTGACCTTGTGATCCACCCGTCTCGGCCTCCCAAAGTGCTGGGATTACAGGCTTGAGCCACCGTGCCCGGCCTTCTTTTTTTTTTTTGAGACGGAGTCTTGCTCTTGTTGCCCAGGCTGGAGTGCGGTGGTGCATTCTCAGCTCACTGCAACCTTCACCTCCCGGGTTCAAGCGATTCTCCTGTGCCTCAGTCTCCTGAGTAGCTGGGATTACAAGCATGTGCCACCACAGCTGGCTACTTTTGTATTTTTACTAGAGACGGGGTTTCACCATGTTGGTCAGGCTGGTCTCAAACTTCTGACCTTAGGCAATCCACCCGCCTCAGCCTCCCAAAGTGCTGGAATTACAGGCGTGAGCCACTGCGCCCGGCCACATCCGGCTAATTTTTATATTTTTAATAGAGACAGGGTTTCACCATGTTGGCCAGGCTGGTCTCAAACTCCTGACCTCAGGTGATGCACCCACCTCAGCCTCCCAAAGTGGTGGGATTACAGGCGTGAGCCACCACGCCTCACCTGAAGTGTCCTTTTTATGAACATAATATCTTTCAACGTGCCTAATATTTGTCAAAGAATTACTCTCAGCACTGTGCTGTTTAGGAGGTAGGACATTATTCCCGTATTTACTCAAAAGGAGAAATAAGAAAAACCCTTGACTGCATAATTTAGTCAGCTCATACCCCAAGTCATTTCAGTTTCCCTGTCTTGCTTCTTGTTGCCGTTTTAAAAAACAGGCTGGGCGCGGTGGCTCATGCCTGTAATCCTAGCACTTTGGGAGGCCGAGGTGGGTGCATCACCTGAGGTCAGGAGTTCGAGAGCAGCCTGGGCAACATGGTGAAACCCCGTCTCTACTAAAATACAAAAAGTTAGTCAGGCATGGTGGTGTGTGCCTGTGGTCCCAGCTACTTGGGAGGCTGAGGCAGGAGAATTGCTTGAACCTGGGAGGTGGAGGTTGCAGTGAGCCAAGATCGTACCACTGCACTCCAGCCTGGATGACAGAGTGAGACTCCGTCTCAAAAAAAAGAAAAAAAAAAAAACACACACAAAAAAACAAAAAAACAGAAAACAAAAAAACAAAACCAGAAAAGTGGGATGTTTATACTTTATAAAAGGTACCCAGAGGAATTTCAGTTCAGCTCTTCAGTCTATGTCTGCTGTAGTAAACAGCTATACTTCCAAGGCCTCGCACAGAGCAATCCCCAAGGCAGCATTTCCCAAGGTGTGTTTTATACAACACCGATTTCTAGAGCTGCACCTTGAGTAAAGGATTCCATGGATCAGTAAGTTTGAGAACGCTGAATGTAAAATCCATTCATGAAGAAGTACCACCACATCAGTACATTAAGGGACTAGCAAGTCCTATAGTAAAAAAACAAAAACAAAAACAAAACAAAACAAAACAAACACAGTATTTCCCACGTACTTAATCACAGGAACCCTTTGTTTGAATAACTGCTTATTTCTATGGCAAGATTACCTGAGATTATTGCTCGTTTTTATTTTATTATTTTTTTGAGACAAGGTCTTACTCTGTCGCCTAGGCTGGAGTGCAGTGGCGCAATCTCGGCTCACTGCAACCTCTGCCTCCCGGGCTTGGGTGATCCTCCCACCTCAGCTTCCCAAGTGGCTGGGACCACAGATGTTTGCCACCATCTCCAGCTAATTTTTTTATTTTTAGTAGAGATGGGTTTTTGTCACATTGCCCAGGCTAGTCTCAAACTCTTGGGCTCAAGCAATCTTCCTGCCTCAGCCTCCCAAAGTGCTGGGATTACAGGTCCATCCCTGCTTATTTTTTATTTAACATTTATTCAGCATTGTATGCAAAGTAAGTGTGGTGTC
This sequence comes from Macaca thibetana thibetana, assembly GCF_024542745.1. Taxonomy (NCBI): domain Eukaryota; kingdom Metazoa; phylum Chordata; class Mammalia; order Primates; family Cercopithecidae; genus Macaca; species Macaca thibetana. The sequence goes on along the minus strand of NC_065584.1, from coordinate 52,656,372 downwards.
ATAGAGAAATGAATAACAGAAGGGAAGGGTTTAATATACATTTGATATATAGTTTCAAAATATTCAATTCTTTTGTAGAAGAAAAGAAATGGGATGAACTCATAAGATATCAAGTATAGGCCGGGCGCGGTGGCTCAAGCCTGTAATCCCAGCACTTTGGGAGGCCGAGATGGGCGGATCACGAGGTCAGGAGATCGAGACCATCCTGGCTAACACGGTGAAACCCCGTCTCTACTAAGAAATACAAAAAATAGCCGGGCGAGGTGGCAGCGCCTGTAGTCCCAGCTACTTGGGAGGCTGAGGCCGGAGAATGGCGTGAACCCGGGAGGCGGAGCTTGCAGTGAGCTGAGATCCGGCCACTGCACTCCAGCCTGGGCTACAGAGCGAGACTCGGTCTCAAAAAAAAAAAAAAAAAAAAGATATCAAGTATAAATCAGTAATTAGCATATAGAAAATGTGTGGGTTAAACATAGATGAAAAGAGCTTGGAGAACCAAGAGTACACGTGGTAATAAACATACATAAGGGGGACCTGGGCACTAAATAGTGATACATTAAATACCAATACTCACAAGTCTTTAATATAGTCACCCATTGGTGATACCTAGCCTGGCTTCATGTGTTCTCTGCCCAAGTAACAAAAATCCATGGCTGTTCAACAGACTAATGACAAGCTACAATTTTGGCCAATTGCTTCTCTCCAATAGAGCAAATATGTACCATTAACCCAGCACCTCCTTCTTCCCTTGCTTGAACCTCACCATTGGCCTGGAAGTCCCTCACAAGGTTAAACATAAAGTTACTGTATGACCAGCAATTCTACTCCTAAGGATATATACCCAAGAAAAATGAAAATATATGTCCACACAAACACCTGTGCACAAATATTGATAGCAGCATTGTCCATAACAGCCAAAAAGTAGAAACAACCTAAATGTCCATCAACTGATGGGTAAACAAAATGTGGTATTCCCATCAATGGAATATTATCTAGCCATAAATGGACATGAAATTCTGATACATGCCATAACTTGATGCACCTTGTAAACATTATGCTAAGTGAAAGAAACCAGTCACAAAAGGCTGCATATAGTGTGATTCTATGTATATAAAATGTTCAGAACAGTCAAATCTATAGAGGTGGGTTGGTGGCTGCCAGGGCATGGGGAGAGAGAAACAATGAGAAATGACTTCTAATGGGTACAGAGTTTCTTCCAGGGAAATGAAAATGTTATGGGATTTGATAGTGATGATATATGCACAACTCTGTGACTTGTATACAAACCACTGAATTATATACTTTAAAAGGGTGAACTTTACGCTACATGTGTTATATCTTAATAAAGTTGTTATTAAATCAATCTATACAGTTCACCATATTACAGACTAAAAAAGAAAACATGATGATCTCAACAGATGCAGGAAAACATTTGAAAAAAATCCAACATCAATTACTGATTTATAAAAAACCCAAAAACCAACCAACCAAAAAACCTCTTAGCAAACTAGAAACAGAAGGATATTTCTTCAACCAGTTATAGGATATCTAAAGCTAACATCATACTAAATGGTGAAAGTCAATGCTTTCCCTGTAGAATTAGGAACAAGGCAAGGATGTCTGCTTTCGTCACCTCTACTCAACAATGTGCTGGTTTGAGCCAGTGCAATAAGGCAAGAAAAAGAAACAACAGACAACCTGACTGGAATGGAAGGAGTAAAGCTATCTATTCATACAGATGACATGATTATTTAGAAAATCCCATGGCATCTACAAAAATAGCTACCAGAACCAAAAAGTGAGTTTAGCAAGGTTGCTGGATATAAGTTCAATATAAAAAAAACAGTTGTATTTCTTTTCTTTTCTTTTCTTTTTTTTTTTTTTGAAATGGAGTGTCACTCTGTCACCCACACTGGAGTGCAGTGGTACAATCTTGGTTCACTGAAACCTCTGCCTCCGGGGTTCAAAGGACGCTCATGCCTCAGTCTCAGGAGTAGCTGGGATTACCAGGGTGTGCCACAATGCCTGGCTAGTTTTTATATTTTTAGTGGGGACAGGCATTTCACCATGTTGGCCAGACTGGTCTCGAACTCCTGACCTCAGATGATCCGTCCACCTTGGCCTCCCAAAGTTCTGGAATTACAGGCGTGAGCCACTGCGCCTAGCAGTTGTATTTCTATATACTAGCAAACAATTGGAAATTGAAATTTAAAACAATGCCACTTACACTAATACCAAAAATGTCAAATGCATAGCAATAAAACTAACAAATGACATGCAAGTTCTGTACATTGAAAACTATAAAACATAGCTGTGAGAAATTTAAAAGATCTCATTAAATGAAGAGATAGTCCATATTCATGAATCAGAAGATTCAACATGGTTAAAATGTCATTTCTCCCCAAATTTGCATCTGGATTCAATGTTATGCTAATCAAAACCTCAGCAGATTTTTAGTGTAAAAATCAACAAGCTGATTTTAAAATTATTAATAATTTGGAAATGCAAAAGATCTGGAATAGCTAAACAACTTTGGAAAAGAAGAAAAGTTTTAAAATACATTTCCTGGCTTCAAAACTTATTATAAAGTTACAGTTATCAAGACATTATGGTATTGGTATGAAGATAGACAAATGAATCATTGGGGAAAAAAAGAGTGTAAAGGTAAATTGATTTTCAACAAAAGTGCAACAGTGATTTTATAAAGGATAGTCTTTTTTAACAAATACTAAAACACAGGCTATCCATAGGCAAAAATATTAACTTTGATCCATACCTCATACCATGTACAAAAACTAAAAATGTATTATAGACCTAAATGTAAAACCTAAAACTATAAAACTTCTAGAAGAAAATACAGGAGAAAATCTTTATGACCTTAGATTAGAACAACAAAAGCACAATCGATAAAAAAAAAAATGATAAATTGCACTTCACTGCAATTGAGAATTTTTGTTCTTTGAAAGACACTGTCGGCAGGGCGCGGTGGCTCACGCCTGTAATCCCAGCACTTTGGGAGGCCGAGGCAGGTGGATCACAAGGTCAGGAGATCGAGACCATCCTGGCGAACACGGTGAAACCCCATCTCTACTAAAAATACAAAAAATTAGCCGGGCGAGGTGGCGGGCGCTTGTAGTCCCAGCTACTTGGGAGGCTGAGGCAGGAGAACGGCGTAAACCCGGGAGGCGGAGCTTGCAGCGAGCTGAGATCCGGCCACTGCACTCCAGCCTGGGCAACAGAGGGAGACTCCGCCTCAAAACAAAACAAAACAAAACAAAACAAAGAAAGACACTGTCAAGAGAATGATAAAGTTACAGACTGGAGGGGAGTATTGGCAAACCACATATCTAATAAAGGACTTGTATAGAATATGGAATGAAGTCATAAAACAACAATAAGAAAAAAAATTTCCCCAATTAAAAAATGTGCAAATGATTAGGGCAGACATTACGTCAAAAAGGCACATTGGTGAATAAGCATATTAAAATCGCTCAGCATCATTAGTCATGAGAGAAATTCAAATTAAAAACACAAAGAGATACCACTACACACTTACTAGAATGTAAACAATTAAAAACAGGACTAGGCGTGGTAGTTCATGCCTGTAATCTCAGCACTTTGGGAGGCCAAGGTGGGAGGATCACTTGAGCCCAAAATTTCGAGACCAGCTGGGCAACATAGTGAGATCTTGTGTCTACAAAAAATAGAAAAACTTAGTCTGATGTAGTGGCATTTGCCTGTAGTTCCAGCTACGTGGGAGGCTGAGGTTGGAAGATCATTTGAGACCGGGAAGTTGAGGCTGCAGTGACCCATGATCACACCACTGCACTCCAGCCTGGGTGACAGAGCAAGACTCCTGTCTCAAAAAAATAAAAATAAATAAAAATAAATAAATAAATAAAAATAATTTAATTAAAAATGCTGACTGTACCAACTGTTGGTGAGGATGAATGGAATTCTCATACACTACTGGTGGGAATGTAAAATGGTACAACCAATTGGAAAACTAAAAAGTTGAACATATACCTACCTAATGACCCACTCATTCTACTCCCAGGAGAAATATAAGTAGAGATGGTCTTCGACTTACAGTGTGGTTACATCCCAATAAACCCATCATAAGTTGAAAATATCGTAAGTGGAAAATGCATTTAATACACCTAACCTACCAAACACCATAGCTTAGTCTTGCCTACCTTAAATGTGCTTAGAACACTTACATTAGCCTACAGTTGGGCAAAATCATCTAATAAAAAGCCTATTTCATAATAAAATGTTGAATATCTCATGTGAATTATTGAATACTGTACTGAAAGTAAAAACCAGAATGAATGTATGGGTACTTGAAGTACAGTTTCTACTGAATGCATATTGCTTTTACACCATTGTAAAGCTGAAAAATCATAAGTCGAATCAACGTTAAGTCAGAGATCATTTGTATATGTCCATACAAAGACTTATATATAAATGTTTATAGAAATTTTATATCTGATATCTCCAAACTGGAAACAGCCCAAAATGTCCATTAATAGGTAAATGGGCAAACAAATTTTGATATAGCCAAACAATGGAATACTACTTAGTAACTGATACCCTAAACAACATGAATGAATCTCACAACATAGCTGAATAAAGAAAGCCAAAAGAAAGGTATATACTATAGTATTCCAATTATACAAGTAAGATTCTAGGAAATGCAAGCTAATCTGTAGACAGATAATAGATAGTGTTACCTGAGGACAAAGAAGGAGATTATAAACAGGTGTAAGAAAACTTTGGCCAGGTGCAGTGGCTCACACCTGTAATCCCAGAACTTTCGGAGGTCGAGGTGGGTGGATCACCTGAGGTCAGGAGTTCAAGACCAGCCTGACCAACATAGCGAAACCCCATCTCTACTAAAAATACAAAATTAGGGCCAGGCGCAGTGGCTCACGCCTGTAATCCCAGCACTTTGGGAGACTGAGGCAGGCAGATCATGAGGTCAGGAGATCGAGACCATCTGGACTAACATGGTGAAACCCCGTCTCTACTAAAAATACAAAAAAATTAGCCAGGTGGTGGTGGCAGGCACCTGTAGTCCCAGCTACTTGGGAGGCTGAGGCAGGAGAATGGTATGAAACTGGGAGGCAGAGCTTGCAGTGAGCCAAGATCACGCCACTGCACTCCAGCCTGGGCGACAGAGCGAGACTCCATCTCAAAATTAAAAAAAAAAATTTGCCAGGCATGGTGGCAGGCACCTGTAATCCCAGCTACTTGGGAGGCTGAGGCAGGAGAATCACTTGAACCCGGGAGGTGGAAGTTGCAGTGTGCCAAGATCGTACCACTGCACTTCAACCTGGGCAACATAGTGAGACTCCATCTCAAAAAAAAAAAAAAGAAAAGAAAAGAAAAAGAAAAATTTTTAGGGGTTACGGATATGTTCATTAACTTGATTATAGTGATAGTTTCATGGGTGTATACACGTCAAAACATGATATTCTATACTTTAAATATGTTCAGTTTATACTACATGTCAATTACTTCAATAAAATGGTTTTAAAAATCAGAGAATAGAGTTTTCCAAAATAAATGGAGCATCTATTAAAAAATAATAGCTAATATTTATTGAACATTTACTATATGCCAAGCCCTATGCTAGTCGAGAGTTACTACATGAAAGACATTCCTTTCCTCTTCCCAGTAACCTTAGGAGGGAAGTACTACTATTTTTATTAAGTAACTTCCCCAAACATAAGCCAAATCATACAAGTAGATGCAAAAACAGAATTCAAACCCTGGACCATTTGACTTTACTACCTGCAGTCACAACCACCGTAAGACCTGGTCTGGGAGACCTAAAAGGAATTTGCATTGTAGTAGAGACATGGACAACTCCCTGCAACTTACAAGAGAGTAAATGAAGGTGAGAGAAAAGGAAAATTTAGTGAAGATGAACCTATCCTCTTGCTAGAATCCAAGCTGGAACACTGACCCAATAGCGTCGGCAATGCTCTAGACGTGGGATCCTGTCTGGCCACTGGGGCAGCGGGAGGAAGGGAAGTCACTATTCAGACTGAAGGAGGACAAACTATGTGTGCTCGGTCCAGGTGAGCTCATCATTCAGGGCTCCAGCTTTTTCTGCCCATGGTAAAGACATTCAGAAGCAACTGAGCAAACATTTCAGCAATTCCAAGAAAGGTTTTTAGTTGAAAACCCTAAGGTTTAGAACCTGGAGAGAGTCCTTTCACTGTTCAGAATTCCCATTTCCTCGTCTCGAAGATGGGGAAGTGGAACTAGATGTTGCTGTGGTTCCTCCTAGGTTTTACATGCTCTTTCATGCCTGTTTTTATGGTTTTCCTAAAGCATATAAACGCTCTAATGGGCATCTATGAAATGTCTAGTAGGGTGACTATACTCTTTTAGCAGCTCTGCTGACTACAGGAAAAAGTACTGAGCTTACAAAGCAGCATCATTAAATAACTAAAAAGAAAATCATTATGTTTGGATGCCTTTATGTTAATAGCTACTTTTCTGATTATAAAAGTAGTATATGTTAATTACAGACATTTTAGAAAATATAGACTGTGAGGAAAGAGTTAACATAGCAGGTCAGGTTGCATAACCTTGCCGGTTTCCAAGGGATCCATGATTAGCCCTTGGCCAATCACTGGGAATATAATCCTTAGAGAGTTCTTTGTATTATTGATTGGTGATTTTGTTATACACAGCTGGAGCAATGAACCATGCCATACTGGTTTGTCAGGTTGCTTTCCATAAACATCAAGATTGAGGTTTCATTGTTAGGGTCCTGAGTTTTGCTTGCCATGGCTAATTGCATAGCAGGATATACTTACATTACCAGCTCCTCATAAAAGCCTTAGACTCTGAGATTCAGACAGTCTTTCACAGGCAAAGACATTCCACACATGTCCCTGCCGTTAACTGCTCAAGACAGTGAGTATTCCTGTGAGGCCTCAGACAACAAAAGACATTGGAAACCTGTGTTGAACCTCTCTGGACCCTGCTGATGCATGTCTTTTTCCTACTGCTTTTGCTATGTATATGTTGCTATAATAAACCTTAGTAGTGAGTACATAACCTGCCATTTATTCTTTTTTTAAATTTATTTTTTTGAAATAGGGTCTTGCTCTGCTACTCGGGCTGGAGTACAGTGGCACGATCTTGGCTCACTGCAGCCTCAACCTCCCAGGTTCTCGTGAGCCTGTTACCTCAGCCTCCCGAGTAGCTGGGACCACAGGTGTGTGCCACCACGCCTAATTTTTTGTAGAGACAGGATTTTGCCATGTTGCTCAGCCTGGTCTCCAACTTCTGGGCTCAAGCAATCCACCCTGCTTGGCTTCCTGAAGTACTGGGATTTCAGGCATGAGTCACTCACCACGCCTAGCCAACCAGTGAGTCTCGTCAGTCCTTCTGGTGCATTGCTGAACTAAACTCAAAGAAAAAAGAAAACATAAATGAACCCAAATCCCTCCATCTAGAAATAACTATTTGGCTAAACGTAAAAATAGGTTTTGACCAGCCAAATTTTCTTAAAGTCCTTCAAAATTGTTAGGAAGCAAACAAACCTGCCAATTTAATTGATTATAAAAAGTTGCATTGTGGAGTATGGATTAAGTTTTATGGAAATCCCATTATTAAGACTTAAAAGCTGGGTGAGGTGGCTCACACCTGTAATCCCAGCACTTTGGGAAGCCGAGGCAGGTGGATTACAAGGTCAGGAGATCGAGACCATCCTGGCTTAACATGGTGAAACCCCCCTCTGTACTAAAAATACAAAAAATTAGCCGGGCATGGCGGCGGGCGCCTGTAGTCTCAGCTACTCCGGAGGCTGAGGCAAGAGAATGGCGTGAACCCAGTGTGTCCAAACTTGGTTCCTTCCCGTGGATTCTCGCTGCAGACCCTCACAGTAAGTGTTACAGTTCTTAAAGATGGTGTGTCCAGAGTTTATTCCTTCAGATGTTCAGATATGTCTGGAATTTCTTCTTTCTAGTAGGTTCGTGGTCTTGCTGACTTCACGAGTCAAGCCTCAGACCTTCCCAGTGAGTGTTACAGCTCACAACGGTAGTGCAGACCCAGAGTGAGCAGCAGCAAAATTTATTGTGAAAAGTGAAAAGAACAAGGCATGCATGGCATCAAAAACAACCCAACCAGGTTGCCATTGCTGGCGGTGGTGGCCAGTTTTTATTCCCTGATTTGGCCACGTCCACATCCTGATGATTGATCCATTTTACAGAGCGCTGACTGGTCCATTTACAGAGCGCTGATTGGTCCATTTTACAGAGTGCTGATTGGTCCATCTTACAATCCTTTAGCTAGACACAGAGCACTGATTGGTGCATTTACAATCCTTTAGCTAGACACAAAAGTTCTACAAGTCTCTACCTGACACAGAAGCTCAACTGGCTTCACCTCTCACCAGGAGGCAGAGCTTGCTGTGAGCCGAGATGGCGCCACTGCAGTCCAGCCTGGGTGACAGAGTGAGACTCCGTCTCAAAAAAAAAAAAAAAAAAAAGACTTAAAAAATAACTTTACTGTTTTAAATGACTACCAAGATGTACTGAAGTTGGCTTTGTGATGTAATAATGCTTTCACTGATGATTTTGTTCTCAATTTGGATTTGGAATCTTCTTGCTCTACACCTTCAGAGAAACTTCTCTAGTAACAAACTATAGAAATGATCCCTGAAAGTATAGTCTTGGAACCCAGCTTTTAAATTTGATTGATTCCTATAGGAAGAGATAGGGCATTTCAGAAGAAATGTATGATAATTTATAATATACGCCAGGAATAGGTTGTAGTGAAAGGTCTGTGCCTGAGAGATTTGGGAGAGAAATGTTGGGGAGGAAAGGGAACTAAACTAGCTAGCTTTCCTCACTTTGTAAATTACCATTCTGTGACAGCTTCCCACAATAATTTTAGTAACTACTAACTTTTATTGAGTACTTACTCTGAGTGAGATACTATCTCAAGTGCACATGTTTTCTTGTCTAATCTTTACAACAGCCTATTCAGCAAATACTACTATTTTTTAAGACAGGGTCTCACTTTGTCTCCCAGGCTGGAGTGCTGTAGCACAAAAAATGGCTCACTGCAGCCTCCACCTCCTGGTCTCAAGTGGTTCTCCCGCCTCAGTCTCCTGAGTAGCTGGGACTACAGGCATGTGCCACCATGCGTGGCTAATTTTTGTAGAAACGGGGTTTCACCATGTTGCCCAGGCAGGTCTGGAACTCCTGAGCTCAAGCGATCTGCCTGCCTCAGCCTCCCAAAGTGTTGGGATTACAGGTGTGAGCCACTGCGCTGGCCAAATACTACCATTTTCTCCCGTACGTAAATGAAGAAACCAAGACTAAGCATAATTAAATAAAAGCTCATGAAACTAGTAAGTGGGGTGGGACCGGGACTTAAACTGGAACCCAGAAGGTGAACTACTATACTTCAGGTCCCTTGATAGTTATTTAAATATGATGTCACTGCCACAAAATAGGTTTTGGAGTTGTGTTTTGTATCAGGGTTCTCCAGAGAAACTGAACACATAGGGATACACACACACACACACACACACACACTCAGATTTATTTTAAGGAATTGACTAACCCAGTTGTGGAAACTGGTAAGTCTGGAATCTGCAGAGCAGGCCAGCTTGCCAGAAATTCAGGTGTAGCAGGACAAGCTGCAGACAAAACTCCTCAGACACCGGATTAAAGAAGGAAGAGGTTTTTCATTCGGCTGGGAGCTTGGCTCTTAAGACTCGAGTCTGCTGAGGCTCCCGGCCGAATAAAAAACTTCTTCCTTCTTTAATCCGGTGTCTGAGGAGTTTTGTCTGTGGCTCATCCTGCTACACAGGGAAGAGTTAGTGTTGCCATCTTAAATTCAAAATCTGCCCTCTGGAAACTCAGGTAGGGTTTCTATATTACGGTCTTGAGGCAGAATGGATTTTTTTCCAGGAAACCTCAGTCTTTGTTCTTACGGCCTTCAACTGAGTGGATGAGGCCAACCCACGTTATGAAGGGTAATTTGCTTTACTCAGAGTCTACTGATTTAAATATTCATCACATCTAAAACAATATCTTCAGCCAGGTACGGTGGCTCATGCCTGTAATCCCAGCACTTCGCGAGGCCAAGGCAGGTGTATCACGAGGTCAAGAGATCCAGACCATCCTGGCCAACAGGGCTAACCTGGGTGAAACCCCGTCTCTACTAAGAATACAAAAATTATCTGGACGTGGTGGCGCACGCCTGTAGTCCCAGCTACTTGGGAGGCTGAGGCAGGAGAATCTCTTGAATCCAGGAGGCCGAGGTTGCAGTGAGCCAAGATCACGCTGTTGCGCTCCAGCCTGGTGACAGAACGAGACTCCATCTCAAAACAAACAAACGACAACAACAACAACAAAAAACAAATAGGCCGGGATTGGTAGCTCACGCCTGTAATCCCAGCACTTTGGGAGGCCAAGGTGGGCAGATCACGAGGTCAAGAGATTGAGACCATCCTGGCCAACATGGTGAAACCCCGTCTCTACTAAAAAAAAAAAAAAAAAAAAAAAAAAAGAAATTAGGCAGGTGTGATGGCACATCCTGTAGACCCAGCTACTCGGGAGGCTGAGGCAGGAGAATTGCTTGAACCAAGGAGGTGGAGGTTGCAGTGAGCCGAGATCGTGCCACTGCACCCCAACCTGGTGACAGAGCGAGACTCCGTCTCAAAAAAACAAACAAAAAACAGTCTTCCCAGCAACATCTAGACTACTGTTTGACCAAACGACTGGGTACCCTAGCCTAGCCACGTTGATGCATAAAATCAGTCATCATTTTCATTTTTTTCTTGGAAGAGAAAGGGGAGGATGAATCCTCAAATGTGATTCACTCAAGACTGATGATAACCCCAAGATGAGCCTGCCACAGGTGAAAAACCAGTCTCATGAGTTGGCAATCCTTTAGCCACAGCCATGCAAGTGTAGCATTGGCCAGAAGAGGGCACTTCCTCATACTCGTATTACTATGTACGTGGAAACCAATAGGATGGATGAGATTTGGACACTACTTTCAATTAATTACTTTTTTTTTTTCTTTTTTTGAGACGGAGTTTCGTTCTTGTCGCCCAGGCTGGAGTGCAATGATGCAATCTTGGCTCACTGCAACCTCTGCCTCCCGGGTTCAAGCAGTTCTCCTGCTTCAGCCTCCCTAGTAGCTGGAATTACAGGCATGCACCACCATGCCCAGCTAATTTTGTATTTTTAGTAGAGACGGGGTTTCTCCATGTTAGTTAGGCTGGTCTCAAACTCCTGACCTCAGTTGATCCGCCTGCCTCAGCCTAACTATTTTTTACAGCCTCTGATTTAGCTTAGCACAACCTTTGATAGAATAAACGCCTGTGAAATTTTAGTATCACTGTGGGACCAAAGCACCTCATTGGCAGTACTTAATGTTTATGTTCAATAATGCAAGAAGGGCAGGGTGCAGTGGCTCACACCTGTAATCCATGCACTTTGGGAGGCCAAGGTGGAAGGACTGCTTGAGCCTAGGAGTTCGAGACCAGCCTGAGCAACATAGTGAGACCCCATCTTTTAAAAAAAGTTAAACACAATAATAAGAAGACATGGGATGATTTTATCCTTTGGCTTTTCTAGTGTATTATAGCTGCCAAAAAGGCAGAGCCCAGTTTTTCCAGATCAGGCAAACACAGGCTGATGCTGGGGGAAGGAGGAAGTTGGGGTATTTAGAGATTGAGAGAAGAAACTGAGAGGAACCCTGGACCTCCAGATAGCTGAGGAATCTTGTAACAAAATAGAGAGGACAGGTTTGGAAGGTTGCACTTCATGTGGTTTGAGAGAATAAATCTGCAGGCCCCTCTGGCAATACAATGCTGCCTACCAGAGCAGTTCATCTAATCTGTGGATTCTTAATTGGAGGTGGAAATTCACATAAGTATAGTTATTCTTTAG